>NW_011494885.1:1069685-1086061 GCF_000754665.1 Bison bison bison
TTGGGGGCCACGGGGGCCTGCGGGGCCAACCCAAGGCCCGTGCCAGGCCTGCCGGAGGTGGCGTGTGACCTGTACATGCTCACCCGGGCCCTGGAGGGGTACCGCCACAGCTTCGGCCTGGATGGGGGATCTCTCGTCAGGCTGGCAGAGCAGACGGGCCAGCCCTTGCACAAGATCCTGCAGGTGCTCCAGGGCCCGAAGACCAAGGTCACCGAGGCGCTGGTGGCAGAGCTGCTGGGTCAGGCCTCCGGGGATGCCTCGGCCTTCAGTCAGAAGCTCCTCAACGTGCCCATCCTGGGCTCCCTGGCCTCCTGTGGCCTGTCTTTCGCCACCGTCTACCGGATGCTCCGCACCTCCCTGGACGTGGCTGTCAGTGATGCCCAGAGCGTGCTGGTTCAGGCCTCCCTTGACAACCCCGACTGCAGGCTCCCAGATGGTCAGTGGTCCCAGTCCAGCACCTAGGCCAGCCAGAGGTGGCAGCGAGGGGCTGGGAGCCTGCAGGCTCTGTGCTCAGGCTGGGGGGGTGTTGGGGGAGGGGAAGGAAGAAACTAGCTCCTAACTGTCCTGGACTGAGCCATGTGCTGTCTCATGCTTTTGCGCCCTGGGTCTTGTGCCCTCTCTGGCCATGGCCCCTACTTTCCCTCTTCTGGTGAACCCCGCATCAACCAGCAGTCCCATGGGAATCGCGGGGAGGGGACAGACACGGGCATGCTAAGTTGTGACAAGGCAGGGAAAAGCCAGTTGCCTGGCTGGGGAGGGCAGTCAGGAGGGTGTCCACCACGCAGGTCAGGGTAGGGGGACGGGATAAGGCAAAGGGTTCAGAAGCATTTCTGTAAGAGGGCAGTGAACAGTTCTCAGTAATCTTGGGGGTCACAAAGGGAGATCCTGCTTAAGGTCTTAGGCAGTGTGTGGCAGGGCCAGAGCCTGCCCTGGGCCTCGTAACTCTTAGACTTCTGGCTAGACCTGCTCTGAGTCTGCGGCTTCCAGTCAGACTTGCTCTGAATCTGCAGATTCCCCACTTTCGGCCAGGCCTGCTCTGAGGCCAGAAGTTTGCTTTCTTCCCTGTCCCCATACCTTCTTCAGGCTTCCCAGGTGGCTCAGATGGTAAAGAATCCGCCTGCAGTTCAGGAGACCCGGGTTTGATCCCTGGGTCGGGGTGGGAAGATCCTCTGAAGAAGGGCATGGCAACCTACTCCAGTATTCTTGCCTGGAGAGTTCCATGGACAGAGGAGCCTGGCGGGCTACAGCCCATGGGGCCGCAAAGGGTCGGACATGACTGAGCGACTATCACTTTAATTCACCCTCTTCAGCTGTACCTTTTCCTCCAGAGGCCAGTGCCCCCGGGGCCGCCATGACCTGCACACCAGGACTGTGTACAGGCTATCCCCCAGAGCAAGGGGAAGCCAGGGAGACCAAAGTGGCACGGGGGGCGGGCTGGGCAGGCTGGCTCAAGCCACTTAGACTGGAACCAAGCGCTTTACTCAAAGGTGGAGTGGCATCATTGGAGGGTCAGGACTAGTTTGGGATTAGGGTGTGGTGACCAGACCAATTCGGAGACGTATTTTGGGAAACACTGAACTAGGATGGTGTGCTGTATTTAACTGAGTAGGGGAGGACAGGTACTATAATGAACTGAATGGTGTATTTAATTGAGGGTTAGGTTCTGGCTTTGAAGGGAGGGGCCATTTTTCAAAGAGTAGTTGAGGTACACAGGGGAAGCCATCATGTCTAACAGTTAATAATGTATGAGCATTTGACAAGGGTAGCGCCTGTTTTGACTAAGGGGAAGGGCAGTTGGCCCTCTGTACTGGAGGGTTCCACGTGTGCGGATTCAACCACTCTTGAAAATAGTAAAAAAAAAACAAAACAACAAAAACCCAGAAAGTTCAAAAAGCAAAACTTGACTTTACCAAGGGCTGGCAACTATTTACATACAATTTACATTGTATTTACATTTATAGCATTGACAGTGGATTAGGTGCTTTAAGCAGTCTAGAAGACGACTTAGGTAGACGGGAGCACGTGTGTAGGTTATAAGAACACGCCGTGCTATCTAACCTAAGGGACTTGAGCCGCCACGATTTGGGGATCTGCAAGGGTCCTGGGACCAATCCCTCGTGGACACTGAGTGACTCTGTATGGTATTTAACTAGGGACCTGTCCTACTTTTTAACGTACTGAATTAGGCACTGCGCTTAGCTAGGCCGTATCACCAAAGGCTGGCACCATCTTTAAGAGAACAGATGAAACGCGAGGGCCTGCACGTTCTTCTCCATGACAGACAGGAGGCTTGACGGCACCTCACAAAACAGAAAGCCCCTCTCTACAGAGGCTTCCTCCTCAGCAGACTTGTCTTTATCTGCTGACAACTCTGATTTCAGTGGATGTGTCCCCACAGGAAGTTCAATGGGAGGCCACGGCTCCTCTGTCCCCAAGGGCTGGGACCAGAAATTTCGGGGCTTGTCAGGACAGCATGCTGGGGAGGAGGAAGAGAAGCACTGGAACAGACTTGTGTGACTGCGTTTATTCCAACCACCAGACACTCCGATGAAGAGCTCCCCAGATGCCTCACCTTCCAGGCAGGAGCCTGGAGTCAGGGCAGAGGGACCTGCTGCTCTGGTCCCTGCAGAGGGAGGCCGGCACGGAGCAGGGCTTCCTGGTGACCACGCAGGCTCCTCCCACAGCCTGGCCCTGGGGGCTGAGGATGGACTGCCCGCCCAGCTGCCAGGCTGGATCTCAGTCGCCCCCTGAACAATGCTCCCTGGAGGGTAGGGGCCTGGCCCTGGACCCCTCGTGTCTCCAGACGAGGAAGTCGCGGTCCCTCGTCCATCAGGCCTGCTGCCCTTCTCCACCCTGTGGGGGGAGAACGAGGGAGCCCGTCACCACCCACTGGGGGCCCGGAAGGGGGTTTTCTGTGTGACATTCCTCCCCTCGGTCTCAGGCCAGCAAGCGGCTGTACTCTGCCAGGGCGGAGGACTTCTTCACCCCATCCCAGATCCGGGCGGCATAGTGGAACCTGTGAGGGGAGGTCAAGAGTCAGCGCTGCCCTGGCTGCAGGCCCTGCACGACCGACCCCATCGCCTGGGATGCGGAGAATGTGAGGTGGCCCAAGCCCCTCACCTCCCCGGGGGAAGCGAGGCTGAAGTCTGCAAGCCCCCAGCTGTGAGCCCAAACTGCTTCCCACTCCCCTCAGTGCTGGCCTTCATGGGTATGGGTCTATCCCTTCAGCCCCCCGAGTCTTGTGATGATCAGAAATGTCTTGTGTTGTCATTTAGTCTCTAAGCTGTGTCTGACTCTTGTGACCCCATGGACTAGACTGGCAGGCTCCTCTGTCCATGGGATTTCCCAGCCAAGAATACTGGAGTGGGTTGCCATTTCCTTCTCCAGGGGATCTTCCCGGCCCGGGGACTGAACCTGAGTCTCCGGCATTGGGAGGTGTGTTCTTTCCCACTGAGCCACCACAGAAGACCCTTAGGAATGTCCAGCAGCAGCATAACCCTACCACCTCCCCAGTTCTCTTCTCCCCGCTGGGTCCTGGTTCAGACCAACAAGAGGAGCAGACCTCCGATCCCCCAGGCCGTGCACCCGCCAAGTGGCATCCTGCTATGCCCACACTCCCTGCCCCTTCTGCCCACAGCCGACTGGACAGACCCAGGGAACCAAGCTAAAGCTACTTCTCAAGTTCTTGTTTCCCTTGGAAATGAGGCAGTCCTGGATCTGTGGCAGCCCTGCTGTGGGCTCTGGCCATAGAAAGTCACGTAGAGTCAGGGGTGGGAGGTGGTGCAGGGCTCTATGAGGGCAGATGAAGAAAGCCTGAGGGCAGAGGTGGGAAAGTGGAGGGGACCACGGGACCCGCGAGCCAGTGGGAGCTGGAGAACGCGGCGCCCATGGTTCCTGACAGCTTTCTGCTTTCCTCTCCGGTGCTACTATGCTTTCTGCACTCAGGGTCTTAGAATAAATCCTTTAACTTGACCAGGCTCACTGCTCCTACTCCTTGCAGTCAAGTGACACCTAATTACAGGTATGTGACCTCACTATACAACACTTCCTTTCTTTGAGCCTAACCTTCCCCACTAGTAAAACGGGTAATGAGACCTACACACTACCAGCTCATGAGGATTCAAAATCACACAGAATAGCAGCAAGATGGCGGCGATCAATGTTCTGGGACAGGTGCTGAGGTGTGGAGAGATCCCCGAGACCCTCAACATGGGGCCCTCACACTGACCCCCTCCCTCTGCCAAGCACTCTTACCAGTTCTTCTCGGTGAGGATCGTGTGTGACAGCTGCGGCCGGGCCATGGACATCACCTGGCTCCGAAGCTTGCTCACCAAGGACTGGAAGCTGGGGTGGCCTCGGTACCCAGGGAGCAGGGAGAAGAGGGGGCTGGAACCAGGTCCTGGAAAGTTAGAGGTTAGGAGGGGAGGGGGGGAGCCTGCCAAGAGAGGGCCAGCCTCCCCGTCAACAGCGCCCTGGCCTCCCAGGAGCACCTCTGAATTCAGCCTCGGTGCAGGTCCTCCCATTCTTCCACGACTTGGAAACACACTCCCAAGAAAGGGTCTGAGCAACTCAGGGACAGGCCTGCATCTCTGCTCAGACCAGGAAGAGTCTCTCTCACACTCAAACCAGGGCAGCCCGTGTCTCCCCATGGCCCAGATCCCCTCGGGGGGAACCGTACCTGCGCGAGGTGGGGTTTCACTCTCTGTCTCGCTGTCCATGAAGGGCATCAGGAACAGGTTGACCTCAGAGTCCAGGAAGTCAGGCGGGAGCCCAGGGAAGACGTTGCACTGCAACATGGACAGAGTACCTGGTGGAGAGAACCCGTGAGAGGCTGCAGGCACCGCGGTGCAGGGCCAGGGAGTAGGGAGGGAGATCTGTGCTGGGTGGTCAAGTTGGGGTCAGGCGACCACGTCTGACCTCCCTCCCAAGTCTGGGAGAAGGGCCGTGGGACTGGACCAGGAGCCAGGCGGCCACGGGCCAGCTTGGGGGTGGCCAGGGACCCTCACCCTTGTACCGCAGGTGGGAGTGGGCCATGAGCTGGTCGATCATCAGGTGCATCTGACGTAGCTTGCGGGGACAGAAATCCTCCCGGCGAGCTTTATTCTGCAGGAAGACTTGGGGCGGGGGGCGCGCGGGTGTTGGGGGGGAGGCGCAGTCTGAGAGGCAGCTGGTGCTCTGCCACGCGGACTCCCCTCCTCACTCCAAAGACCTGCCCTGACCCAGAGTTCTGATCACGGCTAAGTATTCAGTACCAGGCCCCTGTGCTGATTGATGCTGGGGACCTGGAGAAATGAGTTAGATCTGGCTTCTGCACTCAGGAAGCCCCTAGTCTGATGGAAAAGATGAAGAGTAGATGGGCATGTGATCAGGACTGAGCCAGAAAGACCAGGGGCCAGGCCAGGCGGAAGAATAGGGAAGAGCCTGTCTGGGGCATCATAAATGAGCCATATCTTTACAGGAGAGCAGGGCAGGGACAGAGCAGGCCAAGGACATGCGTGCAGGGGCCCCAGGCAGTGTGGCCAGGGTGCACGGCGCCACTCAGGCCAACTTGACACTTGCTCCCTAAGCCCCAGGCCAGGGATCCAGATATGGGAAGACTAGGGTCCTGCCCCCAGGAGGTTCCCGTTCTGATCAAAGAGCCAAAGTCAGACTTGGGGGTCGAGCCCTTGATGCCTGAGGGGGCCTTCGGAGGAAGTGGCAGACAATCCTGGCCCCCCTCCTCACAGCTCTCGCAGGCGCTCTCCCGGCGCCCCCTTCCCCAGAGCGCTCCTGGTTTCTGCCCCAACTCTCCCCCCGTCCACCCCTCCAGCCCCTGGGGAAGCGGCTCACCCAGGTGGGGGTAGTACTCAGCGCCTTCCTCAGAGCCTGACGAGCTGCTGGACTCGTGGCTGGGAGATGGGGTGGAGGGTTTCACCATCTCTGCTGTCTGGAGGAACCTGCGGGTTTGGGGTGAGAGGTTGGCGCTCCAGCACCGGCCCTCTGTATCCCACTGTCTGGGGAAGGAGGGGGCTCCCTTTGCCGATCTGATTAAAGCGAGAGCCACGCTGGGAAAAAACACCACACAGACACCACGTTCCTCACACAATTTCAGGGAATCCAGAAACAATCCTTAGACACCAATTCATGGACCCACATCAACATGCTACGTATTTTTTAACAAATTCATGCCATCCAGAAGGACTTTATTTTTTGAGAGTTTTGGATTCACAGCAAAATTGAGTGGAAAGTACAGAGGTTTCCCATAGATTGCCTGCCCCCGCCGCGCCCCCAACTTAGCAACATTCTGATGACCCTCCACTGTCACCCAAAGCCCCTGATTTACATGTGGGTTCACTCCTGCTGTTAGTCTGTTCTATGGGTTTTGACAAAAAAAAAAAAATCACGTGAGCACACCGCAGAGCGTCACACTGAGTAGCTGCCGGGCCCTAAGCTGTCTCTGCCCCCCCTCCGCCTCCCAATCCTGGCAGCCACTGGTATTCTCACTGGTCTCCATGGTTTGCCTTTTCCAGAATGTCACAGAGTTGGAATCGTACAGTATGAAGCCTTTTCAAACTGGCTTCTTTCACTTCATTATATGCATTTGAAGCTGCTGCATGTCTTTCATGGCATGACAGCGCATCTCTTTTCAACACTGAATAATGTGGTTAGACAGCATCACTGACTCAATGGATATGAATTTGAGCAAACTCCAGGAAACAGTGGAGGACAGAGGAGCCTGGTGTGGCGCAGTCCATGGGGTCGCAGAGAGTCAGACACAACTGAGCGACTGAACAACAACAACATGTGGATGCACGACAACTCACGGATCCATTTATCTACTGAACGACATCCTGGCTGCCCCAGTTTTGGCAATCGTGAATAAAGCTGTGCAGGTTTTTGCATCAATATAAGTTCTCAGTTTATGCGATTTTAAAGTAAATTTTTCCAAACATATGTAAATAAAGGTAAATAAAATAAACCTATTACCTGAGATAAGAGATAACGGGGTCTGATTAACTCTGGCTATTCTCCTCATACAGACACACGCACAAGTATGTTGCCCACAGTTTCCAGTGATTCACCCACTCTGGGAAGCCCACCTTGAAGACACTGACTTAAAACTGAGGCTCTGCGTGGGCCAGGTCAGCCCACAACGCACCCCCTACCCCACCAAGAATGGGAACTCCCCAGGGCAGCCTGTGTTATCTGTTCATCACACCTGTATCCCCAGGGCAAAGGACAGCGACTGGCCTAAACAACGTCCAATACACTTGTCCCCTGAACCAATAGACAATGGTGGGAGGAGGGGGATGTTTCAGAATAAAGCCACTTAGATCCGGTCATGTCAGCCGGCTCTCCCAACAAGTTGTTTTTTTACTGTTGGCCAGACCCTCAGCCTATCTCCATCGCCAGAGTTGCTAGCACACACATTAAGCTCCTACTTGTCAATATCTTACTATGTACCAGGTACTGCGCTGAACGCTTAACATTCTTTAACTCACTTCAGGTACTGCGCTGAACGCTTTACATTCTTTAACTCACTTCATCGCAGGACACCGTGTGCTTACAAGAAGCTGTGGAAAAAGCGCCACCACCTAACAAGGACACAGATTCAAACCCAGGGCTGCCTGACTCTGGGGACATCTGCTGCCTTCAGCTTGGCTCCCCCTCCCTGTGAGCGCCCGTTCCTTCCATCTGTCTGCCTGGGCCTTGAGCCCAGGGCTGCTGGCCAACCCACAGCTACCTCCTGGGACCTACGGATGGGAGCCAGTCCTATCTGGGGGCATTTCTGGAACCTCCAGCTGCTTTAGGCAGCACTCCTGCCAGATCCTGGCTCCTTCCCCTCCCAGCCCAGCAGGATACTTCGGGGACAGCACCCGTGCCTGGAGGAGATGGACCATGAGGCTTGAAGAATCAGACATGCCAGCTCCTCAGCACGCTGTTCATTCAACAAACTAGGGTTAAACGTCCACCTTGTGCCAGGCAGTGTGCGAGGCACTGGGATTAAGGAGGGAGAAAGACCATAAAGAAGGCTGTGTCATCGGTGCAATGAAGTACACAGCAGGGTCACAGGAGACTCAGTGGGTCAGGGGAGGCCTCAGGTTGACCTCAAGGACATGAGGGGGGGCCTGGAACCCAGGGAGAATGTTTCTGGCTGCGGGATGAGGAGTGCAGAGGTTCAAAGTAGCAAGAACAGCAGCTATGGGGCCACTATACCCTTGATGGAAGGAGTGAGGGACGTGGTGGGAGAGGTCAATGGGGTGACCAGGACCACATTACACTGGACCTTGTAAACCACGCAGGGGAAGGGCTTCGGATTTTACCGGGAGTGACAGGCGCAGTCTACGTGCGTGTGCTGAGGGGGGATTCAGTGGCAGTGACCCTCTCTGGCTTAAATTTTCAGAGGGTCCCTTGGCTGCTGTATGGGAGTGGTGAGAGCTGGGCAGATCTCGGAGTCTGGGGGCCCGTCCTTCCCCTGGCTCACCCCCCCAAGTGCCTCACCTGTACAGACTGAGGTCCGTGAACCAGTCCTGGACGACTATCACCACGTGGCAGACCGTGAAGAGGAAGGCAGCGATCTGGAGTGACTGAGGGGGCAGGAAGGGACAACAGGGTTGAAGGTCCCCAGGTCCAGAATGGGGTCCCTGATCTCAGGACTCAGCTGAGGGGGCCGCAGGACAAAGGCCTCTGAGCCTATAAGCACCTACTGTATGCCCAGACTGCAGTGGTACTTCCCTTCCAAGCTGTCCCTAGATCGGGCCAGACGGCAATGATCAGCCCCTAGTCATACAGGCCGATGTGGAGGCTTAAGGGCGGGGGTTACTTTCCCGAGGGGCAGAGCCAGACCCGACTCTTGATGCCATCTTCTCTCACCAGCTCTCGGGGTACCAGGGCTCTTTGCAAGTAGAAGTGGCAAACCCATACCCATGAGCTCTCTGCCCCGGGTCCCCAGGCCTGGCTCGGTCCCCTCACCTGCATCTCAACGTAGGTGTGGGGCAGGTTGTACTCTGGAGGCAGCTTGCGGTCATTGTTGATGAGATGGTCCAAGATGGAGGGACTCAGGATGGGCTGGGGTAGGAAGAAAGAGGACTGTCAGGGTGGGCGTAGGGATCCCAGGGTACACAGTCACCCAAGTTCCACTTGGTGATGGCAAGTACACTGCCTCTCAGGACAAAGAAAGTTTGGAAACACAGGCAGCTTCCTTCTAATTAGTACACAGCTAATCAGCCAGAGGAAGTGAAAGAAAAAAGTCTCAAAGCAGTTTCACCTTCCCCAGCTCTTTTGCAAATCCTCACTGCTCTCAAGTGTCGCCTGCCCTAGAAGAACACTTCCAGGGCTAATAAATCTAACATCTACATGAATGAGTCATGTCCCTACAACACCCTTGTTTTGTTGTTTCAAATGCCTTCAAAATTTCACTAAGACAATTACTTAGGTCAAATAACCATGATTAATGTGAAGATTGGTGAGGATTTTAAAAACGGTATCAGTGGGTGTGCAAGAATCCGCGGTGAGCTCATCACCTCTTCTTAAAGGAACATTCCATTTAGAAAAACAAGAGCCTAAATTAGTTGCTAGGCTATCTATTTCTTATTGCACTTGGTGGAATCCTTTAAGAAAGAGGTTTTCCCAAGGGCTCACTTTCTATAACTGGATCCAGACACCACAGTGGTATTTGGATCTTAACTTCTGTTCTGCTCCACAGAGCTCCCAGCCCCGCCCACAGCCATGTCACTGTGTCTCTAGGTGCCGGGGGTCCTAGCACACAGGCCTCATCCCACATTTGTGCAAGGGTTCCCACTCTCCCGTCACCCATGTGTGCGGCGGCCAGAACTCTGCTGCACTAACGCTCCCTGAGGAGCTGCAGGCAGCGGGGGAGCGAGTGTCGTACACGAGAACCAGACCTCGGTCAGTCACGAGCGGTGCTGGGACGGCCACATGGGCACCAGCAGGCGCTCAGAGGTGGTGGCTCCTGGGAGGAGGCATTTCCCCCCAAGCAGTCTTCAGGGAGAAGGCAGTGGCCAGGGAACAGAGCAGGGGCAGAGAGTGTGTTCTGCTGGTGCCGGTCCTGACGGCCAACAGTACTGAGAACCCTCTTCCTGCCAGGCCCTGACAGGACTTCACTTGTGCTCACTCACTGACACCTCACAGAAGCGCCATGAGGGAGGTAACGTTGTCTATCCTGCTTCAGAAAACTAAGGAATGGAAATGTTAAGTAACTTGGTCGAGGTGGCGCAGCTCGGGAGCGAGCCCATGGCGAGCCTGAGGGAAGCTAGCCACACGGGCCCTGGATGCCAGGCTGAGGAACGGCGAACCCGGAGGAGCTGAGGAAAGCTGCCGGGCATCACAGGACAGGCCAGCTCCCATGACGCTTTCCCACGTGCCGGCTCCTGTGCCCAGCATGCTGCCTGGACTGGTCCACTGACTATGAAGCTGAAAACAACCATCAACCCCATTCACAGATGAACAAACTGAGGTGTATGGGGGAAGTTAAAACTTAGTCACCCAGCTGGTAAGAATTAAAGGTCAGATCTGGCTTCAGACTGACTCCAGGGCCCCCACTTTTAACCAACAGGCTACAGCAGGGGTCCCCAACCCCTGGGGGAACCAGGCCACAGAGCCGGAGGTGAGCGGTAAGCAACCGAATGAAGCTTCACCTGTATTTACAGCCGCTCCCCATGTGCGCATTACTGCCTGAGCTCCACCTTCTGTCAGATCAGCAGCGGCATTAAACTCTCATAGGAGCGTGAATCCTATTGTGAACCTCCCATGTGAGGGTCTAGCTCGTGAGCTCCTTATGAGAAATCATCCCCAAACCATTCCACCGTCTGCCCAGCCTGTGGAAAAATTGTCTTCCACGAAACTGATCCCCAGTGCCAAAAAGGTTGGGGACCACTGATTCTTGAGGCGCCTCTGTACACAACGGACGGGAGGGGAGGGGGATAAAATCTGACAAGAGGAGACTAAGGGCCAAGAAGAGACACAACTTGCCCAAAGGCATGAGCATGTCCACGGCTTGGCTGGAGCCACGGGGAACACAAGCAAAGTTGTGGCTTAGACACTTGCAGGGAAGGAGCTTAACATGGCATGCGGCGGGGTAGGGTGGGGTGGGTGGGGGCCAGCACCTGTGTGTCCAGGAAAACAATCCGCTCTTGGGTAATAAAGAAGTCGATGCCACTGGTCTGGTTGCCCCCTCGCTCCTTCATTTCGGCGCTCTGGGCCCGGAAAACATACGCCCTGCGGAGGAGCAGGTAGGGTCATCAGGGGTCAGGTTCTCAGCCTCTGCCGCCTCCAGAGTGAGGCCATGAGTGAGCCTGTGGGACTTGATTCCCCACCCATCTGTGAAGCTTTCCATCCATGGCCCTGCTGTCTGGGGGCTACGTTTTATATCATGTGACTTCACCCCAACCCACAAGTGGACCTGCGAATTCTCAACAAAATTACTAGACTGAGGTGTTTCAGAGCAGAGATTCCCCCAGGCTGCCCGGATTCAAACCCTAGCTCTGCCTCTTCCTGGCTGTGTGGCTTTGAGCAAGTTCCTTAATCTTTCTTCTGTTTCCTCGTTTGTAAAATGGGGACAGTAGTGTCAACCTCTCAGGGTGACTGTGAGGTTAACATACGTAAAGCCCGTAGAAGAGTGGCTGACACACGGCGATATGAAATCGCTAGCTATTCACTACCAAGCGTACCCACCATACGCCAGGCACAGGACACGCAGACCTGAAAACTCTCCACCCCACAGTGAGAGGATGTGGGTGTCTCGGTGCCTCGTTCCTGCCCTGACTGGAATGCTTTCCCTGCTCCCCTCCTCCAAGTCTGCTTGTTCTCGAATGTCTCCTGGACCACCTGATTTAAAACAGTAACCTGGCTCCAATGCCGCCTCCCTATATCCCTTCCCCGTTCAGTTATCATCTAACGTGCTTGTTTACCATCTCCTTCATTAAAATGCAAGCTCCATAAGAACAGGGATTTCTGCCAGTTTTTGTTTATTGCTGTAGCCCCAACGTGAAGAACAGGGCCTGGCCCATGGCAAGTGCCTCGTAAATACTGATTGAATTGAAGTGAAGCAGTGAGACCAGTTAGGAGATTCCTGGCCTCCTCCAGGGAAGGTGGCAGTGGCCTGGGCCAGGAGGTGGGTGTGGAGGAGGAAAGGAGCAGATGAATTCTCAAGGTTCTGACTCTGTAAGACCCCATGGACTGTAGCCCGCCAGCCTCCTCTGTCCATGGGATTCTCCAGGCAAGAATACTCGAGTGGGGTGCCATTTCCTTCTCCAGGGGATCTTCCCAACCGAGGGATCAAACCTGGGTCTCCTGCATTGTGGATTCTTTACCATCTGAGTCACCTGGGAAGCCTATTCTCAAGATAATTAGGAGTAAACCTTATGAGATCTGGACTTCTTTGGCGGTCCAGTGGTGAGACTCTGCACTTTCAATGCACAGGGCACAATCGTGGGTTGGGGAATGAAGATTCCACATGTGTGGTATGACCAAAAAAAAATCCCAAACAAAAAAATGTTAAGTATCTCCAAAAGATACACACACCCCAATATTCATTGCAGCATTGTTTACAAAAGCATAAGACACAGAAACCACCTAAATGCCCATCAACAGATGAATGGATAAAGAAGATGCTGCACATATATACAATGGAGTATTACTCAGCCATTAAGAAGAATGAAATAATGCCATTTGCAGCAACACGGACGGACCTAGAGAGTGTCACTGACTGAAGTAAGTCAGACAGAGAAGCAGAAACCCTGTATGACGTTCTTTAAATGTAGCATCTAAAAAGAAATGATACAAATGAACTTACAAAAAGAAAGGGACTCACAGACTTAGAACATGAACTAATGGGTGCTGGGGGGAAGGGATAGTTAGAGAGTTTGGGATTAGCATGTACACACTGCTATCCTTATAAGAGCCAGCCAGCAAGGACCTACTGTATAGCACATGGAACTCTGCTCAACGTTATGCGGCAGCCTACACTGGATGGGAGTGGGGTCTGGGGAGAATGAATACATGTGTATGTATGGCTGAGCCTCTTTGCTGTTCACCTAAAACTAACAACATTGTTAATTGGCTGTACCCCAATACAAAATAAAAAATTTAAAAAAGCCTTATGAGACCTGATGACAAAAGTTGGTAGCAACGTCTACCACACCACAGGCTGAGCTGCCTCAGAAAGACATGTCAGGCTGATGGGAGTCTAGCTGAGGACTCTGAGCCAAGAGCTGGGGGTGGAAGCTGAGATGGAAAGAATGCCAGCCAAGAGAGCTGCAGCTGTGCCAGATCGGAGCTGACGTCGTGAGCAAGAAGAGCAGGATGGAGCCAGCCGGGAGGCAGAGCGCCCGCAGCTCTGGGTCTGGGGGTGTATGTTCTTGCCACAGGGAAACTTAACCCGTTCTGGGCTTCCCTCGGGCCCCTCTGAGATCTGCCAGGAACTATGGAGCCTCTCCCTAGAAGAAAAGCCTGGCTGTAGATGTATGTAAAACCCTAGATACACCACTGGGGGGTTCATGGACCCCTGAGGCCCATCCATGGAGTTCACAGCAAAATCACTGGTTTCATAAAAAAACAGACCCCTACTGTTTCAAAGAAATCCCCAATGGCTACTACTTCTGCTCGCCACCCCCCATCTTGATTCTTCCTGAATTAAGACTGACTATGTCCCCTACTCTTATCCCTTATAATCCCTGCCTGTCTCTCTTCCTTGCCCTGAGTTTGGAGCCCTAATTCTTAAACTCTGCCCTCCCCCACATCCTCTCCCACAACTCCATCCTCTGCCTTCACAATCATACCCCATCCTTCCTAACAAGGCAGGCAAGAGGCTAGTCTAGAAGCCACAGCCTTCTTCCAGGTCTCTCTCCTCACTGTGGCTTTCCAGGCCAAAACAGCCACATCCTGGGAGCGTTTGCTCTGTGCCAGGTTCATGCTCAAGTTTGCCTCCCCAATCTTGTCTCACCCTCCCAAAACTCACTTGACAGATGAGGAACTGAGGTACCAAGAGGTGAAGGGGCTTGCCTGAGGTCAACCAGCTGGCGCAGGGCTCAGACCAAGGTGGACCTAAATCCAGACTTAATGAATGGGCCATCCCAGTTCCTGGCTGGCCCTGCACCATTTCCAGGAGTAAGGCAGGCAGGGAGGGAGGAACAGGACTGGTTTCCTTGGAGCTGCATAAGAGGAGAGTGTGGTCCAGCCCATCATCACCCTCTTCTGACAGAGACACTGAGGTTAAGGGAGAGGAAGTGATTCCCAAAGCCCTTGGTGATGCCACGTGCAACACCCCGGCTGATAAGGTGGGTGTCCACCTCCCCCACGGCCTTCCACACCCCCACCCAATGCCCCCCTCACCTCTGGTCCTCCTCCGGAGTGTTGGCTGACAACAACGACATGACCATGGACTTGCCCGTCCCCTGGAGGCCCAGCACACCAACCACCAGGACATCGGTCTGATCCAACAGGTACTGTGGGGAGATGCCGGAATGCAACCTTCATAAATCTGCCCATTGCTAATGCGGGAGACGGGGGCCCTACAGACTTCCGTGGCTGCCCCCCTGCCTTGTCAGATATAGAAGTGTTTATGGCCCCAAATCCCCTCACATGGGCACAGAGACTCTGTGTGTGTGTGGTGGTGGAGGCACACATGGAATGTTCCTGCTACAAAGAACAGCACTTGTGAGAGCTCCAAAGTGGACGAGAGCCTGTCTGGTCGAGAGGCTAACAGGAAGTCCGTGTGGCTGGAACACAGTGGACAAGGGGCACCTGACTTTGGCGATGAAAAGGGAGAGGCTCAGGAACAAAAAGACAGGTGGAAGAAAGTACCAGGTAGCTGTGGGCCACTGCAGTGGCCCCTGGGAGGCCCTGGGCTTCAGGGAAGTTGGGGAAACTGGGAAAGCGTGAGAAAGGGAGCAGCAAGCAGGAAGGGGAGCCAGGCCGGTCCCGGCTCTTGTCTGTGGAATTTAAGAGTCCTGTGGAGTCTGGAGACCTTCGCCTCTGGGCTGCCAGCGACGCTGACTTTCACCACCAGGGGGTGTGAGAGACACACTCCTCAAGGAAAACAGTCATGCCCTCCATGCGGCTATTGCACCTCAGAATCACCTGGAGAGCTCTTAAAAAAAAAAAAGAATCTAATCCTGGGCCGAACTCTGGACCCATCAAAGTAGAATATCAAGGGCTAGCGCTATTCAATATGGTAGACGCTGACCACATGTGACGACTTAAATTAAAATGAAACAAAACTACAAATTTAGTTCTTCAGTTATCCATATTTGGGGATTTGTGGGTAAGATAGCAGGGCCTGGACAGTGATCTTTTTTTTCCCCATGCCCCAGTTGATATCAACATGACAGTGGACCCAGCAAGGCAGCAGGGGCCAGGAAACAGATGGGCTGGCATGCTGTCCTACTCAGGCCAAGCTGGGAAGGAGGGGATCAGCTGGGAGAATTCGAGAAGAGAAGTGATGTGTCAGGTGTGGGGGAAGCACATCAGAAGAGGGGAAACAAAGACTGGGACGCTGGAAGTAGGTATGACAGCCAGGAGTGTGAGGTGAGAACCAGCGTGGGGGCTCCTGGGACGGAGCAGGGAGCCTCGGAGGGCTGACACTCAACCCAGTTTGCACGGGTCCAGCACGGGGTTCGACCACCCAGGAGGACTGGTGCAGGCCCTGGAGGCTGCCCTGCTGTGGGAGCGGGGAGATCCCAGGGACTCTGCGGTGCTAGTGGAGCCCTCTCGGCCAACCAGTATCCAAGTATTTCAGTAACTGAACCACCAGCACAGCTGAGCCATTGAGACTCTGCCCAGTAGGTGAAAACTCTCTCATCCCTTCCCTCTCACCCCTGCATGGACGCGCTCAGTCGTGTCTGATTCTGTGACTCAATGGACTGGAGCCCGTCAGACTCCCCTTTCCCTGGAGTTTCCCAGGCAAGAATACTGGAGTGGGTGGCCATTTCCTTGTCCAGGGGATCTTCCCGACCCAGGGATGGAACCCGAGTCTTCTGTGTCTCCTGCATTGGCTAGCAGGTTCTTTACCAGCTGAGCCACCGGAGAATCCCTCTCACTGCTGCCACTGCCCAAAAGCCGTCTAGGCTGGTGTTGCCTGCCAAGAGGGTGAGAGTGGAGGGCACCGGGGAGGGCAGAGGAGGGTGGAACCCAGAGAAGCTTGAGCAGGAGTCGCCCAGCCCCCTAGTACCTCAATGGCACTGTCGCACCAATTCATCTGGTCATCCACCAACTTGATGCTGTGCTTCATGCGCTCTGGGGGCAGCAGTTTGGCCTGGCCCACGACAGCTGCAGGCGAGAGAAAGCAGGAGGCAGAGGACTTGGTGAGGCTCTGTGCGAAGGGGTGTCGGCTCCCAACCAGATCCCACCCTGCCCCCAACTCACGGTCCATGGCTGCT
>NW_011494885.1:1086440-1113684 GCF_000754665.1 Bison bison bison
GGGGCGGCAGGGGCTGCTGGAGGCGGGGGCTGCTTTGACTGCGGGAGCGAGAAGGTGCTGGTCAGCGGAAGAGATCCTTGCCCTAACTGCTCCCAGCCTCCCCTTTCAAAGAAAAGGGTCTGCCCTGCTCACCCGCTCTGCTGGAGGCTTTGAGAGGATGATGGGGGTTTTCTGCATGACCGCCGTGCTGGTCTCTTCGCTGCCATCCTGTGGTGAGGGAGGGCAGTTACTCAGCAATGATGCCCTGGACACTCGGTAAGTGCCAAGTGCCACTCTAAATGCCTTCAGACATGAACCCCTCCGAACCTACCAAGATAGCGCTGTCAGAGAGGTACCTTGAGCCCCACATTTTGAATGAAGTAACTGAGATCCAGAGAGGTTAACCGGCTTGCCCAAGGTCACACAGCCATTAAGTGGTGGAGCCAGATCCCAGTTCTGGATCTGGCTCCAGAACCACGCTGCCAGCTGCTCTGCTGGACAAGCCTGGGTGGGAGGAGCTGGGGCTCAGGAGAGGGAACCGCGTTCAACTTGGCCCTGGCTTTTGTTGGTCGTGTAAACCTGGACCAGGAACCACCCTCACTTAGGCCTGTGTGCTCATCTGGCGAATGGGGACAGGAACTCCTTCCTCACAGGACTGTTAAGAGGCTAAAAGACAGGACTCCCCAACTGTCCACGTGGCATCAGGCTCGTGGCAGGAGCAAGCTACCTAGAGCTGCTATCTGACAGCCCTGCGGTCCCCTTCTCCTCCCCAGACCTGCGAGCTGATTCCCACGCCTTGCCCTCTTCAGGCCTCTTCTGACTCACCCCAAATCTGTCTAAGAAAGGGGAGAGACCTGGGTTAGAGTCCTGTTCCTTCTCGGGTGCCCTGAGTAACCTTGGGAGGGGCCTGACCCCTCACTGGATCTGTTTCTTCACCCACATATTGAGGACACATTTAAATTCTGCTCACTCACTGGCCTATGACGGACAAACCAAAGGATATCCAAGTGCTTTGGAAAGAAGAGGTGAGGGGGATGTCCCTGGGGGAAAAGTGGTTAAGAATCTGCCTTCCAGTGCAGGGAGCGCATGTTTGATCCCTGGTTGGCAACTAAGCCCAAGTGCTGTAACTATGGCTCCCTTGGGCTTTCAAGACTGCATGCCACCAGGAAAGATTCCGTATGTTGCAACTAAGACCTGATGCGGCCAAGTAATTAAATAAATGAACTAAAAAATGAATATTAAAATAAAAAAAAAAAGAAGAGGTGAGGGTGGGGAGATGATGATGGATTGGAGACAGAGCCAGAAGGCACCTTGTACAGCAACAGGTGCAGGGCAGGGGGGGGGGGAGTGTCCATGATGAGGCCTGATGGGCTGTCAGTGATCCTGAGAGGAAGAGAAATGGCAGGAAGACACTCAGGTCAGCGGGAGATGTGGAGGCTGTGAGGAGTCCACTGGCCAGTTAGCAGACTGCAGGGCTCAGCAGCGAAGTCAGAGTCACAGACCAGAGATCTGGGAGTTGCCTGTTCAGGGACTGAAGCTGAAAGTTCAGGAAGATGGTAACGCTCCCCAGAAGGATGTGTGTGGGAGGGGAGACTGTTGTTACCACTTACCCTGAGACCCAAGGGAAGGAGCAAGAGCCAAGCTCACTGTGAAGAAATTTCCTTCATGTGTACCATTTTAGGGCTCAGAAACTGTCCCAACTGTTACCTTCTTCCACCTCCCCACAAACAGCCCTCAGAGGTGGGCAGGGCGCTGGATAAAGAACCTGGGAGTGTGGTTCTGGCAGTGAGAGGAGCAGGGTGGGGCGGGGCCCAGGCTGAAGTTCCCAAGTCCTGAATCCCAGGACAGGACAGTCTCTAGACTGGGCATGAGGGTGCTATGCCTTAGGCTCCCTTGGATTTGGGTTCGAGTTCTGGCTCCATAGGTTATTGACCTGTGACTTTGGGGATGTCCCTTCCCCTCTAAGACTCAACTCCTCATTAGTGAAAATCAGGTCAAATGTAGGCTCCACTTCACAGGGCAGCTGCAGGAGTTCAAGAAGAACCAAAGGACGGAAAGCACTTTGCAGAGCGCCAGCACACTGCTCAGCAAACAGAAATGGCCACTACAATTACACAACTCTGGAAGACAGGAGCTCTGGCACCTCTCAGCTCCAACTCCAGTGCCAATCCCACCGAGTTCAGTTCAGTTCAGTCGCTCAGTCTTGTCCAACTCTTTGCGACTCCATGAATTGCAGCACGCCAGGCCTCCCTGTCCATCATCAACTCCCGGAGTTCACTCAGACGCACGTCCATCGAGTCAGTGATGCCATCCAGCCATCTCATCCTCTGTCGTCCCCTTCTCCTCCTGCCCCCAATCCCTCCCAGCATCAGATCCAAAGTGCTTCCCAAGGCCGAGCAGGTCCCACATGGCCTGGCCCCAGTGTCCTCTGACCTCATCTTCTATCGCTCTCCCTTCTTCATCCACTGCAGTCACTGGTGCCCCCCAGGCTCCTCTTTGAACACACCAGATAAAGGCATCAGGGCCTTCACACTGGCTGTTTTTCTGTTTTGAAGGCTCTTCACTCAGACTCTGTCAGGGCTTGTCCTCTCACCTCAGGTCTCTGCTCATGAGTCAGCTCTTCAAAGAAGCCTCCTCTGACCACTTCATCTAAGACAGCCCCTTTATCGTTCTCTGAGGACCGTTCGTCTTGTCCACAGATACATCCCTGGCACAAGGCAGGCGCTTAACAAACCTTTGTGGAATGAGGAGACGCATGAACGCCGCCCTTGGACCCAGACACTCACCCGTCTCTCTCTTTCCCAGGGTGCGATGTAATCCCTCTCCCGACCTCCGGGCCCGGAGAGATTCTGGGGGCCGCCAGGGCCCGGCTCCTTCCAGCGCCGCCGCCTCTCTATCCCATAGAGCCCTGGTTGACTGTGCCCAGACTCAGACATGGTCACCTGCGGGGAGAATGAGGTTGATTCCAGGGTGAAGAGAGTCTCTCCTCACTCCATCTGGCTTACCCTGGAATACAAGAAAGCACATCCTTTCAAGAGAGCTCTGTGGCTGCGGCAGTGATTGCCAGTGGGCTCCCAGCATCCATGCTTCACTTCTTTCAAAGAAATAAAACCCGCAGTTCTGAGCCGGGTACATGCTTATCCAGGATACACTTCTCGGGCTGGTCTACAGTTAGGTGTGGCCATGTGACTAAATTCTTTCTGGTCAACAGTATGGCAGTAGAAGTGTGTTCTGGCAGCGCTGGGAAACTCTTCTTCAGAGATGCTGGCACATGCCGTTTGTCCCCTTCTCCTCCTGGCTGAAAGGATTGTGGGTCTGGAGGCTGGAGTTTAAGCAGCTATTTTGGCCTGTGAGGCAACTGAATGGAAAGAAGGCAGGACAGAACAAAACACGAGGTTCGGAGATTCCCTATTAACCTTAAACTGAACGTTAACCTTAAATTGGCTATCTCTGGATGCAGAGACAAATAATATCCCCTTCTCTTGAAGCCAAAACTATTCCCAACTACTAATCACTTTGCTCAGCATAAATAGTAACACATAGCAGGAGGGTCACATAAAGATGAGATATTGTTGTTGTTCAGTCGCTCAGTCGTGTCAGACTCTTCTGTGACTCCACGGACTGTAGCCCATCAGGTTCCTCCGTCCTTAGGATTTCCCAGGCAAGAATACTGGAGTGGATTGCCATTTCCTTCTCCAGGGGATCTTCCTGACCCGGGGATTGAACTCTCGTCTCCTGCATTGCAGGTGGATTCTTTATCACTGAGGCACCAGGGAAACCCCCCAAAATGGGACACACTCTTTCCCAAAGTGTAGCAAATCCTGTCCAAACATATTTGTAACGTGATTTCCAGTTTGACAACTACTCTTCTGATAAGCCAACAGCACATGTTTGGGGGGTGGGGGGGCTCCAATACTCAAGGACCCATTTTCATCTGGTGTCCCTCTACTTTCAGTGTGTTTACCTTCCATTTCTGATGGTCTGCCACCCCTCAAACTCCAAGCTCTCACCAGGGTCTAATCTAAGACATTATAAAAATATATGGTTACCTCCATGACCCACTCTCTAGCCCTGGTGGCTCAGATGGTAAAGCGTCTGCCTGCAATGCAGGAGACCTGGGCTCAATCCCTGGGTTGGCAAGATCCCCCGGAGAAGGAGATGGCAACCCACTCCAGTACTCTTGCCTGGAAAATCCCACAGACGGGGGAGCCTGGTAGGCTACAGTCCATGGGGTTGCAAAGAGTCAGACAGGACTGAGTGACTTCACTTTCTTTCTTTCTTTTATAGGTCCCTAGGGAGTTTATCCCAGAGAAGGCAATGGCACCCCACTCCAGTACTCTTGCCTGGAAAATCCCACGGACAGAGGGGCCTAGGGGGCTGCAGTCCATGGGGTCCCTAGGAGTCAGACACAACTGAGTGACTTCACTTTATTTTTTCACTTTCATGCACTGGAGAAGGAAATGGCAACCCACTCCAGTGTTCTTGCCTGGAGAATCCCAGGGACTGGGGAGCCTGGTGGGCTGCAGTCCATGGGGTGGCACAGAGTCGGACACGACTGAAGCGACTTAGCAGCAGCAGTAGCAGAGAGTTTATCCAGCTGTTTACACCTCATTCCAGGGAAATCTCTGAGTAGCTCACAGGGCCACAGCTGGTCTGCCTTCTGTTTTGGGGAATAGTTTTATTGAAATACGGCCACATCCATCAATTTATAAACAGTCTATGGCTGGCTTCTTGAAACAATGGCAGAGCAGTCCAGACTGCCGAGTTTAAAATAACTACCCTCTGGACCTTTACAGAAAAAGTATGCTGACCTTTGCTTAGCTCTTAGGTGCCTTCAAATCATTCTCTGAATCGCTCCACCTCCTACCCCATTACACAGTGACATTAACAGGTCTCTGTGTGAGACACTTTCGCTAGAACAGAAATAACTGTTTACTGGATGCAGGAGTAATTTTGCTAGCTAGTAATTTTGTCTAGCTCCTCTCCCACTGCTTTACATGACCTCTTCCCCAGCCACAAACTAGATGGAAGACTGCCTTCTGAGACAAAGGAGGGCAAGGCCAGTTTAAAGATGCTTATGGAAACTGATTCAGCACTTAAATGACTGTTTACAGTCATGGAGAGTCCCCTCAGAAACTGGGACTCTTGTGCAATTAAGGGTCTGTTTACACTTTATCCTGGAGACCTTCCCTGCACTTAAGTGTCTGTTTTCTTGTCTCAATGGGGATTCTGCCTGAGCAGGATCCTCTCCTATGCATGTTATTCTGGGAACTCACACAGAATTTGAGTCAATTCTACAGCCCTGAAGGGGAGTTCCCCAGAGTTTAAGAGTTCACCTACAAGTATTCTGGGGACTCGCAACATTGTCTCTAGGCTCCTCTGGGGATTCGACCCCCAAAAAAGTATAAAGCCAGTCTATTTGTGTTTATTTACAGGACTCTTAAGGCGACCTTCCAGAAATTAAGAGCCTAATTAAATTAAGGCTCTTTGAGGAACTTCCTCAGTACTCAGGCATCTCTTAACAAGCCCCTTTTGGGGGATCTCCCAGAATCAAAGTGTCCATCTCCAAGTTGTCTGGAGAGTCTCCCAATTCCTAACCCTGTATTTATGGTATAATGAAGCAACACCACCCCAGTACTTGAGTCTATTCACACTTTTTCTAAAAGACTCTCTAACAATTACATATATATGTACAGTCTTTTATATGGGGTCTCCCCTGGAACTAGAGTCTAGAATGTTTTACTCAGGGGACGTCCTCATAATTATGAATCTGTTTAGAAGCCTCCCACGGGAGAACCCCAGAACTTAAATTTCTATTTATGCAGTATCTGTTGTCATTTGGAAGACAAAAGTCAAGGATCCGTTTGCAGGCCCTCTACGAGTGTCCCCAGGACTTAAATTTCTCTTTGCACGTTATTAAAGGGATTTCGCAGTACTTTGCCGCTAGTTTACAGGCCCTCACTATTAATCGTCCCCCAGAACTGAAATTGCTATACACATATCATCTGTCGCCTCTCCACCGAACTCCCGCCAACCCAGCCAGCATTCAATGGGTTGCTTTAGCTGGGTACTCAGTGACACACAGCCGCCGGGAGTCCGGGCAGCCAGTTAGCGGTCGAGGAAGGGGCGGGCCCCGAAACACGCCCCGCGCCCCGCCCCGGTAGGGGCGCCCGCCTCGAGCGGACACGCGGGCCTCTTACCTAAGGCGGCTGCTGATTGGTTCCTGGGGCGCAGCGGGCTCTCCGAGATGGGGTAGGGTAGGGGTGAGCAGGGTCCACCGGAAGCCACCGGCCTGTAAATGGAGTCTGGGGGCCCAGGAGCGTCGCAGGAGAGAAGTAAGAGAACCGGTACCGGTCAACCCAGGACAGGGCGGGGCATCCCGGAAGCAGAACCGAAGGAAGGCCAGCCGGAGGGAGGAACAGCTGGATGAAATATCGCGAGGCCAAACTGAAATCGGGTCTCACGGGCTCGCGGGCTGGGCGCGCAAGAATCGAGCGTGAGCGCCAGACTGAGCATGCGTCGATGGAGGTGGCCTCAACGGGCTCGCCGATTTTGCTTTGGTGCGCGTGCGCGTCGCAGGGAGCATGCGTAGGCTTGCAGAGACGGGTGGGGTGGGGGTGGCGCCGAAGAATTTAGGTTCGAGTTCTTCCTCAGTAGTGTCGGCGAGACGCTGTGGGGTGAGACAGCAAGGGAGAATTTAAGTGTCCTGGGCTGACTGAGTGTTGAGAACACAGGGATGAATCAGACCTGGCGCATACGCTGGAAGGGATCCCGGCCTGTGGAAAGAGACTGTTGGGTAATCAAATCACTTAGGAAAGGGCGCGGGTCTTGAAGGTCGGGCAAGGACACTTCAGGCGAGGGAACCGGGGGAGAAAGGTCCAGCCAGACTGGCTTGGACTCCGGGAGTTCCACAGGTGAGAGACAGACTGGTGGGAAGAAGACCAGGTATTAAACCCTTCGCGAGCCGCGGTGGAGGAGGAATAGTGCTAAAGGTCGAAAATTCAAACGCCTGCGTGCGCAGCCCACTGCGCGCCAAAAAGGAATGCCAGGCGGAGCGTTGTCTGCAGAGGGTGCGTGCGCAGTCAGTCCAAAGGGCTCCGCGACTTAGATGGAGCTGATGGTTACCCAGGGGAACGCTAGATACTTCAAGAGAAAAGTGTATGTGTATTCATAGCTATGTAGATAAGTGGAGAATTTACCCTTTTTCATGTAAAAATTCTATTTGGACAGGGAATACATGTACTTTTTGACAAAATTCGAGCAGCCCATGGAGTACACGAGAAAAGTCTTTCTCCACGCTGGTTCCCATATTCCATTCCTAGTGCCCCGCTTCCCAGTGTCCTGGAGCTGCTGTTACACCAAAGCATTGGAGCTGAGAACTTGAGCCTGGCCAGGTTCTTTAACCCTTTCTGCCTTTTCGTCTGTTTCTACAGTGGAGGACTTCCCTGGCGGTCCAGTGGTTAAAACTCCATGCTTCCAGTGCAGGGGGCACGGGATGGATCCCTGCTTGGGAAACGAAGGTCCTGCATCCAGCTTTGCAAGGCCAAAGAAAGAAAAAGGGAGTGCTGGATCACCACTTCCCTGGTGGTCCAGTGGCTAATTCACTGCACACCCAATGCAAGGGACTTGGATTCCATCCCTGGTCAGGGAACTAGATCCCACATGCCTCAGCTAAGAGTTCATGTGCACCAACTAAGGTTTCCAAATGCCCCAATAAAGAGCAAAGGTCCAGAGTGCCACAACTAAGACCCAGTACAGCCAAATAAAGGTGCAATGGAGATGGACTTGCCTGGTGGCACAGTGAATAAGAATCCACCTACCAACGCAGGAGACACAGTTTGATCCTTGGGTTGGGAAGATCCCATGGAGTAGGAAATGGCAACACACTCCAATAAGCTTACCTGGGGAAAATCCTATGGACCGAAGAGCCTGGCAGGCTACAGTGCATGGGATCCCAAAGAGTGAGACCCAACGGAGGGGCTGAGCACTCATGCAGAGGGGTACTGTGTTATGATTTTGTGGTTTACAATGACAGTGATAGTGACTGAACTGCTCCCCTCCCCTCCAGGCCTCATCCCTGCTGCCATTTTCTCAGCACAGGTGGCAGGTGGAATTCTTGCTCCAGGCCGTTAACAGTCTGGGTGAAAACAACCATCACACAGGCTGAGTTGAGAGTCCTGTTGTTTATGATTCTCCAGACGATTGTGGGTGTTTGGCAGAGATACACATGACAGGACACCTTTGTGTTATGTCTGTCGGTATCCCTTTTTAGCATCTTCATCTGTTAGGTTGCATCTGTTTTTATTACCTGAATTTCTCAACCCCAGGGGAGCCTCCATGCCAGTTTCACCTCTGGGAAACCCTTAGAGGTGGAAGTTTGAGTTAAGGGGAAAGGAGAGGCTTGGCATTGGGCCGTGGGCCCACTGTAACCACCTTTCCTCCTCATTTAACACATGCAGAATACAAGTCTGAGAAGAAGGGCCTTACTGAAGCCCCCATAGCCAGGAGGCATCAAGGCCTGGATTCAAACTCCAGCCTGTCTCATTCTAGGGCGAGGCCATATTTTTTTCTCAGGCAATGGGCACCCTGCCTAGCGGTGAGTCACAGTTGAGCACCCAGAGAGCTGCCTTTGGTATTAGTAGGATGGTATGCAGTTGTGTGGATGTGCAGGATTTAACCATTGCCCTAGTGATAAACACTCAGGTTCTTTCTGAACTTTTGCTGTTACAAACATTCATCACAATGAATATTGTTGTACATCAGATTGCATGTAGGTGATAGTATTATCAATAGAGTACCTCATTTGAAGTAGAATTGCTGGGTCAAAGAGTACATGAACTGGGAATTTTAAGAGCCCTTTGCCAAATGATCTGTTCATTTCTCAAGGCACTTCTCTGTTGGTTTCATTCATTTGTTTATATCTAGTGAATGAATTCTAGAACTCTAGTCATCTGCCAGACGTGGTGTAAGTTGGAGATCCTGTAGTGCAGGGGTCCCCAACCTCTGGGATCTAATGCCTGATGATCTGAGCTGGAGCTCATGTAATAATGGAAATCCAGTGCGCAATACATGTAACACGCTTGAATCATTCCCAAACCACCCCATGCCATCTGTGGAAAAATTGTCTTCCACAAAACTGGTCTCTGGTGCCAAAAAGGTTGGGGACCACTGCTTTAGTGATAGGACAGAGCACCTGCCCTCCTGGAACAGATCTTCTCATGGGGTGGATGATGTCAGGTAAAAGATGCTTGGAAGGAAGAATCAGGATAAGGGAATTGAGAGTGACAGAGGTCACAGAAAGTGACAGGTCGTCGGGGAAGGCTCCTCTGAGAAGGTGACATTTGAACAGAGGCCTGAAAGATGGTAAGGGGATGAACCATAGGCAGATGCTGAAAAACAGATTGAACATCCCAAAGTGATAACGGACCAGGGTGTTCAAGGATTATCAAGTTGAAGGATTATCAGCCAGAGTGGCTGAAGCATAGTGAAATAGGGATAGGATTATTTAGGGATACAGCTATAGAGAGGGCCAAGTTACATGAGGCCTTGTAGGCCATGGTAAAGGCTTTTGAATTTACTTCTGAGTGAAACAGGAAGCCTTTGGAGCAAGGACCAGCGTGTTGTGATGTACGTTTTCTTAAGACTTTTACATTTCTGAACTATGAGACTGTTATGAACATGCAAAAAAGTTAAAGCAGTGCTGGTTGCCATGAGAAGAGTGGGCTGCAGCTGGGCAGCAGTGGAAGCAGGAGATGAGGAAGCCACTGTCCCTTCCCTGGGCGAGAGAGGATGATGACTCAGGAGGAGGGTTGTGAGAGGAAGCATGAATCAGGGATGACTTAAAAGTCATCCTGGAGGTTTGGGCTGACCCACTGGGTGAAGAGTGATGCTTTTTGAAGATGGGAACGAGCAGACTTGGTGGGACCAAGCTTTGAGGTGCACGTTGGTCCAAGTAAGTGGTCACAGTAGAGAGAAGCCAGCATTTGTAGATTCAGAATTTTTTTACTGACTTTTCATTGTGGAGTTTCAAAAACACACACAAAAGTTTTTCTGGTATGAAGAACTCGAAACCCACCACCCAGTATGGCCAGTCAGCCCATTTTACTTAACTTTTTTCTTCTGTTTTCTTTCTAATTTTATAAGTACACTTTCTCCTGGAGTTTCTGTTTTATTTTTTAAGCTTTTAAGCAGACTTTCAGATGTCCTGTCATTTTATCAATAACGATACAAGTATGCTAAATTTTGAGCTGTTAATATATAGATGGCATTTAAAGCCTGGGGATTTGCTGAAACCATCCAGACTGAGGGAGTAGATTGAGCAGAGACTGGGCCCTGGGCCTCCCACATTTAGGAATCAGAGAAAGGACCACTGTCCTAGAGAAGGAGCAGGAACATTAGGAGAGGTGATAACCTAGGGCCAAGGGAAAGAAGAGTTCCTAAAAGCTGGTGATCAACTGGGGAGCAGAGATAACAGAGCAGTAGCTGGAGGTAGATGTGGGTCCACCATGAAGAAAACATGGCTGTCTTATCTCCCAGTCTTGTTGCAGGATAATTGTCTGGAAGAGGATCAAGTGAGGGTCCTTGGCTTCACACAGAAAAGAATTCAAGAGTGAGCCATAGTGTAAAGTGAAAGTCAGTTTATTTAGAGAGAGACACATTCCGTAGTCAGAAAGGAGACCATCTCAGAAAGCAAGAGTGGCCAGTGGGTGTGGGGATGGTTAGTTTTTATGGGCTGGATAATTTCATAAGCTAACAAGTGGGAGTATTATTCCAACTATTTTGGGGTAGCAGCGAGAATTTCCAGGAATTGGGCCACCACCCACTTTTTGGCCTTCTGTGGTCAGCTTCAGAACTGTCATGGCGTGAGTGGTGTGTCACTTAGCATATGCTGATATATTACAATGAGCGTATAATGAGGCTCAGGGTCTAGGGAAGTTGTATCTTCTGTCATCTTGGGCCTAGTAGGCCTAGTTTTAATTGTATCATCAAGATCTGCATCATTCTTTTAAAGGTTGGGTCCTGTCCCCTTCCCTCCTGTCTTGGTCTCACTCTGTTGTGGAAACTTCTCAATACCGTAATAGAGAATCTATAAGGAAAAGTTTATAGGCACTTATTTTTCTTTATCTTTTTTTGTCTCAGTGTAACTTAAATGTGGCCAAGTGCAGAAAAGGGTCATTAAATGTTTACAAATATGTATATGTACTCATGTAACCACTAACCAGGTCAAGATAGAGAACATTTCTGAAACCCCAGAGATTTCTGATGGGCTGTTTCCCTGTCAGCTCCCCTGCTCCAGAAACAGCCTCTGATCTGATTCCAGTCATTACAGATGAGTTGCGGCTGCTCTTGAACTTGATAGAAATCTGACAGCAGGTCTTCTGGATTGTCTGCCTTCTTTAGCTCTTTGGTCTGTGAGAGTCTTCCCTGTTGTTGAGTGTATCAGGAGCTTGTTTTGTAAGAACTTGGAAAGGATTTCTACATGAAGGTTGTTTTACAATGTAGAAAATAAAGACTCAAGTTGAATTCCAGCTGCTTTGCAGTGTGGTGAGTACGTGGTGGGCTTTAAGGATAGTGGAGGATGGAAAGTGCTTAAAGTTCCGGGGGGCCAGTTTTAAGATGGGAGGAAAGACAGCATGTTTGTGTGCTGCTGGGAGGGACAGTGAAACCATGCCACTCAAACTGGAACTTGAACCCATGGGCCAGGACTCACACCCGGCCAAACCCAGACTGGGACTCGAACCCACGGTCCTTTAATTGAGATCCCACACCTGGCCTCAGCACTTAATGAAGCTCAGGTTCTAGATGTCCCCTTGCAGGAAGAATTCAGTGAAAGACAAAGTGACGGGTAAGAAATAGATTTATCTAGAGAGAAACACACCCCACAGACAGAACGTGGGCCGTCTCAGAAGGTGACGGGCCCTGGAAATTTTGGAGTTGTGAGTTTTTTATGGACTGGGGCTAATGAGTGGGAGGATTAGTCCAGCTATTTCTAGGAAGGGGCAGGGATTGCCAGGAATTGCACCACAGCCCACTTTTTGACCTTTTATCATTGGCCCTGAAACTGTCATGGAGCTGGTGGGTGTGTCGTTTAGCTCATGTATTACAGTGAGTGAATAATGAGACTCAGGTCTACTGGAAGTCGAGTCTCCAGCCATCTTGGCTCTAGTTGGTTCTAGTTTGTCATGTCCTATGGCAGTGTCTTTCTTTTAAAGGTTGCCCCCTGCCCCTTCCCTTCTATTTCAATAGCAGGGAAAATGGATGAGGGAAGAAACTTAGGACTCTGGCCCTTGAGGAAGTGAGAAAGGGCGCAGCCAGGGTACACCCTTGGCTGGACTAGAAGAAGGGCCAGTTCATTCTGGTAGAAGAAAGAAAAGACATTGCTTCCAAGTTGCAAAAGCACTCTCCTGGTTTTTACATGTTAGCAGCTGTCCCACACAGCAGAAAACCTAAAAACAAGTCTTTAGTCTGCAGTCTGGTATTGATGTAGATGATATGGCTTCCTTCATGGACCCTCATAAAGAACTGGAAAAATACTGGTGATATTTGTTCTACATGGGTGGGGAAAAGGGGACAGGAGAGTCCAGGAAAGATGACCAGTTTTGACAATTCTTGGGAAGAAAGAGGAGCCCTGTGGCTGGAGCAGCTGTGATACTTGGTTTATAATAAATATGGATTTGGTCTTTATCCCGGAGTCTGGCACAGAGCTCCTAAAACCTTTGGAACTTCCAGTGAAGAGAGTAATAAGGGTGTCTTTTGTAATGAGGTGGCTTTGCGAAGCATCTCGGTAATCTGAGGATAGGGGCTGGGTGCCAGGGGCCCCAAGAGGTGATTAGAGGTTTAGAACTTCCAGATCTACAGGAAGGGGAGAGGGGTTGGAGGTTGGATTAGTCACCAAAGTTTGATGATTTAATCAGTCATGGCTATGAAATGAAGCCTCCATAATAACCCCCAAAGGACAGGGCTTGGAGAACTTCCAGGTTGGTGAACACTTGGAGATTTGGGGAGAGCAGTGCCAAGAGAGGGCATGGAAACTCCCTGCCCCTTCCCCAACCCTTGCCCTGTGCCTCTCTTCCATCTGGCTGTTCCCCAATTACATCATTTTATAAGAAACCTATAATCCAGTAAATAAAATGTGTATCTGAGTTCTGTGAGTCACTCATTGAACCCAAGGAAGGGGCTGTTGGATCTGTACCCAGTTGGTCAGACACACAGGTGACAATCTGGACTTGAAATTGGCATCTGAAGGGGTAGGGGTTGGGGGCAGTCTTGTAGGACCCAACCCTTAACCTGTGTAATCTGATGCTGTCTCTGGGTAGACAGTGTCAGGGCTGAGTTGAATTGTGATGTCTGAGAATTGCTTGGGGGGAGGAAAAAAACCCAAACCACAACACTGGAATTGGGTGCAGAATCATTATCTGCTGTGACAGGGAGGGGATAGGGAGGCTGGAGGAGGGGTTGGGCCACAGCCTGAAGAGCACCCCAGGTGAGGCCTGTGGGGTGTTAACACCATTCTGTAGGGAAAAAGAACACAGCACTGGCTGATACCTGGAAGCCGGTACACACCAGGGTGCGCAGCAGGTTTCTTTTCAAAGTTCAGAATTGGGCAAAAGAAAATCAAGATGGGAAGGAAGAGTTTTTAGGGTCATGGAAACTTCAAGCTTGAGCTGAGTGGTATTTGCTCGGGTGAATGCATTTGTAAAAAAAATCTATTGAGGCTGCTTTTAAACTTTGTGTCATTTATGTAAAATAAATCTCAATAAAAGAAAAAATGAGTGGGGACTTGCCTGGCGGTCCAGTGGTTGAGAATCTGCACTTCCATTGCTGGGAGCATGGGTTCCATCCCTAGTGGGGGGACTAGGATCCCACATGCCGCAGGGCTAGGTCTAGGAGCTGGACTTTGACGGAAATACAGGTGGGAATCATGGCAGGGTTTTGAGCAAGGGAAGGGCCCGGTCATGTCTTGGATGGTGGCCCCAACCCCTGACTGGCCCTCGAACCCCAGTAATCCCCCAGCCCTTTCTGGACCCACTTTTCCCCACCCTGTCCTCTTACAGGCATGGAGGCAAAACCAAAGTAGGAGGGGGAAGTTGCCAAAATCACCGTGAAACCAAGTCCCTCGGGAGCAGAGCCCTCTGACTCATGCCTGCAGCCCCCACGCCGGTGCAGGGCAGTCAGGAAGTGGTGATGGTGTGAGGGGGTGAGCAAAGACTGCTGGAAGTGGGGCGTCGGGACCCGTGCTCCACAGTAAATGGCAGCAGAGTGGCAGGGGCAGATCCGAGCATTCAGAACGGCAGTGCTCTCCCGTGCTTTTAGTGCCTTAGGCAAAAAGCCCCTTCTCACCAGTGCCTACCTTGTCGCAGGAGAAACCAAGCCATAGAAGGTGCGGCGCTTCCGGCCACCCCAGGTAGGCAGTGTGTTCACTCAGTGGTAACTCACTGAGGCCCAGCATATGCAGGCCCTCGACAATGAAGACACAATATAGAGAGCAAAAATGAAAGGAGGGTATAATGATCCCTAAATGAATGAGCTGGCTGGCTAAGCGCTGGGCCTTCAGAGCCAGGCCATCTGGGTCAAATCCCAGCTTTGCCATCTCCTTGCTGCGGGTTCAGGTAGGGTTCTTAATCTCTGTGCCTCGGATTCCTCATCTGTATAATGGGACCAGTAATACCACCTTCTGTAGAGATTTTGTGAGATCATTTATATAAAGGATTTTTTTTTTTTTATATAAAGGATTTAATGTGGGACTTGGCACAATAAATATTACTGTGATAGAGACAGGTTCAGGGGGTCTGTGGGAGCTTCAGAGAGGGCTTCCTGGCAGAGGGGACACATAAGCTGGGGCCCAAAGGAGTTGGAAGGAGTTTGCCCAGTGAAGCCAAGTAGAACTAGGAAAGGGTGGTCCCAGTAAGGGATCTGGCAGCACTGAGGAGGGCTCACTGGAGGGGAGGGTGTTGGAAGTGTTCCTGTTTCCTCTGCCCCCCAGGTGGGCTGGTGTCCAGAGGAAGGGGCAGTGGGTGGGGCAAGCCCCAGTTTAGCTCTGGGGGCTGAGGGACGGGGCTGGCTGAGGACTTGCAGGGAAATCCAAAGATAGCTCAGCAGAGAAGGATGACTCGCAGCCCGGGCTTCCCCACAAGTCAAGGGAAGCGGGGATGAATCAGCCTCTCAAAGTGGAAGGCAGCGGCTGTGGGAAGTGAGATCCAGGTTCAGGATCCAAGGCCACTCTGTCTCTGACTCACCTCAAGCCAGGCTCAGTCTCAGGATGCACTGGGTGTGAAGCCAGACCCTTGAAGCCTTCCTCCTCTAGAAACTTCAGTCTCTGTATTTGTACAGTGGGGTGGGGCGGGGCAGGCAGAGGTGGTGGTGACTTACAAAATGGGACCGCAGAGCTGGGCATACAGGAGGACCTCCATAAGCGCCAGCCCCCTTCCCATTTCCTGGCCAAGTCCTAGCAGATACGAGAAATGAGTACAGGGGATAGTTTGGGGTTCCCGTTACTCTCCTGATGGACGAGTTGTCATCTGGGTTCTGGTGGGCTATGATTAGAGGGGGGCAGAGGAAAGAGCAGCCATATACTGATTGTGTCTGAAAATCAATAGCACTGATAAAAATGATTAAGTTATCTCTCATGAATTCTTACTAAATGCCCAACCCTCTGTGCCCCTCCCTGTGGGAAGGTGACCCCATCTCACAGGTGAAGTGAAATGTTCAGAGAGATGAAGCCACTTGCCCAAAGTCACACAACCAGTGGATGGCAGATCCAGGGTTTGAACCCCAATCTGTCTGAATTCAAAGCCCTTGCTCTTAGCCTAAGATCTGGGCTGGGGCAGGGGTAGGGACAGTGTTGAGGACTCTTCAGCTTACAGACCTGGGGAGGATACTTCTCGGAGCCTTCCTTTATAGTTGCAGAAGCTGGTTCAGCTGGGCTTCCTCGGCGACTCAGGAGGTAAAGAATCTGCCTGTAATGCGGGAGACTCAGGTTTGATCCCTGGGTCGGGAAGATCCCTGGGAGGAGGGCACAGCAACCCTCTGCAGTGTTTTTGCCTGGAGAATCCCTGTGGACAGAGGAGCCTGGAGGGCTACAGTCCATAGAGTCGCAAAGAGCCAAACAACTGTAGCGACTGAGCACGCAAGCAGGTTCAGACAGGGAAAGGGCCTTCCACTGGCTGACCTGCCTGTTTGGAGTGTGGGTGTGTTTAGAAAGAAACAACAACTTCTGGCTTTGTTTAACATTTATTGCAAAGTATAAGAGCAGAGACTGGTGGGCTGCACCCTGGCCCCTCCCATCTTCTCCCACCAGATAGTTCTCTGCACCTCTGGAGAAACAGTGTCCTCCTCGCTCTACCGCCAGGGGGCGCTGCCTCCTGCCTCGTCCCGGCTTCGGGCCTGGTTCCTTTAGCTCTGCCGGCCGGCCGGCGGGTCACTGAGGCAGCCCTGGATCCTGGACCCTGGGCCTCTGGGACCCAGGAGTCCCGGCCCCCAAGCACCTCCACGTCCAACTGAAAGCTGGTGGCCATCTACAGCAGCAGAGTGAGGATGTTTTTGTCGAGGGTATGTGGGGCAGGGGTGACCGTTTTCCCATTTGGGGCCTTGGTGGGGGGTGGGCCACGGCCTCCCTCCTTAATCCAGCATCCCCTCCGGCATCCTTCAGCATCCACCATCCAAGGTGGGGCCCCCAGCAGTCCTCACACTTAGGGGGGCTTTATATGTGCGGCTGGGTCAGGAGTAGCAGAGAGAATGTCCTTGACCTCAATCCTGGGGAAGGGTAGCCTCGTTCTTCCCAGATGGGTCCTGGGGAGACGAACAGAGAGTTGGATAGAAAGGCAGGCCAGACACCAGAGGAAGAGACAAACCAAGCAAAGAAAGAGGGCGGGGGGCGGTCCAGCCCCAAACCTGGTGTCCCTCACTGCAGGCAGAGCCAGAGCAGAAGAGATCAGGTGGCCTCAACTCCAGCCCCTCCGTCCCCCTCCCCTTTAGCCACATGGGGTGCTGGCCACAGGGCACCCTTCCTCCAGGAGGTTCTCTTGCCCAAGTCCCAGCCCCCTCACCAGCTACGTGGCCTCCTGGCTTGGTTCTGGAAGCTGCCGCGGCCCCAGCGCAGCGCTGAGCAACTCGCTCAGGGTGTCCAGCCTCCCTGCTAGCGCGTCAATCTGCTTCTCCAGGGCCTGGTGAGAGCTGCTCAGACGGAGCTGCAGGTCGCACAGGATCATGTGCATCTGGGCAGAGGTCAGAGGAATCAGGGGGCTGGGGGAGACTCCCTCCCTGCCCTGCAGAGTAAGGCAGTGGAACCAGCATTTCCTAAGTCCTTACAGGCCCAGGAGATTATCCTCAATAATAACAGTTACCATTTATCAACCACCTGCCCAGCGACTAGGCCACATGATCCTCATATGCAGTTTAAAATCCTCCTAAAAGTGTGGGAATGGGAATCCTGTTTCCATTTTTAACAGCTGAGGAAACAGGCCTGGAGAAGATAAGTTGACATGCCCAAGGCAGCCCCCGGATCAGGGTGACCCGAGAACGTAGTGGGCGCTCACTTAGATCTTTGTGGCCTTGATGGCCGCCTGACTTTAAAACCCACAGAGCGCTTTCTCTGCCTTCTCAAACTAGGATTCACAGCTTCGTCCTTCAGGGCGTGGGAGCTTTCTATGAAAACTCTTGACTTCCGCGTTTGGGGCCAGGTGGCTAATCTTAGAAATCACGACCTGCCAATTCCGGCAGATCTAGGCCACTGCCATGCAGTTTAGGGGCCCGGCACCTGCGGCTGTGTTTACCATGGCATCAGGGCCCAGGGCCACTGTTTGAGTTGTCGCGGGCTAATGAGAAAAAAGCAAAGGCTACCGGATAAGCAAGAGGAGCTGCTAACCAAGCCAGTGGGGCGCGACATCACTGACCCTGAGCACTTCAGAGTCAAGGAGACCCAGCAGAAGGAGGGCAAGCCCTCGACCAGGCAAGCCTGCCCGGCGCTCCTGGCCACCTTCCTCCTCTTCATAGCAGCAGCACAGATTGAGTTTTCCCGGAACAATGTCACTCGTCTGTATGTTGGTGCTGTTAATTCACATTTTATTGCTTTGCACTTTGTGTTTGAACTTTGTCTGTCAATTTGCTTTGGTTTTATGGTTGTATAAGAGTCATAGTTGAAAGGAATTTTATATCTACCCACATGTAGGGAACTTGATAATGGAAATAATTTCACATCAAACACTGGAGTTCTTTGCACAAGTAAGTTCCTTAAGCTTCAAAGGAAGCTGCACCTTTCACGAGAAGCTCTATTGCATCATTCACTTATTCATTTGTTTGTTCCTTCAACCACAAGAGCTTTCTTGAGTGCCCGTGTGTGCCAGCGTCCCTGATTCCAGGCCTAGAGTGCCTTACCAGCCACCCCTACCTCCCTCTTCTCCTAGACCCCCTCTCACAGGATCCCAGTACCTTGGAGATGTCCACCATAGAGTTCACTTGCTCCCGGAGCTTTCTGTGTTTCAGCCGCACCTGGCGGAACCTGGGGGTTAAAAAGAACAGCAAGGGGTGGGGGTCAGAGCGGCCCTAGCACAGGGGTGGGATGAGGGGAGGAGAGACTCACAAAGATAAGAATATAATGAGGAAAAGTTGCCAGAGAACTGAAGGGGTGGGAGTGAGTGGCTGCACCCATGAGCCCATCTCCCACATAGAGAACCAGGTAGCCAGACCCACAGGCACTCTGAAACATGCAGACGAAACCATCACACACACACACAGTCACTGTGATGTCCAGGTGGGCATCTGTTTAGTGGGACCACACGCAGGCATCCTGACCTGGGTATGCATTCATACTCACACACGGACACACACACACACTCACACCCTGCAGAGAGGTGTAGACTCAGACAGGGCTGTACACGGCGTGTGCACACACAGAGGTCCTCACCTGTTGATGGCAGCCAGCAGCCGGCGCTGGTGCTTGCGGGCGGCTCCAGACTCCTTCCTGCGTGTATGTTTGTACAACATCCAGGACTCCTGCAGCACTCGGGCAGCTGACTCCCTCATCTGGGTGTGGGGGGCACAGTGTCAGGGGAGATGGACTCCCTAGGGCTCTGGGAGGAGGGGCTGGGGGCTTGGACTGCTGGGTCTGAGAGAGGGTGTGTTCTGGGTGCTGGAGGCCCCCCTCACCTCTTTGGCATACTGAATATCCATCATGAAGTTGTGCACATGCTTCTCTGCCTTATTAAACTCCAGCTTCCGGGCCACCACGGCCACCAGCAGGGCTGTGCAGCAGACCCCCTGTGGGCACAGCAGGTGTTATGACACAGGGGCCCTGGGGCTCTGAGTGCCAGCTGTGTGCCACCAACTCTCTCCATCTCTCCTTGAACCCTCCCAACAGCCACAGCTGGCAGGCACCACCCTCCTAGTTGACAAACAAGCAAACCCACTGGGAGAGAACCAGGGTCCCAGAGGTCCCAGAGGTGGAGCTGAGGTCAAAATCACACATCTGAGTGCAACAACCGGGCATGGTGTTTTAACCTCACCATGTCCTGTTTTGTTAAGGGTGTGATCGGAGATGGGGGAGAAGGGCTGGTGCTGGGTGATGGGCAGACCTCAGGCTCCGGCAGGACCCCTGCCTCTCCACGTTCCAGTCGGCCATCAGGTCATCAGGGGTGTTCTTCCCCCTCCTCCCCACCCCTACAGACGCTGCCCAGCTCTGGCCACATCTTCTCCCTCCTGGACAATTTCTAGCCTCCCCTTCATCCCACCCTGACCCAGCTGTGACCCTGACCCCCTCACCCTAATCTCCTTCTGGACTCCCACTGCCCCAGACTTCTTAGCCCGGCTCTCAGGGCCTGCTAAGGTCCAGGCCACTCCTTCTTCTCTGCCCAGCCTCCCTCTCAGGCAATTCATCCTTCACCTGCCTAAGCACCTTGTTCCAAACCCTCACTCTCATCCCTTCCTTCTCGAGGCCTCTGATCCATCAAGGCCCCATCAAATCCCGACTGCCCTGTACCACCTGCTCACTGTCCCTGAAGTTAGAATGAATCGTCTGAAGTCTGTTCCCATCCCATTCTGTTTCAGCTCTTGACCCTCGGAACAATTTACTAGCTACAGGGACCACTTGGGTTCCAAGCCCAGCTTGGAGCAAGTTATCTAATCTCAGTGCCTGAGCTTCTTATTTGTGCAATGTGCACGCCCTCACAGAATTACTCCAGGGATTCCGTCAGTTAGCACCTTGAGAGCAGAGCCTGGCAGAGTACAGACCCAATAAAAGTTAGCCATTATTATTTCATTGCACCTGGAACCTCTCGGCCGGGAGTAGGCTGTGAACTCTAGTGCAAAGCTAGTGCAAAACTCACCATGAGAGAGCCTTCTGTCTCAGGTTCTCCCTTTCTCAAATGAGGGAGGAGGTCCCAGGCAGCCCTGAGGGCCTCTGACCCTTTGGGAGTGTGTCCCTGGCTGCATCCCTGCCCCTCTTTCCTAGTCACAGAGACTCACCACTGTGTGTGTGTGTGTGTGTGTGTGTGTGTGAGCCACATTTCCCTGCCACCCCATGCATCACCTGTGGACCCAGGACTCGGGGGTTCAGCATGTCCTTCCTGGGACAAATCAGGGCTGGGGGCTGTTGGCTTGAATTCCTGAGCTTGAAGGGAGCCAGATCTCATAGGGAGGTGGAGGCCAAGGCATTGGGTGCTGGGTCTACGAAGGGAAGGGGGTGGGTGTCTAGATTCAGAGGGAGGCTGACTCTGGGGTACAGGCTCGGGTCTAAGGCTTAGGGAGCCCTCTGTCTCATCCTTGAGGGCACAGGAGCTAGGATAGCAGACAGCCACATGCTTGGAACCAGCTACAATAACAGCTTCCCCATTGCCACCCCTGACCCATTTTCTGAGCCTTTCTTATGCTTGAGACCCTTTGTGTGCTGTGCTGTGCTATGCTCAGTTGCTTCAGTCATGACCAACTTTTTGCAACCTGTCAGGCTCCTCTGTCCATGGGATTCTTCAGGCAAGAATACTGGAGTGGGTTGCCATGCCCTTCTCCAGGGGATCTTCCTGACCCAGGGATCGAACTGGTGTCTCGTGTCTCCTGCATTGCAGGCAGATTCTTTACCCACTGAGCCACCTGGGAAGCCCTTTTGAGACCCTTTACATGGTTTAATTCATTTAGTCTTCTCAGGAGCTCCTTGAGCAGTACACTGGTATCATCATCCCCATTTTATAGATGAGAAAACTGAGGCCCAGAAAGATTATATGGCTTACTCCCAGCTAGGAAGTGGCAGAAACAGAATTTGAACTTGAGAAGCCCGAGCCCACAGGCAAGCTCCTGATATCTATATGCAATAGCCTTAATGGAGACTGGGAAACTGGATCCCTGGGTCCTGAAGGAACCTGGAGCTGGGAAACCAGGTACCCTGAGTCCTAGATGATTGAGAGGGTAAAGAGGGGAGAGAGCAAGATCCTGAGCCTTGGGGGAACTCAGGGCTGGATTCCTGAATTCTGGGAGGAAAAAGGGAAAAAGTACTGGGAGGTTCCCAAGGAGGATGAGGTCTGGGGTGCTAGATTCCAGAGAGAGTTAGGGCTTTAGGGGATGGATTCCTGGGATTTTCAAAGGAAATAGGGCTGGTGTCTGTGTTCTGAGCAAAGATCCATGTAGTCAGAGCTATGGTTTTTCCAGCAGTCATGTACAGATGTGAGAGCTGGATCATTAAGAAGGCTGAGAGCTAAGAATTGATGCTTTTGAACTGTGGTGCTGGAGAAGACTCGAGAGTCCCCTTGGACAGCAAGATCAAGCCAGTCAATCCTAAAGGAAATCAACTCTGAATATTCATTGGAAGGACTCTTGTTGAAGCTGAAGCTCCAATACTTTTGATCACTGGATGGGAAGAGCCAACTCATTGGAAAAGACCCTGATGCTAGGAGAGACTGTAGGCAATAGGAAAAGGGGACAACAGAGGATGAGATGGTCAGATAGCATCACCAACTCAATGGACATGAATTTGAGCAAACTCTAGGAGACAGTAGAGGACAGAAGAGCCTGGCATGCTACAGTCCATGGGGTTGCAAAGAGTTGGACATGACTTAGCATCTGAACAACAGCAACGACTGTGTCCTGGACAGGCAGTGAGGCTGTAGGGGTCCAGACACCCATGTTTCCTGGGGTGTCCCTGAGTGCTTCAGTTGGCTCCATGGTTTCCTGGGGCCCGGGGGATGAGCAGTGTGCAATACAGGAGTCCCTGAATGGATGTACTCACCATGACGCCAGTGCAGAGGCAGACAATCTTGCCCCACATGGTGCCTGGCACCACATCACCATAGCCAATGGTCAGGAATGTGATGGGGATCAGCCACAGTGTGTCTGAAAGGTGCCCAGTGGCATTCACGGCCTGCCTATAGGGGAAGAGCGGGTTAGTTCTGGGGTTCCTGTGGTGTTTGATACCCTCTTTCTTAGCACACACCCACACTCAAAAAAAGCACTCAAAGCTTGCCTGGCTTTGGCAAGCCTGCCTGGCCTCCTCTTTGCTGTGTGACCTAGACAAAATGCTCAACCACTGTGGGCTATGGGCTTTGAACCTGGATCCTGTCAATTCCAAAGCCCATTTGGTTTCAGCTAGGCTACCAGGGCTGCTGCATTTAATGTGGTTGAGGGGTTGAAAGGGGGAAGAAACCCAACCTGAAGTTCACTTGTCAGTCCCTGGCAGGGAACTGCCTCCACCCAGAGAAAGAGTGGGTTTTCTGATTTCCACAAAGATTCTATGTGGCCTAGAGGTGGCTCTGTCAGGACTAAAAAGATGGGACTCTAAAAAGGCTTGGGCGAGGGGATTCTCTTCTTTCCCCACACTTCATGGAAGGGGATATTTAGGTCTAGTCATAGAAAGGACTGAAAATCAGGATGTGTCTAACTCTGACCCATAGTTAGGCCAGAGCAAAGAAAGCATCATTCACCAGGGTCCCAGAAACCTCAAAACCACTAAGTTAGTGCCCTGAGGTGGGGACTGAATCTGTATGGTTAAGCCCCACCCCCTTCATCCCAAAGTACACTCAAGTTTGTGGACTTCGCCTTTCAGAGGCTCAGAGAGGAGAAATCTCAGGGCAGATGGTCCCATTCTCTACCTCCCCTCAAGAATCCTTTGCTCGATGTACTAAACTAGAGGTTCTCAAACTTGGGCCAGCATCAGAATCAACTGTTAAAAACAGATTGCTGGGTCCCGCCCATTAGAGTCTTGGATTCCATAGATATGGGTGGGGCCTGCGAATTTGGATTTGCAACCAGTTCCCAGGAGATAGAGAGCATACTAAAAAGCAGAGACATTACTTTGCCAGCAAAGGTCCGTCTAGTTAAAGCTATGGTTTTTCCAGTGGTCATGTACGGATGTGAGAGCTGGACTATAAAGAAGGCTGAGTGCTGAAGAATTGAGGCTTTGAACTATGATGTTGGAGAAGACTCTTGAGAGTCCCTTGGACTGCAAGGAGATCCAACCAGTCCATCCTAAAGAAATAAGTCCTGAATATTCATTGGAAGGACTGATGCTGAAGCTGAAACTCCAATATTTTGGCCACCTGATGCAAAGAACTGACTCATTGGAAAAGACCCCGATGCTGGGAAAGATTGAGGGCAGAAGGTGAAGGAGACGACAGAAGATGAGATGGTTGGATGGCATCACCGACTCAATGGACATAAGTTTGAGTAAACTCCAGGAGTTGGTGATGGACAGGGAGGCCTGGCATGTTGCAGTCCATGGGGTCACAAAGAGTTGGACACAACTGAGCAACTGAACTAAATCCAGGAGATGCTGCTGGTCCCAGAACCACTGGCTAAGATTACCCCTAATTTTTTTTATCTGTAAGATAAATGGGGCTTCCCTGGTGGCTCAGTGGTAAAGAATCCACCTGCTAATGCAGGAGACGTGGGTTCAATTTCTGGATTGGGAAGATCCCTGGAGAAGGAAATAGCAACCTACTCTAGTATTCTTGCCTGGGAAATCCCAGGGACAGAGGAGGCTGACAGTCTACAGTCCATGGGGTCGCAAAGAGTCAGACAGGACTTGGTGACTAAAACAACAACAAAGATAAGTGGAGGCCCTGATGGGGTACAGTTCCAGCATCAGGTCAGAGTCCAGCAGGCAGCTGGGAATTTCTTCCAGGGCAGCCCTGGGGTGGTTAGGAGCACCTACCAGTGCATCTGTGCTTATTTGGAAAGGCAGAAAGTCTCCTTCCTTCAAAGCAGGTGCAACCGTTGGCCAGCCAGGCCCCAGGGCCTGCATTATACCTGGATTCCGGAGGCAGGAGAGATTTGAGGCAGGAAGGGCGGGGCTTCCTAGGGTATATGTGTGTTGGGAGGTTGGGGTGGGGGAGACAGGAGGCTGCAAGTGGACGAAAGGCTTTGGGGCTGGTCTGTCTCGGTTCTTCCCACCCCGCTGCATAAGAGTGTGGACAGATAGCTTTCTCCACGGCTTGGTCCCGGGGAGTCCTGATCTGCACCACCGTGCAGGGCAAGCGTGGTTGTAAGCGGCTCCTCCAGAGGCTTCAGGTACCCTCCATCCCCACCCGCCCTGGCACCCTCACCTCTCGGCTACCGACAGCACCCAGGCGGTGGTGAGCCAGAGGCCAAGCGTGAGGCAGAGCAGCAGGCGGCCGGGTTGCGTGTTCATGTACAGCTTGGCCACGAACCAGTGGCGGAAGCGGACCTGGTTGAGCGCGCCGATGCTGCGGTAGGAGGCGTTGAGCAGGACGCCGCTGCGCAGGAGCAGGGCGCGGGGCACCAGGTACAGGCGCAGCAGCATGGCCAGCGACAGCAGCGCCTCCCCCTGGTCCAGGAAGCTGGGCCAGGACTGCGTGGCCGCGGTCTTCGGGAACCCCGAGCTCAGCACGCACTGCGGACCCGGCACCGGCGGCGGGTGCAGCCCGCACACCACCAGCTCCAGCACGATCTGCGCCACCTGCCGCCCGGTCAGCGCCACGCGCCAGTCCCGGAGCCCGTTGTCCGTCATGAACAGCTGCGGGGAGGAGGACGGTCGGAGAAGGAGGGAGACACGCGAAGGTCAGGCGCCAGCTCCCCAGCCTGCGCGAGGAGATAAGGGGGGCGCACCCGCGGGGCCGCATAGGGAGGCAGATAGCGCAGGGCCTGGGGCCGGGAAGGGTGGGGAAGGGACACGGCAGGACCAGAGGAAGACATCTCTCCGCCTTCACTCCTGTGTTCCGTGCAGCCTACTTCCAGAACCTCCAGCCCAGGAACACTTATTGAGTGCCTACTGTGTGCCCGACGTTGAGATATGTTGGGGATATGGGTGAACAGGACAAAAACGCCTTCCTCCCTGGAGCCTACATTCTACATCCGCGGAGCCAGGCCTTACTCCTGTCTCTGGGGACCCAGCAGTGTAACGGGCATCATCCCATTACAGTGACAATAGCCAACACGTGCGGGGCACCTGGGGGGTGCCCGGCATTGCGGTATCCTCTTTGGTGTTGTGACTCCTGGAATGCTCACAAGACAGTGAGAATGAAGGTATTCCTACTCCCACTTTATAGATGTGGAAACTGAGGCCCAGGGCGCTCAGGTGCAGCTGCACAGCTGGGCTACGAAATCAGGCCGCTTAACTACTTGAATGACTGCTATGAATAATAAGGTCTACTTCTTACTGAGTTTGTCTTGTATGCCAGTCTCTGCAAGGGGCATACCACACTCGGCCAATAACCTCTGTTTTATACGCCAAGTGTTGGGGCAAGGATCTAGGGGTATGGAAGATGGGAGGAGAGGGGAAGGGGTGGGTGTGGAGCCCAGTGTGGATTGAGACATGCGATGGGAGGGGGGATCCATGTGGGGGAGAGGGCGCCCTTCCATGTGATGGGAAGGGCGCCTGGATCTGGGGGTCATTGGCACAGAGGTGGGGAGCTCAGGCATGGGGAAGGACTTCAGGCACATAACTAGGATCTGAGTTGTTGGGACCAGAATAGGTGGGGGCCCAAGGGTTGAAGAAGGGAGATCTGGGAGGCTGGGCCTGGTATGAGGTAGCCTGGAGCTAGAGTGGACAGAGAGGCCTGGGGGTGGGAACTCTCGGCACCTACAGGTGTGCCTGCCAGGTGAGTCAGAGGGCAGCAGGTGGAGGAAGGTCAGGGCTGCTCCGGGAGGCTCTGTCTGTTGTCCACGGTTCATCCCCTCCAGGTAGATCAGGGCGTGGATGCATCTCAGGGTGGAGGAAGCTCATTACTCAGCTCAGCAGGCTGGAAAGTGTGAGCTGACAGGGCGTGGTGGGGGCTTAGGGGAGCAAGAAGGGGCTGGGGGGGGGGCCTGCCCTACCTGGACCTCTTTGGCGTGAAAGGCCACGATAAGGGAGAGGAGCAGGAACGTGGAAATGCTGATCATGCATTTAACCAGGAACAGGTAGAGCACCCACTGTTGGGAGGGAGAGAGAAAGGGGTGAGATCCTAGGTCTCCACCTGCTCTGCCCCCTCTACCCTCCTCCCAAACCACCATCCCTTCTCCCTTCCCACTGATTCCTAGCCTCCTAACCCCACGTCCAGTCCAGCCCTCTACTGATGCCTCCAGGTCTGAGGAAGCCTCAAAACTGTCATCGGGTCCCCAAGGAGAGCACCCTCTTCCTTCCTAAGGGGACAGCCCTGGCCCAGATGCAGGGTTCACCCTCCTCCTCAGCCTCTCCTAAGACCACACCCCTGAGAGAAGACCTCAAAATGCACATTCCTTCCTAACTGCCGCGTATGGATCCCCATCGAAAATAGTTCTCAGTTGGCGGAGGGGTGTCTAGAAACAGATATTTAGCCTCTAAAGAGTGTCCCTCCTCTTCCCTTCCTCCCCAGCTGGTCTCTGCCCTAGAAAGCAACTTCAAGTCTCCCCCCACCCCAGCAACCCAATTCCTAAGGAGCCTAGAAACTGGTACTCAGTCCCCAAGGAATGAATGACACCCTCCCTTGCCCTCATTCAGGAGCTGGGTCCCTGAGACCCCAGCCCCAGCTCTGAGAAAGGCCTCCAGTCCTGCCCAGAATGGCCTTTCTCCCCCCTCCCTCCTGCCCTCTCTCCTGGCTCCAAGCCCAGGGCAGATCTGGCCGGAAGCACATGGCCTCCAGAAACCAGGGGAAGTTTTTTTCCCTCTCGTTGTGCGTCTATACCTTGGAGGAATCTAGAATTCTTAAGGGAGAGATTTAGAGGGGAATGGGACTGCTGGATTCCCTAGGAGGGGGTGCCTGCCTGGAAGGTGGTGTCGGGGGAAAGGGCCACCTGGGCGCCCGCAATGAGCTCAGCACCTGTTTCTTCTAGAACACTGCCAGCTCTCCCCGCCGGCCAGGGCCCCACCTCT
>NW_011494885.1:1113784-1115328 GCF_000754665.1 Bison bison bison
GGTGCTGTTGTCCCTAGCCCTCCCCCACCCCCTCATCCTTCTATGGCTCCCCAGTTCCCTCTCCCTTTCTTTAGTTTGTCTCAACCAGCACCCCACCTGACCCAGCCCTCTCCCAGCTCTGTCGTCCACTTCTCTGGTGGTCCTCTCTCCTTTGCAATTCCTTTTGCCCCGAATCCTGCACCCCCTTGTCTGTCCGTAGCACGCTGTCTCTCACTGCATCTTTGCCTTGGTCTCTCTCTGTGTCTTTCTGTGTATCTCTGCCTCTGTGTGTTTGTGCGTGTGTTGAGTCGCTTCAGTCGTGTTCGACTCTGTGTGACCCTTTGGACTGTAGCCCGCCAGGCTCCTCTGTCCATGGGATTCTCCAGGCAAGAATACTGGAATGGATTGCCATGCCCTCCTCCAGGGTATCTTCCCAACCCAGGGATGAAAACAGTGTCTCTTATGTCTCCTGCATTGGCAGGCGGGTTCTTTACCACTAGCACCACCTGGGTAGCCTCTCTGTACCCCTCACCACCCTCCCTCTCCTGCCCGGCTGCATCAGTCACGTTCCCCTGTCTCAGTGGGCTCTGGCCCCTGCCTCTCCTCCAGCCCCTCCCTGCTACCAGCAGGTGTCTGGATCCCTGCAGAATGAATTCATTAGACTGTGATGGATTGTGATGGAGGTGGGGAGGGGACATGGGTATTGTCAAGGTGGTCATAGAAAGGGGGCTGAGGATGACCCTTCGGGTCATCTATTTCAACCCTCACCCCCAATTTCCAGTTGACAAAACGGGCCCAGAGAGCTGCAGCAGATGCCAGAGTCGCCCTGCTGGAGGCAGCAGCCTGGTGGGCAGTGGAGGGAAGCAGGGGGAGGTGAGAGGGTAGAGAGACTGGATGGTGAAGGAAAGACCCCCGACCCATAGCATCTGCCCCCTTAGCCTCACCTCCCCTGCTGGGCGGGGTGCTGAAGCCTGGGAGCGGCGGGTCAGCTGGGCCATGCTTCCTGTTGGCCTGGGCTTCGGCGGCCCCACCCCCTCAGTGCCCGCTGCCCTCACCCGGCCAGAGGAAGCCAGTCTGCCCCGACCCTCCGTGGGGCTCCTGGGTACTTCAAAGCTGCCTGCCTCTCCCACTCCCAAATCCAAGCCTGAGCCTTGTCCCCGGGAATGCCCCCACCTCAACCCTCAAATCGAGAGCCCCCCGACGAGCCCAGTTCCACACCCCTTACCCCAGACAGATCTGCAGCCCCTCCTTTCCTGTTGAGCAATTCCGTCCCGTCCTGCAGCTGCCAGTTCTGACCCATGTCCTTCATCTGCCCCCATCATAGCCCGGACCCGGGCTGGAATGTGCTGGAAGCCTGCTCAGACCTGTCCCGGCCCCACCTGTCCTTTCCTTCCCTACGCACACTATCCTCAAAGTCAGCCCCTCTTCCCCTACACACATTCTAAGGTGCCCTCCCCTTCAAACCCAGGAGCCCAGGCCCCCAGCCTCTCCTCCCCGGGACCCAGGAGCTCAGCCTGCGAGAAACCTACCTCTCCCTTATTTCTCAGACTAAATAGATTCTGAGG
>NW_011494885.1:1115542-1120259 GCF_000754665.1 Bison bison bison
CTCTGCCCTTTGCCTCTGAGATACTGGGCAAACATTTGAGTTCAGATAAGGACCAAGGAGCCTCCACCTAGTGGAAGTCAGCCTTTCTCCTCACCCTCCCTACACTGAACCTGGGGCTACCCCTCCCCTAATCTGCTCTTGGGAGACTCTGGTATCTGACCAGCCACCCCTTGGACCTCCAACTGTCTGACTGCAGTATCTTCAAATTGACACCCTGTGACCCCTCTTCCCTTCCTTTTGCAGAGGGGGCCCCCTACCATTTCCCTCCCTGCATCCCAGGAGTCCAGCGCTCAACCTCCTCCACTCTTAGACCCGGGGGTCCCCGGCCCCACCTCCCTCTGACCCTGGAGTCTCAGCCCCCAGCGCCTCCTCCTCCCTTAGACCCAGGAGTCCTGGCCCCCAGCCCCTCCTCCTTCAAGACTAGAAGTCTCTGCCTCTACCCTCCACTCACCGGGCACCCCCCGAACCACAGCATCTCCGCATGCAGGACCATGAGTCCAATGCCAGTTCCTGCCAGTGCCAGTGTCCAGCCGGCCAGACTCTTCTCCTGCTCCAGCAGGCGCTTTCGCCGCCGCAGGGCCCCCAGGCCCGGCACCAGCTCCCCGCCCATGGCTCCCGGGGTCTTGGGGCCCAGCCAGCTTCCTGCCCAGGGTCCCCCACCTCGCAGCACGCAAAGGGCAGCCACAGTGGCTTGAGGCCCCCGGCCCGCTCTGCTCCCTCGCTCTGGGCTTGTGCTTTGAGGCACAGCAGAGTCTGTGCCCTCTGGGAGGTGGTGACTGCTGGGCAGGGCGGGGAGGTGCTGGGGAGGCCCCTGGGCAGAGGGGAGGCTCCCCAACCCCCCTTCTCAGACTAAGGAGGAGCGGGGGTGTGTCTTAGGGCAGAGCAAGGAAGAGGCGTGCGTCCACGTGGATTAAGACACACACACACCAACACACAATGGGCTTTGTCACAAACGGTCTGCAGCGTATAATACACACCTACACTGGGCCACACCCGGACACCACTCAACATGCAGTGATTACACCCTGAACCATGGCATGGCCAGAGACGGAACCTAACACCCATGGGCACACAACACTACTGACACTGAGTGACTCACAATTCCCGACAAGCTCTGAAACCCACAGCCACACCCAGACACCACACACACGGTGTGACACACGCCGGCACTTAGCGAGCAGGCAGCGCCCCGTGGCACACAGGGCCACCCAAATATTGTCCACACAGAAGCACGGACATCACGGTCAAAACTGGCACAACATCGTCTGACACAAACAGCCACACCCAGACACGGCACAGGGGATGATGCCCGTCCGTAGCTACACAAACACGACCTATACAAGTGTTCCACAAACACGCAATCTATATTGAGTTAGCAATCCCCCTGTGCCACGCACAGCATATCTGTATGAACAAGGCACGCAGCCATCACACACCCGTGGAACAGTACCCAATACATGCAGACACACGGCATTTAGTGACACACCCATGGCAGTCACCACTCACCTAGCACAGTGTCTCCAGCACATATGCTCATAGAATGATTCACAACATACACGGATTCACCTCAACACACAATGTAACCCAAGTACACGCTGCCATTCAAATATACAGTCAGAGAACAGTAGGAATGGATGCATGTGGGGAAAGCCTACAGGCACAGTGACACACGCAGAAACCCAGGGGGCACCTGCCCCTATAAGACGTCCTGAGCTGTTTTGTTGCATCATCCAGGACACAACAGAATGGTGCCCGGGGGAGGGAGGCCGGGCACACAGGCTGCATAGGCCCTGATGCCCAAGAGCCACATACACGGAATAGAACACCACCATTGCCTCAGACTGACAGACAGCACGTACCACCCCACGCACATGATACACTCCAACACCAGCAGCCACACAAACACCACATATACAGGGTAATACGCAAAGACACCATGACCCCAACACGGATGCAGTCTGCCCAGCACAGACACTGTGTCCCGTGAACCGGCGGATGTGGCCCACTGACACATCCGTCACGTAGGCCGGCACCAACACCCACACAGCACCAGAGGGACACCCTCTGGTACAGTGTGATACACAGCTACACAGTCACAACACTCTGAGTGTGGTCGCCGGGCTGTGTCCCTGGCAGGGAAAGGAGAGACCCCCAACATGGACATACACCTTGAAAGGAGAGCACAGTGTCACATCACTGAGTGAGACACAACTGTTACACACACACAACCTATAAAGAGACACAGCACGTGCGCTGCTGTACAGAACAGCAGATGCAATGCAGAATGATGCGTGATGACTCCCAGAGTGACAGCCGCATGGCGTGTGTCACGTGCCCGTGTGCAGCAACACAGAAGTCACTCACGGGTCTCTACTGTATACAGCTGGACACAGATCAAAGCCCTCCCGCAGCAACGCACGAGGACTTGCTGGCGGGGTGACACAAAACCCCTCTCAAGGTGTGGCCCACGGACCCATGGACACCACTCTGGGTGGGGAGGAGGGACACACAAGACATTAGCCCCTCTCCCTTCCCCGGAGTCACGTGTCAAGCAGGACCATGGACCGGCCAGCCACAGGGCAACGAGACACACACAGACATGCCTGGCGTCACACCAACACAACCCACACAGACACACCCAGAGGCACCAAACCGCAAACGCAGACACACCCGGTGACAAAAACACAACCTAGGCTGGGGCCCTGCCCCGTGCCGCGCGTGTGATCCCCACTCAGGATGGGAGGCGGAGACGCGGCGGGAGCGCGATGGAGACGCACGCGTGTGCCGGCTCTGAGGAGACGCTGCCGCCTCTGGGCGATCCCAAGACTGCAGCCCGCACCCCAGCCGCCCACCTGCAGCCCTCCGTTCTCCTCTCCTCCCTCTCGGCTTCCCCGGGGCCTCGCCTCTGACTCCTCTTGTCTCTCCCACTCTGGAAGCCTCTGGGCTCGTCTTTATCTCTGTCTCCGGCTGTCTTTCTCGGTCTCTGTTTTCCTCTGTTCTAAGCCCCTCTGTCTCTTCCGGCTCTCTCTCTCTGAGCACCTCTGACTCTGTGCATTTGTGTGGTTCCGTTTCTCTCTCTCACCCTGCTTCTCTTTGTGTCTCTGTGTCTCTCAGCATCTCTGTCTCTGCATCCCACTGCTTTTTAAAATTTTTACGTAGTTGATTTACAATGATTCTGGTGTACAGCAAGTAATTCAGTTATATATGTGTGTGTGTGAGTGTATAAATGTATATTTTCTTTCAGATTCTTTTCCATGATAGGTTATTACAAGATATTGAATGTAGTTCCCTATGCTATACAGTAGGTCCTTTTTGTTTCTCTATTTTATATACAGTAGTGGGTATCCGTTAATCCCAAATTCCCAATTTATCCCACCCCCTTTTGCCTGCAATGCAGGAGACCAGAGTTCCATCCCTGGGTGGGGAAGATCCCCTGAAGAAGGAAATGGCAACCCGCTCCAGTATTCTTGCCTGGAAAATCCCTTGGACGGAGGAGCCTGGTAGGCTACAGTCCATGGGGTCGCAAAGGGTCGAACGCAACTGAGCAACTTCGCTTTCCTTTTACCTTGGTGACCATAAGTTCGTTTTCTGTGTCTCTGACTCTATATCTGTTTTGTAAGTAAGTTTATTTGTGCCATGTTTTTAGACTCCATATATAGGTGATACCCGATGACCCCTCTGCCTTTCTATTTCGCTCTCTCTCCCTGTCCTCGTCCTTCTGCTTCCATGCCCCTCTTCTGTGTTCTCACTGTCTGTGTCTCTGTCTAACAGGCTCTGTCTCTCCTTTTTCTTTTTTGGTTGTGCCAAGTGATTTGCGGGGTATTAGTTCCCTGACCAGGGTTTGAACCCAGGTCCTCCACAGGGAAAGCGCAGAGTCCTAACCACTGAACATCCAGAGAATCCCCACCCCAACTCCGGGTCTCTGTCTCTTGCTCTCTGTCTCATCCTTTCTCTGTCTCTAGAGCTCTGTGTCTCTGGACCTCTCTAAGCTCATCTCTGCTTCACTTTCCCTCTCCTGTTCAGGGACACAGCTGGGGACAGCCTTGCCTCCCCGCCCCCCACCCCGTTCCACCCCCACCTCGCTTCAGGGGCCAAAGGCCAAAGACATCCAGACTGCAGCTGCCTGAGAGGGTCGGTAGCCACAGAACGGGCCCCTAGCCCCAGGCCCTCCACTGCCTCCCTGCATGCATGCGGGCAACTGTGAAACACTGAGGGAAGAGAGGCAATAAGGGAGACCTTGAAAGTTGTAGCCAGAGGAGAGGGAGACAGAGAGACTGACAGACAGACAGAGAAGGAACAGAGGGGAGGGGATGGTGGGAGAGAAAGGGGTGGGAACTTTTTTTTATAAACTCAAAGAGATGGAGACAGAAGAGACCCAAAGGTAAGGAGAAAGCAGGAGTCAGAATCAAAGACTTGGAAGTTGGAGTAGAGGGGAATTTTGCCTCCAAAGAGACCAAAACCAAAAGAGAAAAGTGGAGAGACGCAGGCGGGGGAGATGCCAGGGTGGGCGGCGAGGTTCAGTGGGAAGGGCACCTGCCTCCACAGGGAAGTTCTGGGCTGTGGGGGTCAGCTGGTAGGACACGCGGCTCCAGAGCCAGCTCCCTGCAGCCCGGAGAGGGGGTTGGTGACTCAGGGCCCCGGCGCTTCCTGTGACTCAGCCTTGTTCTCAAGCCTGGAGGGGGGAGTGCAGAGGGAGAGGGGTCTCTGAAGAGAGTGG
>NW_011494885.1:1120359-1129337 GCF_000754665.1 Bison bison bison
GGAGCCCCAGAGGAGGTCTCTGCCCGGAGGAGGGGTGGGGCAGCGGCCTGGGACTTTGAGGGGAGGGGCTGGAGCCTGGACCCCTGGGTCTGAGGGAGGAGGGGCTGGGGGTCTGGACCCCTGGGTCTGAGCGAGGAGGGGTTGGGGGTCTGGACCCCTGGGTCTGGGGGAGGAAGGGCTGGGGGTCTGGACCCCTGGGTCTGAGGGAGGAGGGGCTGGGGGTCTGGACCCCTGGGTCTGAGGGAGGAGCGGGCCTGAATCCCACAGCGCCGGTCCGGGAAGACTAGAACTTATTTGCAAGTCCTTAGGACTTTCACTTGGCCTCCTCCCAGCTGCCCCACCTTCATCCCAGCCCCATCTCCGGGCCTGGAAAGGACCCACATGCCTTGGGGCCCAGCCGGAAGGGGTCAAGACAAAGAGGTGTTTAACTCGGCGGAGCGGGTGAAGAGGTTGTCTCAGACGGAAAGGTCACTCGTCGCCCAGGGCTTGTGCAGGGAAAGGCGGGGCTCAGCCCGGGGGGAAGACATCCTGAAAGTCCGAGGCCTGTAGCGTCAAATCCTCCAACCGCTGTCTTTTGGATTTACACATTAGGAGGCGCCAGGGCCTTGGGATCCTGCCACCTGGTGGTATTTTGGGGGAACTGCATGCTCTCTGTTGCTTCAGTCTCAGTTCAGTTCAGTCGCTCAGTCGTGTCCGACTCTTTGCGACCCCATGGACTGCAGCACGCCAGGCCTCCCTGTCCATCACCAACTCCTGGAGTTTACCCGAACTCATTTCCAGTATAATGTTCATCTGTTGGGCTTGCCTATTGGCTCAGATGGTAAAGGGAAAAAAAAGTGTTAGTTGCTCTGTCATGTCCGACTCTTTGTAACCCCATGGGCTGTAGCCCGCCAGGTTCCTCTATCCATGGAATTCTCCAGACAAGAATACCGGAGTGGGTAGTCATCCCCTTCTCCAGAGGATCGTCCAGGGATGGAACCTGGGTCTCCTACATTGCAGGTGGATTCTTTATGATCTAAGCCACCAGGGAAAGAACCTGCCTGGAATGCAGGAGAGGAGAGTTTGATCCCTGGGTCAGGAAGATGCCCTGGAGAAGGAAATGGCAACCCACTCCACTCTTGCCTAGGAAATCCCATGGACAGAGGAGCCTGGCGGGCTAGAGTCCATAGGGTCACAAAAGAGTCAGACACGACTTGACTAAACAATCCATCTATTGAGTACCTACTGAGTGTCAGATACTGCTGTAAGCATTCGGGGTACAGTAATAACAACACAGACAAAATCCCTGCCCCAGGGATCCCTGGCTAAAGGAGGGAGACCCTGTGGTTCTGTCAACCTCTCTCTTGTTTTTGCCTTGTCTGTGTGAATCTGCTTCTCTCTGTACTCACTGGCCTTGCTTCTGAGTTTCTGTCTCCTGGTATTTGTCGCCAAATGCATGCCTCTCTGTTTTTATTCTATCCTTTGTATTTCTGTGTTCTCTACCAATTAAAAACAATTTGTTTTCTTAAGTCATGTATATGTATATATAAAGAATCCGCCTGCAAAGCAGCAGACCAGGGTTCGATCTCTGGGTCAGAAAGATCCCCTGGAAAAGGAAGTGGCAACCCACTCCAGTATTCTTGCCTGGGAAATCCCATGGGAAGAGGAGCCTGGCAGGCTAGAGTCCAAAAGAAGCCGAAAAGAATCAGACAGGACTTAACAACTAAACTATCAGTCTCACAATATTGGTGTCTAGAGACTTTGGGTCAGTTGGGTTAAATCTTGACATGGTCACCGTTACTGACTTTTTTGGGTGGAACATAATAACGTAACACATATACGGCCTGGTTTAGAGACAGACCCAAGTTCATGTCCAGCTCTGCTGCCCCTAGCTGTTTGTGCTGTGAGACCTGTGAAATTAGGATGATTATACCCTGTGTCACAATCCCAAAGAAAGGCAATGCCAAAGAATGCTCAAACTACCACACAATTGCACTCATCTCACACGCTAGTAAAGTAATGCTCAAAATTCTCCAAGCCAGGCTTCAGCAATACGTTAATCGTGAACTTCCAGATGTTCAAGCTGGTTTTAGAAAAGGCAGAGGAACCAGAGATCAAATTGCCAACGTCCGCTGGATCATCAAAAAAGCAAGAGAATTCCAGAAAAATATCTATTTCTGCTTTATTGACTATGTCAAAGCCTTTGACTGTGTGGATCACAATAAACTGTGGAAAATTCTGAAAGGGATGGGCATACCAGACCACCTGCCCTGCCTCTTGAGAAACCTATATGCAGGTCAGGAGGCAACAGTTAGAACTGGACATGGAACAACAGACTGGTTCCAAATAGGAAAAGGAGTACGTCAAGGCTGTATATTGTCACCCTGCTTATTAAACTTATATACAGAGTACATCATGAGAAACGCTGGGCTTGAAGAAGCACAAGCTGGAATCAAGGTTGCCAGGAGAAATATCAATAACCTCAGATATGCAGATGACACCACCCTTATGGCAGAAAGTGAGAAGGAAGTAAAAAGCCTGTTGATGAAAGTAAAAGAAGAGAGTGAAAAAGTTGGCTTAAAGCTCAACATTCAGAAAACTAAGATCATGGCATCTGGTCCCATCACTTCATGAGAAGTAGATGGGGAAACAGTGGAAACAGTGTCAGACTTTATTTTTGGGGGCTCCAAAATCACTGCAGATGGTGACTCCAGCCATGAAATTAAAAGATGCTTACTCCTTGGAAGAAGAGTTATGACCAACCTAGATAGCATATTCAAAAGCAGAGACATTACTTTGCCAACAAAGGTCCGTCTAGTCAAGGCTATGGTTTTTCCAGTAGTCATGTATGGATGTGAGAGTTGGACTGTGAAGAAGGCTGAGCGCCGAAGAATTGATACTTTTGAACTGTGGTGTTGGAGAAGACTCTTGAGAGTCCCTTGGACTGCATGGAGATCCAACCAGTCCATTCTAAAGGAGATCAGTCCTGGGTGTTCTTTGGAAGGAATGATGCTAAAGCTGAAACTCCAGTACTTTGGCCACCTCATGCGAAGAGTTGACTCATTGGAAAAGACTCTGATGCTGGGAGGGATTGGGGGCAGGAGGAAGAGGGGACAACAGAGGATGAGATGGCTGGGTGGCATCACCGACTCGATGGATGTGAGTTTGAGTGAACTCTGGGAGATGGTGCTGGACAGGCAGGCCTGGCGTGCTGCGATTCATGGGGTTGCAAAGAGTTGGACACGACTGAGCGACTGAACTGAACTGAACTGATACCCTGTGTCATAAGGTTGCTTGAGGATTAGGTGCAGTGCCCCATGGCTCAGTGGTAAAGAGTCTGCCTACCAGTGCAAGACATAGATGCAGGTTTGATCCCTGGGTTGGGAAGATCCCCTGGAGAAGGAAATGGCAACCCACTCCAGTATTCTTGCCTGGGAAATGTATGGAGCCTGGCAGGCTATATAGTCAATGGGGTCACAAAGAGTCAGACACAACTGAGCGACTAAGTACACACACACACACACACACACACACAAAGGGCCTGGCATATGTTAAGCCCTTGTGGCACTTTGTCTCCCAAGCTGGCTCCAGTAATTCCTCCTCCTTTGTGCTGGCAGGTGGCTTCTCCCTCCAACAGGTAGACTCTGCGTCCTTTCTCTTTCCATCTGGCTGGCTTGTGACTTGCTTTGACTCATGGCAATGTAGCAGAAATGATGCTGGGCCAGATCCAGGTCCAGTTCTTAAGAGAACTAAAGGCTGGAACTCTAAGACTCCATGCTGAAAGGAAGCCCAAGCTTGTCACATGGAGTGGCCACGCAGAGGAGAAACAAAGCACCCTGGCCACAAGTCCCAGCCCCGCCCCATCTGTTGCAGTTGCATGAGTAAATTCCAGAGAAATCAGCAGGATTGCCTTGTCAACCCCCAGAATCATGAGAAGTAACTTTTTTGTTTTATGGCACTAAATGTTGGTACTCTCTCAATTCATTCCACCCCCTCCCCTTTCCCCCCAGCTGTGTCCACAAATATGTCTGCATCTTCATTGCCGCCCTGCAGATTCGGATACGGAGAAGGCAATGGCACCCCACTCCAGTACTCTTGCCTGGAAAATCCAACGGATGGAGGAGCCTAGTAGGCTGCAGTCCATGGGGTCGCTAAGAGTCGGACACGACCGAGCGACTTCACTTTCACTTTTCACTTTCATGCATTGGAGAAGGAAATGGCAACCCACTCCAGTGTTCTTGCCTGGAGAATCCCAGGGATGGGCGAGCCTGGTAGGCTACCGTCTACGGGGTCACACATAGCATAGATTCAGATAGGCTCATTAGTACCATCTTTCTAGAGGGAGTGAACATATGTACACCTATGGCTGAATCCTGTTGATATATGGCAGAAACCAACACTAAAACAATTATCCTCCATTTAAAAATAAATAAGTTTTTTAAATAGAAGATACAATAATAAAAATACAATGAATTATCAGAAAGAAGACACTAAATTTTGAAGTGGTTCATTATACAATAAACAATATTACACTTTTCTGTTTGAAGTTTTTCATCATAAAAAGTATGTATATATAAATATGCTGTGTGCTGTGCTTAGTCACTCAGTCATGTGACGCTCACTCTTTGCAACCCCATGGACTGTAGCCTGCCAGGCTTCTCTGTTCATGGGGATTCTCCAGGCAGCAATACTGGAGTGGGTTGCCATGCCCTCCTCCAGGGGATCTTCCCAACCCAGGGACTGAACCTGAGCCACAAGGGAAGCCCATAAATATGTATATGTGGATAGGTAATACAATAGATAATAGAATAGTGTTATTTTACTTCTCTCTTTTTTAAAACTTATTTTTATTTTTTGGCAACACTGTGCAACATGTGGGATCTTAGTTCCCCTACCAAGGATCCATCCTGTGCCCCCTGCATTGCAAATGCAGAGTCTTAACCACTGGACCACCAGGGAAGTCCTTAATTTCTTTTTGCCTCTGGGTCTTTTTTTATTCTTTCAGGCTCTGCTTGTCTTTCCTATTTTCCTGTCTCTCTTTATCTTTTTCTCTCTGTATGTCTATTCCTATCTTGTCTATCTTACTAACAACTCCTCTGGCCACTGTCCCTTCCACTTTGCTCCCCCACATTGACCTTCTTGCTGATCTTCAAACATGCCATGCTGTTTCCTGCCTCAACATCTTGGTGCTTACTTTTCTCTGCCTGAATGCTTTTATCTTCAGTCTCCTCTTGGATCATTTCTTTACTTCATCCAGTTCTCTGTTCAATATAGTCTCTTCCTTGACCACTTCTTCAGAAATGGTCCTTGGACTTCCTGGTAGTCCAGTGGTTAAGATTCTGTGCTTCCACTGCAAGGGTTTGATTCGGGTGGGTTTGATTCCTGGTCGGGGAAGTTCAGCATGCTGTCCAGTGCAACCTAAAAAAAAGATCCACTTCCCTTTGGGACTTACCAGGTGGTCCAGTGACTAAGACTTCAAGCTTCCAATGCAAGTGGCATGGTCAGGGAACTAGGATTCCACAGGGCCTCCTCCCTGCCACAAAAATACCAGAAAACAAAATACAACCCAGAAATGGTTCTCTCCTGCCCCATAAATAACTCTATATCACATCTCACTACTATGTCTTTATCATGGCCCTTAGGATTATTAAATGATCCTGTTTTCTTCTCTTTCAAGTTGTTCAGGACAGGGATTTTGCCATCCCGAATGTTTAGAACAGTGGTGGGCACAGGAGATGCTCAGTGGCTATTGGTTGAAGGACTGCTCTTATTCAATAGTACTGATTGGCTGTGCTTTGACTCTGCCCTCTCACCCTGTTCCACACTGCCCTGGAAGTGGGAAGGATGTCATTTCCTCATTGCCCTGTCCTTTGTCCCACTTATTAGTTGAGTTGCTGTCTGTGGTTCTGAGACCCAGTGTGTGGATCTATCCTTGGTGCTGACCTAAGCTCCACTTGCATTAACCTGGGGAGGGCAAGGGACTCACAGGAGAAGGGCGATCGATGTGAGCAGGATCCAGACACTGGACCACGTAGACCATTGAGAGGAGGCAGGCATCTGAGTTCTGAAGGGAGGGCGTGCCTGGGTCACTGGGCTCAAATGGTAGTTGTTCTGTCCATCTATCAGTTCATGTATACACACACAGAGACATGTATATTATTATGGAAAACTTCAAACAAACAGAAGTGAACAGAAGAGTATAATAAGCTTCCACGTACCCGTCTAACAAATACCAACTCATGGTTAATTGCATTTCATCAGTGCCTCCACCCATTTCCTCACTTCCTATATTATTTTCATGCAAATCCCAGACATGAGATCATTTAATTATATGTCATACTTTTAAGTTTCCTTTTGTGGAGGTATGGCTTACGCATTGCAAAGGTCACACATCTTAAGTGTCCGGATTGATGCAGTTCTACCTGTGTGTAGACATGTATGACTGTCACCTCAAGCTAGTCATAGAGCAATTCCATTATCTCAAGAGGTTCTCCTGTCCCCTCTTCCACCTGATGCACCAGAGACAGCCAGTATCCTGACCTCTGTCACTAAAGATTGAAGAGCCACAATGTGGGGGTCTTAGGCTCTAGGTCTGACTTTACTGCTGTCATTAGTATTTTTTTATGCAGTATACCATACATGCATAAAGTACATGCAATATAGAGATACATATTGGGCAAATAGGAGCTTCCCTGCTAGCTCATCTGGCAAAGAATCCATCTGCAATGCAGGCAACCCTGGTTTGATTCCTGGGTTGGGAAGATCCCCTGGAGAAGGGATCGACTACCCATTCCAGTATTCTTGGGCTTCCCTGGTGACTCAGATTCTTTACAGAAAGAATCGGCCTGCAACGCTGGAGACCTGAGTTCGATCCCTGGGTTGGGAAGATCCCCTGGAGGAGGGCATGTCTACCCACTCCAGTGTTCTTGCCTGGAGAATCCTATAGACAGAGAAGCCTGGCGGGCTACAGTCCATGGAGTTGGAAAGAGCCAGACACGACTGAGCGACTAAGCACACTGGACAGATTACATTCATGGGGGAGGTGGGCGGGGGGTTCAGGATGACGGGGACACATGTATACCTGTGGCCAATTCATGTTGATGTGTGGCAAAAACCATCACAATATTGTAATTTTCCTCCAATTAAATTCATTGAAAAAAATTACATTTGTGGACCCCCAGGAAATCACCACACACATAGAGAGAAAGCCACCACTCCCCAGAATCTTTCTGTGTGCTTTTTAAATTTTTAAACATTTTAATTTACTTACTTATTATTTTTGGTCATGCTGAATCTTTATTGCTGTGCATGGGCTTTCTGTAGTTGCAGCCAGCCGAGGTTACTCTCTAGTTTTCGCCCACAGTTCTCTCATTGCAGTGGTTTCTCCTGTTGCAGAGCATGGGCTTTAAGCATGAAGGCTTCAGTAGTTGTGGGATGAGGGCTCTAGAGCACGGGCTCAGTAAATTGCAGTGCATGGGTTTAGTTGCTCCGCCAAATGTGGGATCTTCCTGGACCAGGGATTGAACCATGTCCCCTGCATTGGCAGGCGGGTTCTGAACCACAGCCACCAGGGAAGTCTCACCTAGGTAGATTTCTTTTGCAGGGAAGCCTTACCTCTGCTTTTGATGCCTTTGAACTGATTGAATCAGACCCAGCCAGATGATTTTAGGGTAATCTACTGAACTTAAAGTCAACTGATCACAGACTTTAATCACATCTAAAAAATACCTCCCAGGCAGCACTGAGATTAGCATTTGAATGACTAACTGGTACTGTAGCCTAGCCTAGCCAAGTCCGCATCAGACTGAACCAGCCCAGGTTTAAACCACATTTGTAATAAAATTCCAATTCTGCACCCCCCACGAGAAAAATCATTACCTTGAAGGTAGAGATGTTTGCCTGTTTTGTTCACTGCTGTATGTCCAGCAGCGAGAATGGTGCCTGGCACACAGTTCAGTTCAGTTCAGTCGCTCAGTCGTATCCGACTCTGCGACCTCATCGACTATAGCACACCAGGCTTCCTTGTCTTTCACTGTCTCTCTGAGTTTGCTCAAACTCATGTCCATTGAGTGGGTGATGCCATCCAACCATCTCATCCTCTGTCACCCGCTTCTCCTCTTGCCCTCAATCTTTCCCAGCATCGAGGTCTTTTCCAGTGAGTCACTATTCACATCAGGTGGCACACAGAAGGTGCTCAGTAAAGGAGATGAATGAATAGATAATGACATTCAGCTTCCCTGCCTAAGTCAGGATGTACAGGCATTGAGAGCCCTTCTCCCCATGACCTCAGAGGAGTGTAGGAGTGTTTCTGAGACGCCCACCTCCCCACAAGGCTGCCTGTTGGGGTGAAGTTGAAGATACGAGGATACATTCTTGCTACATCACTTACTCTGAAAATTACTCTCATTGTGCCTTGGGCAAGTTCTCTGCAAAATGGGCATGCGGTTCCCTTTTTTTGCTTCCTCGCTGGGTCACTGGGAGGATTCAGTTTGTGGGGAAATGATGTGAAGGGACTTTGTAAAACCTGTGTGTAAACAGATGTGCTGGAGGGTTCCATTTCTATGAAGTTCACGAGCTTGTGTAAATGTCCCACACACCCTGAGTCCCTTGCTATCTCCAGATCTGTCCAGGCTATCTCCTCCACCTAGAATGCCCTTCCTCCTACTTTGCCAGTTCCTCTTTATCTTTTGGGCTTCCCTGGTGGCTCAGTGGTAAAGAATCCTCCTGCAATGCAGGAGACATGGGTTGGATCCTGGGTCAGGAAGAACCCCTGGAGAAGGAAATGGAAACCCACTCCAGTATTCTCGCCTGGGAAATCCCATGGACAGAGGAGCCTGGCAGGCTACAGTCCATGGGATCCCAGAGTCAGACACGACTGAGCTCGCACGCTTTATCTTTTATGAGTTTGCCTAAGGCTTACTTCCTTCAGGATATCTTCCCTGATCCCCATAGGTTAGACAGTTTTGCCTGGTTCAGCTTTGTTTCAAGTGTTTTTCTTT
>NW_011494885.1:1129638-1134436 GCF_000754665.1 Bison bison bison
CCCTGTGTCCACAAGCCCATTCTCTACATCTTTGTCTCTATTCCTGCCCTGCAAACAGGTTCATCAGCACCATTTTTCTACATTCCATATATATGTGTTAATATATGATTTTTTTTTCTCTTTCTGATTTACTTCACTCTGAATGACAGACTCTAGGTCAGCTAGAGTCGTGCTAAGACTCTTCATTCGTGCTAAGTCGATTCAGTTGTGTCTGACTCTTTGAGACCCTAAGGGCCATAGCCTGCCAGGCTCCTCCATCCATGGGATTCCCCATGCAAGAATACCAGAGTGGGTTGCCAAGCCCTCCTCCAGGGGATCTTCCCTATGCAGGGATTGAACCTGTGTGTCTTAAGTCTCCTGAATTGGCAGGCTGGTTCTTTACCATTGGCGCCACCTGGGAAGCCCAAATCCACGTCACTACAAATGACCCAATTTTGTTCCTTTTTATGAATGAGTGATAAAGATGTGCCACATCTTCTTTATCTATTCATCTGTAAAGAACACTTAGGTTGCTTCCACATCTTGACTACTGTAAATAGCGCTGCAGTGAACACCGGGGTACAGATCTTTTTCAGTTATGGTTTCCTCAGGGTATATGCCCAGGAGTGGGATTGCGGGGTCTCAAGTGTTTTTCTGTCAAGTCAATCAACATTCATATGTTTGTGAGGCAGAGTTGCCTAGGGGTTCACAGGGCTTGGAGTCACGCTCCCCACTCATGCGATACACGAGGTCAGTCAAGTGCCTTTGGAAGCATCATCACGTCTGCTCGTCTGTGACGTGAGGACCATGACAGTGGGTGGCAGTTTTGTCCTTGGTACTCCATGTTCATCTCGTTAAATTCTGCCCACAACCACGGTGAAGTAGGTCTTGTCTTTATCGTAGGCTTTATTTTCACCTCTGCCCAACAGGTGAGGAAACACACTCTCAGCGAGGTTAAGTAACCACCCAAGGTCACCCACAGGCTAAACAGTAGAGGTGGGATTTGAACCCATGTAGCCTGGCTTCAGGGTCTGGGCTCCTAATGTCTAGGATATGCTGGTTATATTGCCTTTCAAGTCTCCCATGATGGTACTAGTAAAGACATCCTTGTAGCTCCCTGCTGGAGCTGGTTAGGTTCTGGGAGAGCCTCAGACCAGGAAACCCACAACAGGAAATGGGCTGCGGGGAGGCTGGGCCTGTTTGGTGCTCAGCACGGGATCAGATTTGCTCTTTATGTGGAATGTGGCCATTTCTCCCCACCCTGGGGTTCTGGGGACCTTGCCCAGTTTCTTCCAGGCCTGCTGACCAGGTAAGGGCTAGGCATCAGTAGGGAAGCAGGAGGGAGGGAGGGAGAGAGAGAGACAGGTGTGTAACTCTGATTTTCCACATTCCAGGGAGTGAAGCAATCAGAAGTGGATGTGTGTCCCCTGCCCCCAGCATCCCACTCAGGAAGAGGCTGGAGGGCCTGACTATGAGGAGAGCCCGAGGGGTCCTCCCAGAGCACCACCCAGCAGGGAGACCACAAGGAGCAGGACTGTGACATGGGGCACCCGGGGAGCGGCGGTGTCCGAGGCGCTGGTGAAGGGCTGGGTCAGGGAGTCCCTGTTGCAGAGGTCCCCCTCACAGCAGGAGCCCTGCAAGTCGATGTTTGTCCAGGGGCTGGTGGTGCCTTTGATGGTGCAGGAGGGCCGCTGGCAGGTTCGGATGTACACAAGGGCTGAGAAATTGCCTGGGAAAGGGGTGGTGAGGAGGGCTCAGGACCGAGGGAGGCAGCCACACCTGAACCTCCACCTCAGAGGCCAAGGCCATGACTGGGTCCTCGGACTTCCTTCCAGTCCCCTTCTTAGACCAGGGCCATGCCTCCTTCTTCAGACCAGGGCCATGCCTCCTCCCCCAGGCCAGAGCCAAGCCTCCTTCCTCAGACCAGGGCCGTGTCTCAGTCAGTCCTGCCCTGCCTCTACGCCCCTTGCTCAGGCCCTCCCAGCCCCTCACCAAGGGTCATTCGTCCACTGCCCTGGAAGCAGACGCTCTGGTCCTGGTGACACTGGACCCGCCGGGACTTCTCCAGGGTGCAGTCCTCTGGGTGGATCCCCACGCAGGCGTAGCATTCGGTGCCGCTGAGCGTCGGCGGGTTGGGCGCTGCCAAGAGAGCGTGGAGGCACACTCAGGTCACCCACCGTCCGCCGTCCGGGCGTGGGGCGCGCGCACTGCGCCAGGCGGCCCACCTTGCTCGACTGGAAGGCTGGAATGCCTGCGCGCCGGGGAGGAGGAGCCCAGCGGAGGCCACGCCCCCGCACGCCGCGGAGGGCCGTCCCGCCCCATGCCCAGCCCCGCCCTCTCGCCTACCCGGGCTCAGATTGGGGAGGGAGTCGTGGGTCTGGAGGTTCGCGTTGCACAAGTCGGTGGCACAGCGGCGCACCACCGAGTAGTCAGGCGGCAGCGACTTGTCATCCGACAGCATCTGGCCCGTAAGCGGGCCTCTCCAGCAGCCCTTCTGTACCAAGGTCACTGAGGAGCGGTACCCTGGGGGCGAGGGGATGGAGTCTGGGGCGCTGCTTCTCCAACCCGCCCTCCTCTCCCACACCCATTCCTCTCCCTGTAGTCTCAAGTCTCTTCCTCCGGTCTCCTCTCCTCCACTCTCCTCTCAGCCTGGCTTCTCTTCTCCCTGCTGCCCTGCCCTTCTCTTCCTCCTTCGCTTCTCTGTCAAACTCCGCTCTCCCTACGTCCCTCCCCCGCCCGCGCCCCCCGCCCCTCCGCCCCACACCACCAGCCCTTTTCTCCTCCTTTTCTCTCTCTCCGGTCTGCTCTCTGTCGCCCCTTCCTGGCTCCGCACGGTCTCCTCCTCCCACCTCCCACCCCTTCACTCCACCACTCCTCCCTCCTCCCACCTCCCACTCCTTCATTCTCTCCCGCTTCCTCTTCCCTCCACCTCCCCACCTCTACCGCCGTCTTTCCTCTCCTCTTCTACCCAGTTCCTCCCCATCCTTTGTCTCCTACTGCATCCCCCTTTTCCCACCCCACCTGGCTGATGTTTCACCCCCGTCCCCGTGCCCTGTCCCCCGTCCCTTTCTTATCCTGCGTTTCCTGCCCCTCACCAGTGTTCAGGGACAAGACAGCCTCAGAGCATCCCTGCGGACAGGAGACATTGCTGAAGTTCACATTACTGAGGTCAAAGGGCCCGAAGTAGATGTGTTGGAAGCTGTAGCATTGCTGGGCCTGGGAGCCTGGGGAGAGCAGGGATACGGTGAGAGGAACAGGCCCGCGATGAGCTTGGGCCAGGCACTTGGGGCTCCGTCCTAAAGATGACAACCAGGCCCTTCTGCTCTGAGAGGTGACAGGCCTTGTTGCCTTGAGAGAAGCAGGGTCTGCTGGTGTGGCTGCTCATGACTATGCCTGACTCTTGGCAAGGGTATTGGCCTCTGCACCTGCCAGTCCAGTTTTTCCCCCCAGGCTGTTCCAAATTTCCACCCTCTTCCAGGAAGTCCTCTAAGATTTTGATAAAGGAGGAAGCAATTCACTCCTGCTCGGCCTTCCCCTCTCCCAACAAAACGCACAATATCCAGTAGTACTAAAAGGCTGCTGATGGAAAACAAACACTCTAGTACAAGTACCGGGATGCACACAAATACACACACACAGCCAGTCCCTGCAGTACCTGGACAGAACATGGAAACACTGCTGTAAACGCAAAATAACAAAATTGACACAGGCTCATGCCAATCTCAGAAATGTACACAGAGTACCCTGTATGCGTTCATGTAGAGTTCTACATTCACACACAAGTACCACCCAGACCCTCCGATAGAAACTCTCTAAACCAAGGTATCTCATACATACAAAATTCAGACTCTCAGACAGAAATATGTGTGGATACAGAAACAGTCACAACACACAGACCCAGGAACACAGGAACTCATACCCAGAGAGAGACAAATACAGACCTAAGAATCACAAAGAAAATCAGAGCCTACAATTAGGCGAAGATAGAGACATACAAAAAAAGAGACCTACAAAATCAGGCAACGTAAAATCATATTCAGATACAAGATTCATAGAGACACACAAGAGACACACAGAGAGACAGACACGCGTCATAATACCCAAACACACATACACAGGGAGAAATACAGGCCTACCTGTCATAGAGATGCACAAAGAGAAGCAGAGATGCAAAATTATACTCACATCTCTTTTACAAAGAAAAGTGAGGATCAAAGATGAACAGACCCATGAAAATATTTGTTCAAATACCCAGACACTAAAACCTGCTATAGATGTACACACACACAAGCACAGAGACCCACAGCACATGTTGACTAATGGACACGCACAGAAATAGTACTCTCTTCTTTCTGTGGATGAGCACACGCACACACAAAGTTGTGTGCAGGCATAACCCCCTTCCCATCTCTCAAATATCTCAAATTTGTAGCCACTTCAATCCTGATATGACTGTGTCCCTGTAGGGGAAGAGGTTGCCTGAGTCAAGGTTTCCTGCCAGTTCTAAAAAGAGCCCCCATGCCTCCCCAGAAGTACCTTTGAATGAATGGGGACATGGGCAAAGAGGATGAGAAAGGCTGGAGTAGTGAACCAGAGATAGTGGAGCAAGTGAGTGGTGTGGGAAGACCAGAGGAGGGGAAGAGAAGGGAGAGGACACAGTCTCTCTGACCAAGACCCAGGGGTCCAGGCCCCTAGTCCCTCCTCCCGCAGACCCAGGGGTCCAGGCCCCCAGCCTCTGCTCCCCCAGACCCAGGGGTCCAGGCCCCCAGCCCCTGCTCCCCCAGACCCAGGGGTCCAGGCCCCCAGCCCCTCCTCCCCC
>NW_011494885.1:1134564-1139081 GCF_000754665.1 Bison bison bison
CTCCTCCCTCAGACCAGGAGTCAGGGCCTCCAGTTCACTTTTCCCTGTGTCCCTGGAATCTGGCCCCCACTCTCTTGGCTCCCTCGGACCTAGAAGAGTCCTGCTTCCGCCCACCCAACTGCCTTCTTACCACTGGACTCAGAAGTCTGGACATCGGTCAGGCAGAGGACAGGCCCAAAGAGGCCCAGCAGGATGACTCTGGCGACTCCCACTGCCATGTTGTGGACCTGAGTGGAGACACGGAGGACAGCTCCTCCTGCTCTGACTTCTGCCTGGCTGGTTCTCCAAGCCAAGCCCCAGGCATCCTGGCTACCCAGGCAGGCTGGCATTCCTCCACCCCCGCCCTCCCCTTCTTGGGCTAGTCTCCTCCTAGATAATCATGATGGGGACCTGGACACTGGGTCTGGGGGAGGAGGGGCTGGGGGCCTGGACTCCTGGGTCTGAGGGAGGAGGGGCTGGGGCCTTGTAACCCTTCATTTTGGGGGACTTGTGTTTTGGGGACTGTCTACCCCCCACTCCCCCAGCACTGTGTTCTAGTCTGAGCTGGGCACACGTGGCCTCCAACTTCTTTTCCTTTACCCTGATACATGCCACCAGTAGGGGACCATGCCTCCCGACCCAGAGAAGCAAACATCACCTCCTCCCTGAAGCCTTCCCTGACCTGCACCCCCGCCCCAACCATCATCCCCTCACCCTCGGCCTCAAGCACCTCCCTGTCTCCCAGCCTTGGTCACTCTGGGTTAGGCTAACGTCTGTCTCCTCCATCAGGCTGTGAATTCCTCAGGGGTCTCAGGGGATGTTTGTGATGATGTAGGAATGAGTGTTCTTGCCTGGAGAATCCCAGGGACGGGGGAGCCTGGTGGGCTGCCGTCTATGGGGTCGCACAGAGTCGGACACGACTGAAGTGACTTAGCAGCAGCAGCAGCAGCAGGAATGAGTGAATCAAAGGCCTGACAAAGTGACAGGGAGATAGAGCCTCCCAGAGAGGCAGTTACTCATGCGATGCAGAAAAACAGACACACCCGGTGTGGACTGATGCAAATCTAGACAGACAAATCAACCCAGACCTGATGAGCCAGACATGCCCACAGAAGGTATTTGATAGATTTTTATTAGATTGTTTTAAATGTTTTATTTATTTGGCAGTGTTGGATCTTAGTTGCATCACGTGGGATCTTTGGTTGTGGCGCATGGACTCTCCAGTCATGGCACAACTGCTCTGTGGGATGTGGGATCTTAGTTCCTGGCCAGGGATCGAACCCATGTCCCCTGAATTGCAAGTCAGATTCTTTTTTTTTTTTTCCCCCTAATTTGGCTGTGCTGGGTCTTAGTTGTGGCACACGGGATCTTTAATGGCTGCATATGGGGTCTAATTCCCTGACCAGGGATCCAACCCAGGCCCTGCAAGAGAGTGGAGTCTTAGTCAGTGGACCACCAGGGAAGTCCCTAGATTGTTAAATGAATAAATTTGAAAACACTGGAGGGGACAGACACAGTCAGATGATTGGAGACATACACTGTTGCCCAAGGATGCGGACACACCCACGTGGACACTCAGACATTGGGCAAATGGGGACTTCCAGATGGGCAGTGGGGCCTGTGACAGAGACCCCAGGTCCTCACCGCCTGATCCGCCTTGCTTCTCACTGCTTGAAGACACTGCTTGCTGGGGTCATACCCACTCAGTGTGCTATATGGGGTGGGCACCAGTCAGATGCAGAGACCTAGAGTCATAAGCCCACAGATGGACGGGCAGAGGCAGTGACCAGGACAGCCTTAATGGTTTCCTAAGCTTGACTATAACTTGACACGGGGTTTTTTCCTGACTACAGGAAACCCCAGCCTCCCTTTTCTTAGAGCATTTACTTTAGAAAACTTGTCATTGCCGATTCTTTCCCTGTCCCTTTGAAATGTAGGTAGATCCTCTCCCAGCTGCTTGCCAGTTTTACAGCCCAGGAATATCTTTCTCAGGGACCTGGGAGCCATCCCTTCAAAATGTCATCATTAAGGAAGATAGTACCCCTGTCCCCCAGGCTCTGTGTATGGTGGGGCAGGAGCCAAATTAGCAACAGCAGATGCCTGATCACAGCAAAGAACATTGCAAACACAGGAGTAAGTCATTGTGCTGGGCCATCCCTTGGACCAACCTCCCCTCTGTTCTCCGGCACTTTCCCACTAGTTTGTCCAGCGCTGAAAACCCCTCTCTCATCTCTGCTTTGGGAGCACAGAGTCTTAGCCACTGGACCACCAGGGAAGTCCCTGCCAGTTTTCATATTCTGCATAAATGTTCTTCACATACATTATCACAACTGTGGAGTTTTCTTCTGGGACTTTAGTCACAGCCTTACCCAAAGCTGAACTGTGCATACTGTGTGCCAGTATTTTCTTACTTCACATAGACTCTGCTACATCACTATTTCTTTTTCAGATCAGACCTTAATTTTTTTAAACAGTTCAGTAGTGTTAAACATATTTACATCGTTGTGCAACCAATCTCTAGACCCTTTTTATCCTGCAAAACTGAAGATTCAGACGCATTAAACAGTATCTTCTCTACCCTCTCCTCCCAAACTCTGGCATTCGCCATTTAACTTTGTGTTTCTATGAATCTGACTACTTTGTATGAGTGAAGTCAAACAGTGTTTATCTTGTACACTTGTTATTTCACGTAGTTCTCAAGGTTCATGCATGTTGTAGCATGTGTCAGAATTTCCTTTCTTTTTAAGGATGAGTAACAGCCCATTGTATTTATCTATTTCATTTTGTTTATTCATCCATCCGTCGACGTGCACATAGATTGCTTCCGCTTATTGGCTGTTGTGAATGCAGCTGCAATGAATATGGGTGTACAAACATCAGTTGGGGACCTTTCTTTCAATTCTTTGGTATTTATACTAAGTCCGATCCTAACTTTGAATATTGCAAACCGTTGTGGATTGTTCCCCTCACTTTCTTGTTTTCAAATACGTGATCCAGGCTGTCTGTCAATTTCTGTGTGACTCCTTGAGAGGCAAGTGCTCAAGACTGTGGGACTCTACAGCTGTGGAAGGGAAGCCAAGGGGGCAGAGCTGGGCAGGCGGAAAAGCTGGGCTGTGGTTCAGCCCCACGAAGGGCTCAGGCCACCTTGGGGAAGCTCTAGTGTGTGGGTTCTTAGCAGCTTCTTCATGAACCTGCTAAGATGAGAAGCAAGTTCTTCATCCCTAAAAAGATCTTAGTGATAAATCACAGCAACTACCATCCTCTACTCATTCTCTTTTTAGTGTATTTTTTTTTCCATCTCCAGAGCTTGAAATAAAGATAAATTTTAAGAATCTTTGAGATGAAATAAACTCACCTGAATCTGATCATTGATTCCTCAGCGGGAAGGATTTGGTGAAACAACATTTCTGTCTTTTGGAAGTTAAACATCCTTATCTTAATTAAATGACATTATTTTAATTAATTTATTTAGCTGTGTTGGGTCTTAGCTGCAGCATGCAGGATCATCGCTGTATCATTCAGGATCTTTCCTTACAGCACACAGGCTCTCTAGTTGTGGCTTGAGGGCTCAGTAGTTGCTGCAAGCGGGCTTAGTTGCTCTGAGGCACATAGGATCTTAGTTCCCCCGCCAGGGATCGAACTGTCATCTCCAGCCTTGCAAGGTGAATTTACCAGGGAAGTCCCAATGTTCCTATTTAAAGCGAATAATTTTTAAGAATTTAAATTTGCGTTTAATATCCAAACATTCAAATTTCTAGAGTTTAGATTTGAGTCCCATATTCAAATTACATGGCTAGGTCCATGGGTTGAATTAAGAATGCAAAAAAAAGTTAGATGAAAGGATTCTTCGGTTTCCTCCTCTTCTAGTTATTTCTTGACATTTTTCCTTCATAGTTTAAATGGAGGTAGAAGATAAATTCAGACCAATAATTAATGGATCTGGATTCATCTATGTTCACCTGAAGTAACACCTGGGACAGTCCCTCCAACCCACGACCTTATTTTTCACAAAAATGTATTCAGTGATCCAATTAGTTTTGTAATAGCTTTCCATGTTCTGGTCCTGATTATTTTTCTTTTTTTGACTTTTCAGGGTTTTAGTTCCCTGACCAGTTTGAACCTGGGGCTACAGCAGTGAAAGCACCGAGTCCTAACCACTGGACTGCCAAGGAATTCCCTGTGTTTCCTTCTTGATAGATGTTAGGATAGGATTAATTTTTTAAAAATTTTAACACCTTAAAACAACATGTACATAACAAGTAATTAATTTTTCGAATAGTTTTTATGCTGATGAAATTTCTAAAGCAATAATTAGCAACTACTGTAATAATATAGTTAACAGACTATTGTGTAATACTCTTTCATTTCCACCCACCTACATTCTTTGTGGATTACTAACACCCTAATCAAGAGTGCCTGATGAACTATGGAATGAGGTTCGTGACTTTGTACAGGAGACAGGGATCAAGACCATCCCCATGGAAAAGAAATGCAAAAAAGCAAAATGGCTGTCTGGGGAGGCCTTACAAGTAGCTGTG
>NW_011494885.1:1139181-1139589 GCF_000754665.1 Bison bison bison
CGATAAAGGACAGAAATGGTATGGACCTAACAGAAGCAGAAGATATTAAGAAGAGGTGGCAAGAATACACAAATACAGAAGAACTGTACAAAAAAGATCTTCACAACCCAGATAATCACGATGATGTGATCACTGACCTAAAGCCCGACATCCTGGAATGTGAAGTCAAGTGGGCCTTAGAAAGCATCACTAGGAACAAAGCTAGTTGAGGTGATGGCATTCCAGTTGAGCTATTCCAAATCCTGAAAGATGATGCTGTGAAAGTGCTGCACTCAATATGCCAGCAAATTTGGAAAACTGAACAGTGGCCACAGGACTGGAAAAGATCAGTTTTCATTCCAATCCCAAAGAAAGGCAATGCCAAAGAATGCTCAAACTACCGCACAATTGCACTCATCTCACACGCTA
>NW_011494885.1:1140284-1142255 GCF_000754665.1 Bison bison bison
ATGACATCACCCTTATGGCAGAAAGTGAAGAGGAACTAAAAAGCCTCTTGATGAAAGTGAAAGAGGAGAGTGAAAAAGTTGGCTTAAAGCTCAACATTCAGAAAACTAAGATCATGGCATCTGGTCCCATCACTTCATGGGAAATAGATGGGGAAACAGTGTTAGACTTTATTTTTTTGGGCTCCAAAATCACTGCAGATGATTTCTGCAGCCATGAAATTAAAAGTCGCTTAGTCTTTGGAAGGAAAGTTATGACCAACCTAGATAGCATTTTCAAAAGCAGAGACATTACTTTGCCAACAAAGGTCTATCTAGTCAAGGCTATGTTTTTTCCTGTGGTCATGTATGGATGTGAGAGTTGGACTGTGAAGAAGGCTGAGCGCCGAAGAATTGATGCTTTTGAACTGTGGTGTTGAAGAAGACTCTTGAGAGTCCCTTGGACTGCAAGGAGATCCAACCAGTCCATTCTGAGGGAGATCAGCCCTGGGATTTCTTTGGAAGAAATGATGTTAAAGCTGAAACTCCAGTACTTTGGCCACCTCATGCAAAGAGTTGACTCACTGGAAAAGACTCTGATGCTGGGAGGGATTGGGGACAGGAGGAAGAGGGGACAACAGAGGATGAGATGGCTGGATGGCATCACTGACTCGATGGACGTGAGTCTCAGTGAATTCCGGGAGTTGGTGATGGACAGGGAGGCCCGGCGTGCTGCGATTCATGGGGTCACAAAGAGTCGGACACGACTGAGCGACTGAACTGAACTGAACACCCTAATCAAATGTTATTTATTATATAGTGATTTAGGCCAAGTGAAAGCATATATGGGTTTAAATTTGGAATTCAGTATTCCTAGTCTGGTATAGTAAATAATTAGCAGAAACTATGAATTGCAATATGAAACACTGAATGTGGCCAAAGCACAGATACCAATAGGGATTTTTTAAAAAGATGTTTTGTGTGTGTATGTGTGTGTGTGTGTGCGCGCGCGCTGTGCTAAGTCATGTCTGACTCCTTACAACCCCATGGGCCTGTTTGTCCATGGGATTTCCTAGGCAAGAATACTGGAGTGGGTTGCCATTTCCTATTCCAGTGGATCTTTCTGACCCAGGGATCGAACCTGTGTCTCCTGCATTGCAGGTGGATTCTTTACCCCTGAGCCACTGGAGAAGACCAATTTATGGTTCAGTTCAGTTCAGTTCAATTCAGTCGCTCAGTCGTGTCTGACTCTTTGCGACCCCATGAATTGCAGCATGCCAGGCCTCCTTGTCCATCACCAACTCCCGGAGTTCACTCAAACTCACGTTCATCAAGTCGGTGATGCCATACAGCCATCTCATCCTTTGTCATCCCCTTCTCCTCCTGCCCCCAATCCCTCCCAGCATCAGAGTCTTTTTCCAGTGAGTCAACTCTTCGCATGAGGTGGCCAAAGTACTGGAGTTTCAGCTTTAGCATCATTCCTTCCAAAGAACACCCAGGACTGATCTCCTTTAGAATGGACTGGTTGGATCTCCATGCAGTCCAAGGGACTCTCAAGAGTCTTCTCCAATACTACAGTTCAAAAGTATCAATTCTTCGGCGCTTAGCTTTCTTCACAGTCCAACTCTCACATCCATACATGACCACTGGAAAAACCATAGCCTTGACTAGACAGACCTTTGTTGGCAAAGCAATGTCTCTGCTTTTGAATATGCTATCTAGGTTGGTCATAACTTTCCTTCCAAGGACTAAGCGACTTTTAATTTCATGGCTGCAATCACCATTTGCAATGATTTTGGAGCCCTAAAAAATAAAGTCTGACACTGTTTCCACTGTTTCCCCATCTATTTCTCATGAAGTGATGGGACCAGATGCCATGATCTTAGTTTTCTGAATGTTGAGCTTTAAGCCAACTTTTTCACTCTCTACTTTCACTTTCATCAAGAGGCTTTTTAGTTCCTCTTCACTTTCTGCCATAAGGGTGATGTCATCTGC
>NW_011494885.1:1142355-1154942 GCF_000754665.1 Bison bison bison
TCTACTTTCACTTTCATCAAGAGGCTTTTTAGTTCCTCTTCACTTTCTGCCATAAGGGTGATGTCATCTGCATATCTGAGGTTATTGATATTTCTCCCGGCAATCTTGATTCCAGCTTGTGCTTCTTCCAGTCCAGCGTTTCTCATGATGTACTCGGCACATAAGTTAAATAAGCAGGGTGACAATATACAGCCTTGACGTACTCCTTTTCCTATTTGGAACCAGTCTGTTGTTCCATGTCCAGTTCTAACTGTTGCTTCCTGACCTGCATATAGGTTTCTCAAGAGGCAGGGCAGGTGGTCTGGTGTTCCCATCTCTTTCAGAATTTTCCACAGTTTATTGTGATCCACACAGTCAAAGGCTTTGACATAGTCAATAAAGCAGAAATAGATGTTTTTCTGGAACTCTCTTGCTTTTTCCATGATCCAGTGGATGTTGGCAATTTGATCTCTGGTTCCTCTGCCTTTTCTAAAGCCAGCTTGAACATCTGGAAGTTCACGGTTCACGTATTGCTGAAGCCTGGCTTGGAGAATTTTGAGCATTACTTTACTAGCGTGTGAGATGAGTGCAATTGTGCGGTAGTTTGAGCATTCTTTGGCATTGCCTTTCTTTGGGACTGGAATGAAAACTGACCTTTTCTGGTCCTGTGGCCACTGCTGAGTTTTCCAAATTTGCTGGCACTTTTGCTCTATTTACCTACTACTGTTGAACCAGTAAAAGCAAGTGGAAGATATCATTTTGCTTAACTTCTAAATATAAATCCTGGAGTAGGCAATGATCTTTTCTGAGTATGACTCTCCCTCTCCCTCTCTGAAGGCTATCTTTTTAAATTGAAGTATCATTGATTCACAATGTTTTGTTAGTTTCAGTTTTTTAGCAAAGTGATTCTGTTATACAAACACATACATATTCTGATTTGGATTCTTTTCCACTATAGGTTATTACAAGATATTGAATATAGTTCCCTGTGCTATATGGTAGGTCCTTGTTGTTTATCTACTTTATGCATATTAGTGTGTATCCTTTAATCCCAAACCCCTGCTTTTTTCTCTTTTCCCTTTGGTAACCATAAGTTTGTTTCCATGTTTGTGAGTCCATTTCTGTTTTGTAAATAAGTTCATTTGTATCTTTTTTTTAGATTCTATATATGTGATATCATAAGATACCTGTCTCTGTCTGACTTACTGCTGTTAGTATGATTATCTCTAGGTCCATCTGTGTTGTTGCAAGTGGCATTATTTCATTCTTTCTTATGTTTAAGATTACATTGTGTGTGTGTGTGTGTGTATATATATACTGGAGAAGGAAATGGCAACCCACTCCAGTACTCTTGCCTGGAAATTCCATGGACGGAGGAGCCTGGTAGGCTCCATGGGGTCACAAAGAGTCGGACATGACTGAGGGACTTCACTTTCACTTTCATATATACATACATATGTGTGTGTGTGTGTATATATATATATATATATATATACACCCCACATCTTCTTTTTTAAAACATTAAAAAAAAACTTTTTATTTTATATTGGAGTTAATTCAGTTAACAATGTTGTGATACTTTCAAGTGTGCAGCAAAGCAACTCAGCCACACATATTCATGCATCCATTCTCCCCCAGACTCCCCTCCCATCCAGGCTGCCACATAATATTGAGCAAAGTTCCCTGTGCTATGCAGTCAGTCCTTGTCAGTTATCAATATTATTATTACTTTTTAAATGTTTATTAATTACTTATTTGGCTGCACCAGATCTTAGTTACAGCATGTGGGATTTTTAGTTGTGGCACGTGGGATCTAGTCCCCTGACCAGGGATCCAATCTGGGCCCCCTGAATGGGCAGTGCAGAGTCTTAGCCACTGGACCATCAAGAAAGTCCCTTGGTTATCCATTTTAAATATAGCAGTGTGTACATATCAATCCTAAAATTCCCTAACTATCCCTTCCTCCTACCCTTCCCCCTGGTAACCATAAGTTTGTTCTCTAAGTATGTGACCCCATTTCTGTTTTGTAAATAAGTTCATTTTATACCACATCTTGTCTATTCATCTGTTGGACACTTAGGTTCTGCAGGCTATTTTTAAAGAGCTAAATGATTTGAAACTCAGTCATCTATCTCCCATTCACACAATAACTGCAATAATAATGAAGGGCCAACGAAGAGAAATATTCACAAACATGAACTTTTGCCCACAAAGAAGTTATAGGTTTGCGGCACAATATCCATTAAAACCCTTTGGAGAATCTATTTTATTTGTGTGATCAAGATCAAAGTCCAACCAGACAGGCCCAGATGCCTTGAGGCAAGAGGTACCCAGTGCAGGCATGAGGTCAGGCATGAGGTCCGGCACTACCGTGGGTTGTGCCCATGTAGAATTGATGCAGGGACGGTTGCCACAGCAGGGAATCAAGAGAAACAAGTTTCCCAAGGCCCCAGGCACAGGTGAGGCTGAGAGGCTATGAATGAAGTAGCACCTAAGACCTGACTGAACGCTCCCCTAATTAAACTCTTCTACACAATTATCTGAGCCTGGTGATGATTAGAATTTAGATCCTAAACTACTGACACTATTATCATTAGTGATTAACTATCTATTACAAGTTTCTATTTGTTCTTGTCGATTCTTTAAGTTGTATCTTTCTAGGAATTTGTTATGTCATCTGTTACCTTTCTCCCCACCCCCCTTTAAAAAAATTATTTATTTGGCTGCAACAGGTCTTAGTTGCCACCTGTGGGATCTTGTTCCCTGATCAGTGATCAAACCCACCCCCCGCCCCTGCATTGGGAGTGTGGAAGCTTAGCCACTAGAACACCAGGGAAGTCCCTTCCTTCCTTCCTTTCAGTGCTTTCTACTTAATTAGCTCATGCTTCACTAATTCACTTGCTTTGCTCCAATTTCTGTTACTCATTCTGGTATTCTGTTTTGAACTTATGTACTCAGTAAGTTTAATACCTTATTTTCTTGGTGTTCTACTTATGTTGTTTGTTGTTTTTGCCACTGTAATGCATAGTGGCTTGTTCCCTTACATTAAATTTGGGGCTATAAAAGCTCTTCAAAGTATAAATGGAAGTTACAGTCCTCCAGAGAATTTCCTTGATGATTTTTCCAAACACCCTGGCACTCCAAGCCCAGGATCAATTTTATACTAATTTCTGAGCCTGAATTTCCCAGAACATGCTAGCAATATAAATCAAGGTACTAACAAAATACTAAGAGAGGTAGACAGTAATTTGGGGTCCCCTGGTGGCTCAGACAGTAAAGAATCTGCTGCCTGCAAAGCAGGAGACACAGATTTCATCCCTGGGTTGGGAAGATCCCCTGGAGAAGGGAATGGCAGCCCACTCCGCTATTCTTGCCTGGGGAATTCCATGGACAGAGGAACCTGGTGGGCTATAGTCCATGGGATTGCAAAGAGTCAAATACAACTGATCGACTAACACTTTCACTTACACAGCAATTTACACAAAGGATCTTATATCATGCCCTCCCTTGGCTTACTCCAAAAAAGGAAGGTTGGTTTAACATTTAAAGAATCAATGTATGCTACCATGTTATCAAAATAAAGAAGAAAAATTTTATGGTCATATTAGTAGACACAGAAAAGACATCTGATTAAAAAAAAACAGAAAATTATAATAATAATTCTGAAGATTTTTTTAGCAAACTAATAATTGAAATGAACTTATTTCTTTGAATTAAGAGTGTGTGTTTTTTAAAAAGAAAGTTAGAGCAAACATCATACTAAATAACCCACCCAACAAACAACCCACTTAGCAAACATACACAATGCCCATCACACATAGTCAGAGATATATGCTGACATGTCACATGCATAGATGGGCACACATACACACATGACACAGAATCACAGATACGCCACAGGCCTGTCACCACCACACAACAGTCACACTCTAGGCCTGTCATGCTACACACAAACACACACACACTTTCACCACAGTCACAGATTCATCCCAATCCTGTCATCCTGTCCCTTCTCTCTGGTGCACACATATGGCCTTGTCACACGGTCATAGAAAAACACTCCAGCTCCATCATAAGCAACAGATAAGCTCATACAAAGTTTATGAATGTTGGCTTAAAACTCAGCATTCAAAAAACTAAGATTATGGCATCCGGGCCCATCACTTCATGGCAAATAGAAGGGATAACAATGGAAACAGTGAGAGACTTTATTTTCTTGGGCTCCAAAATCACTGCAGATGGTGACTGCAGCCATGAAATTAAAAGACGCTTCCTCCTTGGAAGAAAAGCTATGACCAACCTAGACGGCATATTAAAAGGCAGAGACATGGCCGACAAAGGTCCATCTTGTAAAAGCTATGGTTTTTCCAGTAGTCATGTATGGATGTGAAAGTTGGGTCATAAAGAAAGCTGAGTGACAAAGAATTGATATTTTTGAACTGTGGTGTTGGAGAAGACTGAGAGCCCTTTGGACTGCAAGGAGATCCAACCAGTCCATCCTAAAGGAAATCAGTCTTGAATATTCATTGGAAGGACTGATGCTGAAGCTGAAGATCCAATACTTTGGCCACCTGATGTGAATAACTGACTCATTAGAAAAGACCCAGATGCTGGGAAAGATTGAAGGCAGGAGGAGAAGGGGATGACAGAGGATGAGATGGTTGGATGGCATCACCAACTTTACAGACATAAGTTTGAGCAGACAACGGGGGTTGGTGAAGGACAGGGAAGCCTGGCGTGCCACAGTCTGTGAGGTCGCAAAGAGCCGGACACAACTGAGCTTAATTGAAGTTCATACAATGTATTTTACATGCAGCTACAAAAACAAACTGGCCACTTCGTAGGCACAGGTGCGGGCATACACACACCCACACACCCAATTCCATCTGTCACAGGACATCTCAGCCCTGTCGTGTGCACAGTCATGCAAATACAACATCACCTTTCATACAGTGTGACACACTTTTGGCCCTACCACGTGCACAGTGTTCACACACAGCTCTTACACCACACCTGTCCCTCACGGTCATGGAAGCACACTCCGACCTTGTCCCATACCTGACTGCATCACACGCAACCAGGAAACACCCTCACCTGTTTTGACCACCCCTCCCTTCTTGTCTGTCACACCATCACCTCCCTCGCAACTCGCGTTCACCTGGACAGCTGCCCTCCTCTCACCCCTGGCGCCGGCTGGGGTCCGAGTTAGCAAAGTCCTCCCTTTCACGCCCTACATCGATTTCTGTTTCCACTGGACCGGCTCACAACCGGAGCCCAAGAACCACAAGACCGCTCTAAGGGGACTTTCGAGACCGCCTGTCATTTGCGTCCTGTGACCTGTGGGAAATGTAGTCCAGAGCCGGGAAAGCAGAAGACACCGGAAGCCTAAGGGCCTTGGGGCATCCTCGCCGCGGAGTTTTCTGGGAGTTGTAGTCGGGGCTCATAGTGCGCAGGCGCCAGATCTGGCCATCCTTGGCCTTGGGTGCCAAGGGTGAGCATTCCAAGGCCAGCAGGTGCTGGACGATATGAGTGCCTGTGCACCTTTGCGCTCCGGAAGGCCCAGTGTAGGCTGAAGGTCCCTTCAGGTGCGCCAGCTTCTGGAGTCCCAGCAGGAGTGTGTGTGTGTCTTGACTCTGGGTTGCTGTGACAGGTGAGGGACAGATTGAATGGCTTTGGATGGGTGTGGCAGTGTTCTGGAGCTGGTTCCTACAGTCAGATGCTCAGAAAAATTGAAACGTGTTAACACAACCATTGATCTGGAGTGCCTCGGCCTGCACTGGCTTGAAGCAAGGCTTCCTGGCCAGAGAGCAAGGTCCAGTCCAGGAGGTGAGAGCACTGAATCCCAGCCACTAGGCTAATGGTCAGTGACAAGGCCCTGGCCCTTGAGCTTTGCAGAAAAAGAATTCTCACAATGATGGAAAGTAGTGTAACAAAGTATTTATTAGGAGGAAAAAAAGAGTACAATATACATGGATAGACATGTGGGCAGACTCAGTTGCTGAGTCTCCCCTTCATGGAAGTTTGAATTACTTATATGGAGCATTTCTTCTGGTTTTCTGCCGGGAGCTGGTGAGGCATTCCACTCGTGACAAAGGTCATGAGGAAGGAGGCTCGGCATATGCAAAGGCGGGATCGAGCCTCAGGAGTCCCCCTGGATATTCTCGAGCATCTACCCCCCAAAAACCAGAATCTGCCTACTTTATTGCTTTGTGCTCTCACCTCTGACTTTACTAGAGGCTGTCCCCCACCACCATCTCGCTCTCTCTGTCAAAGAGTTAACTTACAGCTCCAATTAATAAAGTTCCTGGGCAATTAGGAGTGTTTAAATCCAAACCCCTCAGATAGCTCTCTAACTCGCCTGACAAGTTTACCCGGACTCCTACAGCTATGCATACGATTGTTTACAGTCTCCCAGCCTCGAGAGGCATGGGAAGCTTAAGATATTCAAATAGCTTAGAGCCTCTCAGAGAGTTAGAAACTGTCAGAATAAAACCAGTAAAAGATTTCATTGATGAGCCAATGCTTGTTGCCAAGTTTTCACATCCTCTGTGTTGTATCCTTGAATGTGTATTAATTTAGTTGGTATGTAGAAAAATAAGTAGTAGCCTTGGTGTTAGCAACTTTAGACCCTTAAGGTAATAAATTCTTTCCTTTGTTGTAAACCCATTATGCCTCTGCCCTATAGGAATGCAATTTTATCTAACACCTTCGGAAGATGGCGCCAAACCTTAAAATAATTACTCTTGGAGAAAATAAGTCTTATGGTTGATAAACCTTTGTCAAGAGTCATAAAATATTAATAGGCCTTCTGGCCAGAAGATGATGTAAATCACCTAAACCATTTGTATACGATAAATTTGCAGGAAAGAAACCCTAGTTTTTGATAAGGATCAAAGACTGCTGATTTTGCATCCCCTGTTATCCTGTATGTGTAACTTAGGGTATATAAGCCCCTGTTGAAAATAAAGCTACGGGCCTTGCTCACCAAAGCTTGGTCTCCCCATGTCATTCTTCCCCTCAATTTCCAGCTGAGTCTCCATCTGGAGCACGGAAATCCTCTGCGACCATTTATTTGCCTGGGCTTCTAAGACCCACTCGAGAAGGTGTCTAAGGTGGGGCACCTTCCGCTATTTGAGAGGGCGCCTGCGGCCTCCATGGTCAGATCTAACCTGGTGTCACAGGTTATATTGATTTTCCACGTAACCCAAGCTACTAAGCCTCTTTTCTCCACTGAATTTTCCTACTGAGCTATCCTCATTCTATTATTCTTTATATCTTTGATGAATAAATAAATAAATAGGTCGCCGATGCCGTCTCCCCTTCGAATACCCTGGATCAGCCGGGGCTGGACCCCTGCAGTTTTCCTTGGCTAACCATTTTGATTTGTCTGGTTCAGAGCCCGTATTTGGTATATCTCAGGATCCTCCCCTCTGTGCATCTCTTAGCCAAGATGGATTCCAGTGAAGAGGCCTATGGTTAGTTAACATCACTTAGCATCATTGCCTGGAGAATCCCAGGGACGGGGGAGCCTGGTGGGCTGCCGTCTATGGGGTCGCACAGAGTCAGACACGACTGAAGCGACTTAGCAGCAGCAGCAGCAGCGTTCCCCTTTTGACCGCCAAGGAGCCTCTCTGTGCATGTGTAGTTGGGGCAGTCTCCTGACTTGGAGAATGAGAAATATGTGGTCTCTTATCTTCTCTCTGGGCAGGGCCCAGCCTCCTCTCTCTATCCTGCCATTCTTGTTTTGAAGTATCTACCCGAGGGAGGCCCATCTACCTCCTGCCTCACCATTACAGTAGACCCTCAGTATCTGCTGGGGACCCGCTGTGGATAGTGCTGAGGATGCTGAAGTCCCTTTTATAAAATGGCATAGTATTTGCATGTGGCCTATGCATATCCTCCCCTACACATTGTCATCTGTGGATTACTTGTATTAGATATTATTTACCTAATAACTAATGACACAGTTTTGATCCCTGGGTCCGGGCGATCCTCTGGAGAAGGAAATGGCAGCCCACTTCAGTATTCTTGCCTGGAAAATCCTGTGGGTAGAGGAGCCTGGCTGGCTACAATCCATGGGGTTTAAAAAGGTCTGACATGACTTAGTGACCACATAACAACAACAAAGCAAATCCAAGTTTTGCTTTTTGGAACTTTTTGGAATTAAAAAAAATTTTTTTTAATTAATGCTTAGTTAAATTCACGAATGCTAAACCTATGATATGGAGGGCTGCTGCTGCTGCTGCTGCTGCTAAGTCACTTCAGTCATGTCCGACTCTGTTCGACCCCATAGACGGCAGCCCACCAGGCTCCCCCGTCCCTGGGATTCTCCAGGCAAGAACACTGGAGTGGGTTGCCATTTCCTTCTCCAATGCGTGAAAGTGAAAAGTGAAAGGGAAGTCGCTCAGTTGTGCCTGACTCTTAGCGACCCCATGGACTGCAGCCTACCAGGCTCCTCCATCCATGGGATTTTCCAGGCAAGAGTACTGGAGTGGGGTGCCATTGCCTTCTCCAATGGAGGGCTGATTATATTTAAAAGTTACATAGACTTAAAAGAAATATGTTTAGAAAACTAAGGTAATAAATACTCAACACATCACTTCCTAACTATTATCTATGCTCTTGAGATTATGTCTGTTGTGTCTGTAGGGTGGAAATAACTGTATCATGGTGTTCACTGGACATCTCTTTCTAACTCCACCTTCAGTGAATTGGTAGCTAGAAATTGTCCATCACAAGACACTTAACACCATGGGAATTGGTAATTACTACAAATGAGGACTTGATGTATTGTTTTGTTGGTCTGGGGATGAGGGAGCTTTCCAGAGTCCTACCTCCTCCACCTGCAATGTCCTTCTAGTGCCCTCTTTTGGTTAAGCTTACCATTGCGAGTTGAGGCAATTATTTAATAATGGGAACAAATGACTTACCATGTCTTCACTTGGTGTTTACCTGCTAAGTCATGTCTGACTCTTTGCAGCTCTATGGACTGCAGCATGCCAGGCTCCTCTGTCCTCCTCTGCTATTTCTCAGAGTTTGCTCAAATTCATGTCCATTGAGTCGGTGATGCTATCTAACCATCTCATCCTCTGCCACCCTCTTCTCCTTTTGCCTTCAATTTTTCCCAGCAACAAGGTCTTTTCCAATGAGTCGGCTCTTCGCATCAGGTGGCCAAAGTATTGGAGCCTCAGCTTCAGCATCAGTCTTTCCAATAACTATTCAGGGTTGATTTCCTTTAGGATTGAGTGGTTTGATCTCCTTGCAGTCAAATGAACTCTCAAGAGTCTTCTGCAGGACCACAATTCAAAAGCATCAATTCTTTGGCACTCAGCCTTCTTTATGGCCCAACTCTCATATCCATACATGACCACTGGAAAAACCGTAGCTTTGACTGTACAGACCTTTGGTGGCAAAATGATGTCTCTTAACAAATTTCAAAAACAAATGTAGTATACAGTATTATTGAGAATGTGGGGGAATGAGAACTCTCATAGGTAATGACTACAGTCTTTTTGCAATTCATCTGGATATAATTATTACAATGCCTGAAAGCAAACCCCTAATAAACCAGCATTTTTACATAGTCTAGTTTACAAAAATTCTGACTTGAAAGAAGATGTGAATACAGTAAAGCTTAATGAAGCCATGCCTGTAATGCCAAATTAGCCTCTGGTTAATCCTTTGAGGAAATGTTAGTCTATGCTGAACAATAGGATAACCATTTGTGGCTTTTTAAAGTCATTAAAAAAATAAAGTTATTAAAATTAAATAAGATTTAATATTCAGTTCCTTGGTCAAACCAGTCACGTTTCAAATGCTTGTTAGTCAGTGTGACTACCAGTTACTGTATTGGAAATGTTGAAAGCATTAGTTTCTCAGTCATGTTCGACGCTGCGACACCATGGAGTCTGTTGTTTGAATATTTAAAAACTAAAATCAACTCAGTATTACTAAGTCCAAATGCATATTTTTCCTTGTTTTGAGAGATTTTATGATGCTTTCTACTCTCTCAGATGCTTACTCTTTCTTGATATACTCAAGCACTCATCTGAAAGCCTTCACTCCTTACTGTTTTATCTCCTCACTGAAAAGCATTAGTAAGAGGAATTGACTTAACAAGTCAAACAGTGAAGAATTGTGGCATCCGAAAATGTGAAATTTGTGAGATCAGTTTAAAATCCCAATGGGCTTCCCTGGTGGTCCAGTGGTAAAGAATCCATCTGCCAGTGCTGGGGCCATGGGTTCAAGCCCTAATCTGGGAAGATTCCACATGCTGCAAGGCAACTAAACCCATGCACCACAACTACTGAGCCTGTGCTCCACCACAAGAGAAGCCACTGCAACCAGAAGGCTGTGCACTGCAACCAGAGAACGCCTGCATGCAGCCACGAAGCCCCAGCATGGCCACAAATAGATAAAACCACAACAATAAATACTTTCGTAAAATGCATTTCTTTTTATTTTGTAATGACAAAAGCAATGTCTGCTCATTAAAATGAGAAGACAATACAAATAAAATAACAGGAAAAATACCCTTTGTTCCACTGAGCCAAACACCAATACTGTCATCACTCTGCAGTAGAGAGTCCCAGGTCATATATGATGCACCTAATATTTATCAAATTCACAGGCTTTCCCCCATCATTCAAACGTTTTGTACTTCAGTACTTTATTAAACAATGTGTCATTGTTTGGATGTTAAAACTGTACCAACAAATTCCTTAACGTTGGACGTTTTAGTTGTTCCTGTTTCCCAACAACCAATCCCAGATGACAGGACAAGGAAGACTATGTCAAAATAAAGAAATAAAAGACCTGAAAAATGGGTGCTCTGAATTATCATTTCTTAACAACGTGGACCAAATCCATGATTTTGACAAGACTATGTCATGGAATCATTTCCCCAGAGATAGCTGCAGGATTCACCCAGGGGTGCTCAGATTTAGAAGCAGGTGCAAGTCTTCAGTCCCAGAGGAAGCTGTGCCTAAGGAGCGATGAGTAGGGATAGTAGCTCTAGGGAGCGTTGATCCACCCCGTCCTCCTGCAACACAAGGTTCCCAAACTTCTATCCAATATGGCAGCTTCCTCAGTCTTTTTTTCTGGGTAGGGAGTGCTAGGATATAGAGGGGATATGTAAGGACAGAGGGGCCTGGTGGGCTACAGTCCATAGGGTTGCACAGAGTTGGACATGACTGAGCAATTGAGCACACAGGCATGCACACAGACAATTATACATCTGAGAGAAAGTTTCAGTTTTTTTGATACATAGGAAATCTATATAAAAAAAGAGAAAGTTTTAAGCCAGTGAAAAAGCTGGCTTAAAACTCAACATTCAAAAAACTAAGATCATGGCATCTGGTCCTATCACTTCATGGCAAATAGAAGGGATAACAATGGAAACAGTGAGAGACTTTATTTTCTTGGGCTCCAAAATCATTGCAGACAGTGACTGAAGCCTTGAAATTAAAAGATGCTTGCTCCGTGGAAGAAAAGCTATGACAAATCTAGACAACATATTAAAAAGCAGAGACATTACTTTGCCAATCAAGGTCTGTATAGTAAAAGTTAATGGCTTTTCCAGTAGTCATGTATGGATGCGAGAGTTGGACCACAAAGAAGACTGAACATCAAAAAAATTGATGCTTTTGAACTATGATGTTGGAGAAGACTCTTGAGAGTCCCTTGGACTGCAAGGAGGTCAAACCAGTCAATCCTAGAGGAAATCAGTCCTGAATATTCATTGGAAGGACTGATGCTGAAGAAGCTGAGGCTCCGATACTTTGGCCATCTGATTCGAAGAACTGACTCATTGGAAAAGATCCTGATGCTGGGAAAGATTGAAGGCAGGAGGAGAAGGGGATGACAGAGGATAAGATGGTTGGATGGCATCACCGACTCAATGGACATGAGTTTGTGCAAGCTCAGGGAGATGATGAAGGACAAGAAAGCCTGGCATGCTGCAGTCCATGGGGTCACAGAGAGTCAGACATGACTGAGCGACTGAACAACAACAATAGGAAATCACCCCAAAACTTAATGACTCAAAACAAGACTTGGGAATTCCCTGGCAGTCCGCTGGTTTTAGGACTCCACACTTCCACTGCAGGAGGCACGGGTTCCTGGTCGGGAAACAATATTCAGCATGCTGCTTGGCATGGCCAAAACAAAAACAAAACCAGTAGTAATAACAACAACCGAACCAAACAAAACAAAACTGCAATTCTGTCATCAAAAAAGGAAATGGTTATTGGACAGCACATCACTGTTGACTGCCATACTGGGCAAAATATCCTTCACAATAAAAGTAAAAGAAAGATAATTTTAGTCGTGGAGGAGCTCAGCAATGATGTCAGCCAGCTAAACTGTTGGTGGGAACCCTTCAGGGAGATACTTACACGCATGATCAGTTGTGTCTGACTCTTTGTAACTCCATGGACTATAGCCACCAGGCTCCTCTGTCCATGGGATTCTCCAGACGAGAATTCTGGAGTTGGTTGCCATTCCCTTCTCCAGGGGATCTTCTTGACCTAGGAATCGAACCTGTGTCTCCTGTCTCTCCTGTTTAGCAGGCAGATTCTTTACCACTGAGCCACCTGGGAAGCCTGTTC
>NW_011494885.1:1155042-1160728 GCF_000754665.1 Bison bison bison
CAGGGAGGATATCCAGCCAAATGACACTTACATTAGAACTAAATTTTCATGGAAGGATAGATGAGGGGCACACCCAGAAGTGGTGCCCCTACACACCTCTGACCTTTCAGTTCCTCTCAAAATCTCAAAGCACTTTACCCTCGAAAAGTCTTTGCAATGCCAGAAATTCTTTCCTCCATATCTTCACCTGAAACACTCTTTCTCATCTTTGGAACAGCAGCTTAATCACTAATTTCTCTTTCAGGCCTTCCCTACACTCACATATACATCATGATTATCCATCACAAGTTCTCCAAAAATCCTTTTCTTTTTGTTCTTACAACTCATCACAATGTGTGATTTTATGTTTCTTTATATTTGGATTATTCTATGTCTGTGTTCTTTGGTCAAATAAAGTGTCCATTAGGTCAGACATTGTGACTCTTTGATTATTCACTGATGTGTGTTAGTTGCTCAGTCGTGTCTGACTCTTTGCAACCCTATGGACTGTAGCCCACCAAGCCCCTCTGTCCATGGGATTCTCCAGACAAGAATACTGGGGTGGGCTGCCATTTCCTTCTCCATATTCATTGATAGCAAGGGTCAGAAAACTATGGTCCCAGGACTTCCTTGGAGGTCCAGTGGTTAAGATTCTATGCTTCCAATGCCAGGGGTGTGTGTTCAGTCCCTGACTGGAGAGCTAAGATTCCCACAAACCAGGTGGGATGGCAAAAAAACTTAAAAACAAAACAAAACAAAAACAACAACCCTGGGTCAAGTCAGACCCACCACCTGTTTTGTACAGCTAATGAGCTAAGAAAAAAAAATGGTTGTCACTTTTTTTTTAAAGAGAGATAAACAGTATTTGTGACGAGTTGAAAATTATTGCGATTTGAACTTCACTGTCTTTAAATCAAGTGTGATGGGAACACAGCTCTGCTGTTTGTTTGGCCCTTGTCTATGACTGCCGTCCCACCGCAGTGGCCACATCAAGTAGTTGAACAGACACCCTGTCTTGAACACTTACTGTCTGGTCCTTTATGGGATAAATGTGCCAATTCCTGCTCTATAGTCAGCACAGAGACAAATACCTGACAGATAGTGGGGTTTATTTGTCCACATTCAGTGTATCACTTAGATATCGGGCATTTACCTCAAGAGCTAGAATTTTATTTCTTTTTTAAAATTTTTATAATTTTATTGATTTATTTTTGGCTGCTGTGGGTTTTTGTTGCTTTGCGCGGGCTTTCTCTAGTTGTGGCAGCCAGGGGCTACTCTCTAGTTGCCACGTGCGGGCTTCTCCTTGCGGTGGCTTCTCTTATTGAGGACCCCTGAGTTCGAGGCATGAGGGCCACAGTAGTTGCAGCACGCAGGCTCGGTAGTTGGGGCTCTCGGGCTTAGTTGCTCCAAGGCATGTGGAATCTTCCTGGACCAGGGATTAAACCTGTGTCCCCCGCATTGGCAGGTGGATTCTTTACCACTGAGCCACCAGGGAGGCCCTTTGTTTATCTGGTTTTAAAAATTTTATTAGAGTATAGGTGACTTACAGTTTGATTTTTAAAAGCAATCACTTTCTTCCAACAGTGGGAAAACAAGAGGCTTCAATTAGGCAAAGGGGATTCCTTGGTGCTGAAAAGTCAGGTTTGCCTCACCGGCTGGTAGGCAGTGGACCCAGAGCAGCTCAGTTGGAGGGTTGAAGGGAGAAGACTGTGGAGTCGGATGTAGAGACAATCAACATAGATGGAAGTGTAAGCATGGGGACATGGGAGTTTGTCATTGAGTCTGTCGCTGCACAGTCATGCAAGTCACTGCACGCAAGTCATGCAAGTCCCCTCTGCTCCACCCTAGGGACGTGTCTGTCTCCTTGCATCACAGGAAAGTTTCTCTGCATGGTGCATTGGTCTTCCTGGATTTTTCTCATCAAGCGTTAGTAATTGATCATGTTATTATTTTTTTTTAACCAAAGTCAACCATTTCTCAGAGGTATTATCAATTCTCCTGGCAGACAATGTCACTGCTACCAGTGACATTATAATGACTGCACTAGTGGGAAATGAGGTCATGGTGTCTCTAACCTATAACTGGGGTGCTTTCTTACACCCTGAGACATGAACCTTGGCAGAGACAGGCTCACCAGGCACATATCAGAGGGCTGCTTGGTGAGTATGTTTTTCTTTTCTCTCCTGTTAGAAAAAGTCCCCCAGAGTGACTTTTGGTGTTGGAACTTTATCTTGGAGTCCTACTATGCTTTCTTATTTGGGAAGAAGTGGTGTGTCACCTTAAATCTGAAGTTTACAGTGAAATCTATGACCTTCATGAGGACTCTACTAGCGCTTGCAGGTTTTTTTAGATTTTTTTAAAAAAATGTGGGCCATTTAAAAAGTCTTTATTGAATTTGTTATGATATTCCTTCTGTTTTATGTTTTGGTTTTATGGCCCCAAGGTATGTGGGATCTTAGCTCCCCAACCAGGAATTGAACCCGAGACCTCCGGTATTGGGAGGTGACGTCTTAGCCACTGGATGGTCAAGGAAGTCCCAGCTCTTGCCTTTTTATGGCATTTACTGTGTTACTCTTCTCTTCTTTTTTTTTTTTTTTTAAGCAAGAGAATAGGATTTATTAGAGAGGAGGAAAGTACAAAGCCCTCAGCATAGACACTGAGAGCGGGTTAAGAGTCCCCATCTTCTTTTCTTTTTTGTTCTTGGCTTCCTGAGACCTCTTTTGTCCATACTTTCTCAATATTAGACTTGCTAGAATTTTCCTTTCCTTCCAACCTTTTAAAACTTTTCTTTAAAACTGGGGACCACAGGACCTCCATTGTAGGAATATTTTGAAGAATAAATATAATTATATAAATGTCTGGCTTTGACACAGAAAATGTGGGTTCTTTTTTTTTTTTCTTGTTTTCTCTGGGGTCAAGATCAGCTTTAGAAAAACAACCATAAAGAGCTATCCCCTTGGGTGGTGTGAGGAAAAGGCATAAAGCCTATTCTTTTCAAGTTCTTCTTAGACCACAGGGAAGAGATGTAACTGTTGACTCTGAGTCTTATAAGGAGAGATGTATTCCTTTTTTAAAAAAATATATTTATTTGTTATTTTTATTTTTGGTTGCACTTGGTTTTTGCTGCTGCATGCTTGCTTTCTCTAGTTGCTGAAAGCAGGGGCTACTCTTCATTGCAGTTCATGGGCTTCTCATTATGGTGGCTTCTATTGTTGTAGAGCAGGGCTCTAGGCACATGGACTTAGCAAGCACGTACACAAAGCTTAGTTGTCCAGAGGCATGTGGAATCTTCCCGGACTAGGGATCAAACCCACGTCCCCTGTGTTGGCAAGTGGGTTCTTATTCATTGCACCTGCCACCCGGGAAGTCCAAGGAGAGAAGTACTCCTGAATTTATTTCCCAGAGCCAAGCATAGATATAAAGCCACTCATGGACCACATTGTCAGCACTGAGCCCGAGTCATAAAATGAGCCATGACTTTAGGACAGGAAACCCTGAGTTTGGGGCTCTAATTCAGGATGGCTCCCTCTCACATGCCCAGATATGACACCACCCTGCCCTCGGTGCTGGAGAGGAAATGAAACATGCCAGGGCAGGGCCCGGCAAAGAGCCCATTGTATGAGGAGTGATGGCATGATTATTTTTTGGCTGAAGCAAAGTGGATTTATTATAACATGTAACAAGTCCAGAAGGTAGGGAGGCTATGTGCCTTGTTATTTAAAGCGGCTCCATGATGTTATCAGGGCCCAGATGTTTTTGAATCTTTGCCTTCTGTCATTCTCAATATATGGATCTCATTCTCCACCTTGTTTCCCTGCAGTGCCCCCAAACTCTCAGAATATCAAGATAAAGTTAAAAAAAAAAAGAAAAGAAAAGAAACCAAACAGACTTCTTTATTTTTAAAAGGTTTTTCTAACAATTTTATTTATTGTTCTGAATTTGACTATTTTATTTATTATTTAAAAAAATTTTTTATTGGAGTCTAATTGATTTACAATGTTACCTTAACAACAATGTTGCATTAACTTCAGGCATAGAGCAAAGTGATTGTTATACATATACATACATCCACTCTAGATTTGAACATGCCATTATTTTTAACATTAGTCATTGGTGCCCGCAGGGAGAAGGTTGCCACCTTGCTTCTTTCTCCCCAGCTGGCTGAAGGCCAACGCCTGAAGAAGGAAAAATCTAAATTGATTAACCTGCTTACCTGGGGACTGTCTTTTCTGTCTGAGTATGTGACCACCTGCTTGAACTTACTCCTCCTTTCTTTCCCTTATATGTAATGCTGTTTTTTGACAAAAGAAAGCTCACTCCAAAATATCTGGATGTCTGTTTTTTTCTCGGCATGCTGCTTGGCTTGAGGGATCTCGGTTCCTCAGCCAGATATTGAACCCGAGCCCCCCGCATTGGAAATGCCAAGTCCTAACCTCTGGACCACCAGGAAAGTCCCTGGATGTCTGTGTTCTTATTCCACATTTTTAGTTCTCATTATCTCATGTCTAGTTTCCCGTCTCCACATGTGTTGTTGTTTAGTCGCTAAGTCATGTCCGACTCTTTGTAACCCCATGGACTGTAGCCCACCAGGCTCCACTGTCCATGGAATTCTCCAGGCAAGATTACCAGAGTGGGTTGTGATCTCCTCTTCCAGGGCATCTTCTCAACCCAGGGATCAAACCCACATCTCCTGCATTGGCAGGTGGATTCTTTTTTACCACTGAGCAACCTGGAAGCCCCTCTCTACATTGTACTTGTTCCTAATGACCTGTGTTCATTCACCACAACACATGGGATTCTGCGGAATTATCACAGAATCTGCCCTGGTGTTCATGGCTCTGTACTCCTCCAAGGCAGATTGAAGTGTGTGTGTGGGGGACTCCCTTAAATCTGGCTGGTCCCCAGTTGCTGTGTGTGTTGGCTACTAAAGCTTCTTACCTGTATATCTCTCAGGAGTTTTGCCCTTCATTAAAGAGCAGCCTGACCTACGAGGCTATCACCTGAATGGCTAGCGATCAATGATTGACAGGAGTGGGGTCTGTAAACCCAGCCTATGGTCTCAGGGAGGAGTTAACTCTGTGCTACAGTGTGCTACAGTCCCTGGGACTGCAAGGAGATCCAACCAGTCCATCCTAAAGGACATTAATTCTGAATATTCATTGGAAGGGCTGATGCTGAAGCTGAAACTCCAATACTTTGGCCACCTGATGTGAAGAACGGATTCCTTGGAAAAGGCTCTGATGCTGGGAAAGATTGAAGACAGGAGAAGGGGATGACAGAGGATGAGATGGTTGGATGGCATCACCGACTCAATGGACCTGAGTTTGAGTAAGCTCCGGGAGTTGGTGATGGACAGGGAAGCCTGGTGTGCTGCAGTCCATGGGGTCGCAAAGAGTCAGACATGACTGAGCGACTGAACTTAACTGAACAGTGTGTGTACCAGGGCCCCCTTGTGGGAACAGGCTTGCTTAGCCTCTCTCCTGCCGCACCTGCCTACCTCCCTCCCTCTCTCCTGAGAGTGCTCTCAGTTAAGCAGCTTGACAACTTCTCCATCACAGCCTCTGCTCCGTAGGAACCTGACCTAAAATGCTGATTATCCTGCTTCGTAATGAACAAGAGGCTTAGCTTAAAGGCACGAGACCCCAAATCCGAGCCGCTAAGGACTGATGTTCCAGTTATCAAAGACATTTCTGAGATGGAGTGTGTG
>NW_011494885.1:1160828-1188806 GCF_000754665.1 Bison bison bison
GGTGGGGTGGGGGTTCCTTCAGCATCATGTGCTTGGCACTGGAAACCGGAAATGGCATGGAGGTCTTCCCATGGGCCATTATTCTTGGATATTTGGAAACTGATTGACGGGAATCATTGAAAATGACATCTCTCCTCCTTCCTCCGTTCCTCCTCCCTCCCTTCCTTTTTTTCCTTTTTTTTTTTTTTGCCCTTTACCATAACATAGTACCGGGGTCCAGCCCCGGTAGGAGCCAGGGATTCCCTCGGGAGGACGGCGTTGGCGATTAGAATAGCGAAGGCTGAGAGATTTATTAGAGGCTCATTATAACTGGTTTACGCGGGAAATCAATAAAGTTCGTAGCACCAAACTTGCTCTGACTACGGAGGCCGCAGGCGCTCTCTCAAATAGAGGAAGGTGCCCCACCTTGGGCGCCTTCTCGAGTGGGTCTTAGAAGCCCAGACAAATAAGTAGTCCCAGAGGAACCCCACGCTCCAATTAAATGTCCTGAAGGAAGATCAGAAGAGAAAAGGAGGAAAAGAAAACAAGAAAGAACGACACGGGGAAACCGAGCTTCAGTGAGCAAGGCCCGCACTTTATTTCCCAAAGTAGTTTTTTTTTTTTTCCCCAAAGTAGTTTTTATACCTTAAGTTGTGCATAGAGGATAATGGGGGGAAGAGGTAGAGTCATTCAAGGTCAGCAGTCCTTGATCCTTATCGAAGCCAGGCTTTCTTTCTGCAAATTTATCATATGCAAAAGTTTTAGGTGATTTACATCATCTTCTGGCCAGGAGGTCTGTTAACATTTTATGACCCTTTCTTCAGAAAACTTATTTTTCTCTCAAGGTGATTATTCTAAAGTCAGGCGCCACCCTCCGAAAGCATTAGATAAAGTTGCATTCCTATAGGGCAAAAGTGTGGTGGGCTATAACAAGAAAAGAATTAACTCAAGGGTCCAAGGTTACAAACATTAAAGCTACTACTTACATTTCTATACACCAACTATATTAATCAATACACTCCCAGGGAGACAGTAGGTAAGGGATATGGAAATTTGGCAGCAAGCATTAGCTCAACAAAGAAATCCTCTACTAGCTCTATTCTAACAATTTTAACTCTGAGAAGCTCTGCATTGTTAGAATACCTTAAGCTTCCTGTGCCTCTCTTGGTTGGGAGGCTGTGAATCTGAACAAACCTGTCAGGCAAGCTAGAAAGTCATCAGGGGGTTTGAATTGAAACACTCCTATTATGCCCAGGAGACTTATTAACTAGAGCTCTAAATTGATTTTCTTACAGAGAAAGGTGGTCGGGGATAACTCCCTGTTAATGTCAGAAGAGTTGGTGAAAGTCGTAAAATAGTAAAACAGACAGATTTTGGTTTTGGGGTAGATGCTCGGGCAGGTCCGGGGGGCCCCTTGAGCCCTGACTCGCCTTTGCATATCAGGCCTCTCCGCGTGACCTTTGTCATGGGTGGGAACTCCCGTGCTGGCTCCCGGCAACATAGTAAAAATGGACTTTAAGGTCATACTGCTAATCTATAGCCACCCCCCCACCTCGCCCCCTTCAAATACAGCAGCTCCTTCCTCAGAACTACAAAAGGCATGTACCTGAGCCTTTGAAAGTAAGACGCTGTTTAATTCCTCCTTTTCTGAGAAGGTTTTGTGCTTAGCTGTAAAGTAGGAGTTGAGAGTAGGAGACACGGAGAAGCCATGTTTGGGTTCAAAGGTTCCTACATCACTGTCCTGTAATTTTAGGTAATTTATTAAGTTTTTCTCATCTGTAACAGATGATGATAATAACACCTCTTTTATTTCTTTATTCCCCACCATACAGCTTGAAGGACCTTAGTTTCCCGACCAGTGATCAAACCCATGCTCCCTGCAGTGGAAACACGGAGTCTTAACCACTGGACTGCCAGGAAAATCCCAACATTTATTTTTAAAGAGAAATTAGTAAGTTACACTATTACATAAAGTACTATACTTAGAACATTGCCTTCCTCCCTTGGTTTAATTCTCCAGGCAAGGATACTGGAGTGGGTAGCCATTCCCTTCTCCAGGGAATCTTCATGACCCAGGAATCAAACCAGGGTCTTCTGCATTGCAGGCAGATTCTTTCCCAGCTGAGTTATCAGGGAAGCCCATTTTAAAAGAGAAATTAGTAAGTTAAAGTATTACACGAAGTACTATACTTAGAACATTGCCATCTTCCCCTGTTTTTATGTACTCGACACACACGTTTGAGTCAGTCATACCTCCCCCTCCATGACTTCCAGAGTTTATGCTTAGCATGAACAAACAATTAATTTTCCAAGCCAGAAAGGTTTAGAATGAAAAGGGGCTCTAATCAAACTCCAGGGGTGCATTTTTGCCTTTCTTCTTGCAATATTCCTATTGAATTGCTACTGAATGTGTCTTTTCTACCTCAATGAGAACACTGGCTCCCAGCATCAACACATTTATTCACATTTTTGGTGCAGCAAAATACAGTTTCAGAATTGCTTCAACCACAGAAAACACACCTACTAAACGGAGTTCCAGATTTGTTTGCAGTTAATTTGCTGTTCTCTTCCACCACCTACCTCACCCAAGACTGAGGGTGTCTATTCAAATATTGTCTTGTTTTCTTTTCGTTCTTTCCTCAGTGCGGTTATCGTAGTCATTGAAGTCCAATTGGGTTCATTGGTTTCAATTTTAGTTTTTTTTTAATCCTTTCCCATCCTTTCTGATTTTATTTTATTCTTGGAAAATGTAGAACGTTTTAAACATGTTTTTAAAAAAGTCAAAGTATGTACATTTTTTTTTTTTTAATTAGAGAAGTGTCATTCCCTCCCTTAACTCTTTTAGTCTGTGAGCATCTATTTTCCATTCCTGACTGGTAATCTCCCTTGTGGAAAGGTCACAACAAGGCTCCGGTTTGTGCCCTTGTTGAGTGTAGGCAGAGGAGAGGGGAAGGGCTGTAGACTGGAAGGCCTCAAGTTCCACAGAATGACTGTGGATCACTCTGGTGGTGGTAGTAGTTTAGTCACTATGTCCTGTCCAACTTTTGCAACCCCATGGACTGTAGCCCACCAGGCTTCTCTGTCCAAGGATTTCCCAGGCAAGAATACAGGAGTGGGTTGCCATTAACTTCTCCAGGGGATCTTCCTGACCCAGGGATAGAACTCAGGTCCCCTGCATTGCAGGCAGGTTCCTTACCCACTAAGCCACCAGGAAAGCCCATGGATCACTCTATTGATTGCCAATTCCCTGCCAGGGACTCCACTTTAAAACCTAAAGAAGCAGAACTTGGTAGGGAGATTTCTTCCATCATCTGCCACCCTGGGGTTTGGTGGAGAAAGAAAGGAGTGAGTATCTGGGGAGAGTTGGTAACCTACATCTGTTTTCATAATTTTCTCAATTCAGCAAGGCTTTTAATTTTCCTGGATCAACCCCTCCAAAGTCACGTCACTTGGGATTAAAAAAAAATTATTTATTTGATTTGCCTTCCATGGTGACTCAGTGGTAAAGAATCTGCCTGGCAATGCAGGAGACATGGGTTCAATTCCTGGGTCAGGAAGATTCCCCTGGAGTAAGAAATGGCAACCTGCTCCAGTATTCTTGCCTGGGAAATCCCAGGGACAGAGAAACCTGGAGGGCTTACATGGAGTCACAAAAGAATCAGACTCAACTTAGCAACTAAACAACAACAATTTATGTTATTATTTATTTGGCTGCACTGGGTCTTAGTTATGGTATACAGGATCTTTTTTTCTTTTTTATGTTTTATTTTATTTATTTTTAAAATTAATTTATTTATTATAATTGGAGGCTAATTACTTTACAATATTGTGGTGGTTTTTGCCATACATTGACATGAATCAGCCATGTACATGTGTCGCCCTGTCCTGAACTCCCCTCCCACCTCCCTCCCCATTCCATCCCTCTGGGTTGTCCCAGTGCACTGGCTTTTAGTGCCCTATTTCATGCATCGAACTTGGACTTGTCATCTATTTCACATATGGTAATATACATGTTTTAAATGCTATGCTCTCAAATCATCCCACCCTCGCTTTCTCTCACAGAGTCCCAAAGACTGTTCTTTACATCTGTGTCTCTTTTGCTGTCTCTCATATAGGGTCATCATTACCATCTTTTTAAATTCCATAAATATTTGTTAATATACTATATTGGTATTTTTCTTTCTGACTTACTTCACTCTGTATAATAGGCTCCAGTTTCATCCACCCCATTCGAACTGACTCAAATGCATTCTTTTTAACAGCTGAGTAATGTTCCATTGTGTATATGTACCACAACTTTCTTATCCATTCATCTGCTGATGGACATCTAGGTTGCGTCCATGTCCTAGCTATTGTAAACAGTGCATGCAGGATCTTTTAACTGTGACATATGAACTCTTAATTACTTTTGGCATGTGAGATGTTGTTTCCTGACCAAGGATGGAAACTGGGCCCCCTATATTGGAAGCTGGAGTCTTAGCCACTCATTGGACCACCAGGGAAATCCCCACCTAGGATATTATTATCTAATATTATGGATATTGGGTCAATATATATCCTTGAAATACTATACAGGGAGCAACAAGTGTAGAATATCAAAGGTCTCTCTCTAAAATTATCATCTTTCTTGACCACATTTACCAATATTAGTCTTGTTTACATCTTTTCTACTTTTATCAAGTATAGTTACTTATATTTCTATTTTATTAATTTATTCTTTTATCTTCATGCTATGTTCCCTCTACTGTCCTAAGCAAAATTAAGCAAAATACATAAGTTAATTAAATATTTTTTCACAGTTTAAAATTATTCCTTTAAATCTATCAAATCAGGCAGGCTGAGCATGTTACTCAAATTCTCTATATTTTGTTTATTTTGGGAACTCAGTGACATTCTTCAGATAGATATCTGTTAAACTGCATCTTGTGTCCTTCTATTTCCTAAAGCCTTTTACTATAAAAAGGAAATTGTCAGTTTGAAATCCTACAGGGTTAAGGGAATTTCCTGGTGGTCTAGTGGTTAAGACTCTTTGCTTCCAATGCAGGGGCAACAGGTTTGATCCCCAGTTGGGGAACTAAGATACCCCATGCTGCACGATGTGGAAAAAAAAAAAAATCCTACAAGGTTAAGCCATTAACATGAATAAATAAAGTCTGTTTCATGAGGCTACAATGAATTAGAGGATGCCTTTCCAGTCAATAGAGGTGAAATTACCTAGCTCCATTTACCATTTTTCATGGGAAAACACTGGCCATGACTATAGCATTTTCTAATTTTTTAAAAGAAACCAAAAAAAAAAAATCTAGATTGTTCAGAAGTTGGCATTTAATCTAAAATTTATAAACCACAGAATGGGAAAAAGAAGAGACATATTGGTGCCATAACTGCCCATTTTCTGCCACTGTGTAGCCTATGTTTAGACAAACATCATTCATAAATACATATCCACATTGCTGTTCTTCAATTGCTAAGTTGTGTGAGACTCTGCAATGCCATGGACTGCAGCACTCCAGGCTTCCCCGTCCTTCACTATCTCCCAGAATTTGCTGAAACTCCTGTCCATTGAGTCAATGATGTCATCCAATCATCTCACCCTCTGCTGCCCCATTCTTTTGCCTTCAACTTTTCCTAGCATCAGGGTCTTTTCCAGTGAGTCAGCTCTTCACATTAGGTGACCAAAGTATTGGAGCTTCAGCTTCAGCATCAATCCTTCCAATGACTATTTAGGATTGATTTCCTTTAGGATGGACTGGTTTGATCTCCTTGCAGTCCAAGGGACTCTCAAGAGTCTTCTCCAACACCACAGTCTGAAAGCATCAATTCTTTGGTGCTCAGCCTTCTTTATGGTCCAACTCTCACATCTGTTCATGACTACTAGAAAAACCACATACCCTACATAAAATGGTAGCAAATCATTTACAACTTGGAAAATAGCTAGTTTATTCTTTCAAGATAGTTTTAATCAATATATGTATACCCAAATCTGAAGTAGGATTTTAAAAATACGAATCAAGGTAAAATTTGCCACATGAAGGAAAAATAATACACATCTTATCTTTCCCTCTAGACCATCTGGCTTTGAATAAAATAAGCTGCTGGATGTTGACATTATGGCTCCTGGTGAGTTGGTATTGGGGATTCTCTTTCTCTTCCAGACTGGAGTTGGGCTCTTAGGGAATTTTTCACTCCTTTATTTTTATATGTTGACCTTGTTCACAAAACACAGTCAGAGGCCCACAAATGTAATTCTCAATCAATTGACCTTAGCCAACTCCCTGGTCCTTTTCTCTAGGGGAATCCCTCAGACACTGGATGCTTTTGGTTTGAAACATTTCCTGGGAGAAGCTGAATGTAAGGTTAGCTTTTATACTCACAGAGTGGCCCGGGGGGTTTCCCTCTGTACCACCTGCCTCTTGAGTGGCTTCCAGGCTATCACAATCAGCCCTAGTAATTCCGAGTGGGCGAAACTCAAACTTGAAGCTCCAAAATTTGTTAAACCTGCCTGTTTCCTCTGTTGGATTGTTCATCTCCTGATAAATGTTGTTGTGCCCATGAAACTGACTCACCAGATAATTACTGCAAATGTAACAGAAAATCAAAGTTTTGGATTGTGTTCTGCAAAAATGCCTGATTCATTTTTGACCTCAATCTATGCATTCCTGTTTCCTTTCCTTGATATGTTGTTTTTGGTAAACATGGGTTGGGCCAGTGGTTCCATAGTGCTCTTCCTGCAAAGACATAAGCAGAGAGTCCGGTATATTTACCACAATAGTCTCTCTCCCAGAGCATCCCAGGAGGCTTTTGCCATTCGCACTGTCCTGCTTCTGGTGAGCTCATTTGTTTCCTTTTATTCTCTCTCCTCCATCTTATCACTTTATATGACTTGCTTTGTCAACCCCAACTTGCAACTAGTGAATGTCAGTGCATTCCTGGCTGCTTGTTTTCCAGCTTTCAGCCCCTTTGTGCTCATCAGCTGTGATACTCAAATCTTCAGAACCTGCCTTGTTATTTGTGGTAAAATAAAAATCTCCAAATAGTCCTTTTACAAATAGCTACCACTCATTCAACACTTTTTAAGCACTCAATATTCGGTGACTGAGTTTAACTGTAGACTCATCTAAAATGTATTATTTTTCAATGTGATTTGTGATTTAGTTTAATTTTCTATATGCCTTTGTATTTTCTCTTTGCATATTGTCTTTCAATGCAGCCAATATGTTTTCCTCTACCCAAGAAAAAAGGGATCACTTCTGTTGACACTTGGCATTGTCCTATATGACAGGGAACTATTAATAATTCCAGTGGAAGACCTACTTGATACTATTCTTGCCCTACTACATATAATTTGATTTAGCTTTTTAAGGCCTCATCCTTAAAATGGATCAGCTAAGGACCAGCAAGCACTTGAAGAAGCATTCTATCCTGAAACAAAGACAAAGACAAACAGATAGGGGAAAATAACATGGAAGAAAAAGGATATTAAAGAAGTAAGCTAAAATTTTACAATTTGTGAGCAATATTGTTGGTGAGATATGAAACTCTATTACATGCATAAGGCAAGGGTAGTATGCTATCAAAAGAATGATAGAAGACCAAAAAGACTACTGGGACTTAGAAACATGACAGAAGAGGTGAAGTATTCAGTAGGGTGGTAGGAAATTAAAATGGAGGAACCTCTAGGAAATTGGATGAAGGGATAAGAACATTCAGTTCAGTTCAGTTCAGTCTCTCAGCCATGTCCGACTCTTTGCGACCCCATGAATCGCAGCACGCCAGGCCTCCTTGTCCATCACCAACTCCAGGAGTTCACCCAAACTCACGTCCATTGAGTCGGTGATGCCATCCAGCCATCTCATCCTCTGTCGTCCCCTTCTCCTCCTTCCCCCTGGAAGAAGGGATAAGAACATTAGAAACCTTAGAAAAGAAACAGAAATGATATATGCACCCCTATGTTCATCTTAGTATTATGGAAACAACCTACGTGCCTATTAATGGATGAATGGACAAAGATGTGGGAGATTCATAGATACACAGGAATATTATTGAGCCATAAAAAGGTGAAATCCTGCCCTTTGAGACTGCATGGATGGACCTTGAGGGAATTATGCCAAGTGAAATAAATCAGACAGAGAAAGACAAATAACATATGGCTTCATGCATATTGTGGGATATTAAAAAAAAGAATCAAAAAACAAATGAACAAGCCAAATCAAACTAAATGCGTAGACATAGAGAGCAGAGTGGTGGTTGCCAGAGGGGAAGGAGTAGGTTGGTGGGTAGGAGAAGGTGAAGTGGTTAAAAGGGGTGTCTGGCTTGACCACACTGACTCCATTTTGTCAGCTCATTCTCAGACTCACAGTCCTACCCTCTTCCCCTTCTGAGTGACTGAACTTTAGCCTCCTCACAAGGAATGCACCCAAGCCAGATAAGTTCTCTATCAATTTTTACCCTTGCCTTCATCTAGTAGGCAAATAGATGAATGCTTTGCTGGTGCCGATGGTCAGTGGTCATGAGACCCATCAGAGAGAGGAAAAAAATCTCCCGTTCCTGTCAGTGTGGGTGTACTTTTTACTTGGTAGTCAAATTCTATTTTTAGCTTTGACTCCTTTAAATTACCCCACACCCTTTTTGATGACATGGAGTGTGGCTGTGAATGCTTCTGGATCATCCATCCACCAGATCTTTCCTGCCTGTATGTAAGTTAACCACAATGAACTTTATGTAAAATTGCACTTTATGTAGTGGCCTGCTTAATATTCCAGTCTCAAAGTTTCTTCTCAGTTCAGAGACTATTACTCAATATCTTCACTTCCCCAAAGGCGGTCAACGGTAAAGTCATGGATGGAAGCTAAATTTTTGGTGGTAAGGAGGCCTAAGTGCATACAGAAACAGAAATATAATGTTATACACATGAAACATAATGTTATAAACCAATGTTACCTGGATTTAAAAAAAAAAGAAAGAAAAAAATAATGGCCCCAAACTTCCCAAATCCAGGAAAATAAATGACATCAAGATTCAAGAAGCCATATAGACTCAAAATAGGATGAATCCAAAGTAATCCACAGTGAGATCATGGTAACCTGAAAGAATATGCATATAGAAGATACACAAAAGAAAATGAGAAAGACAGCAGACCACATTGCTACACACACACACACAAATCAATGAAACAGAAAGGAAGACAGCAAGAAGGGAAAAGTGACAAAAAAGCTGTAAGACAAACAGAAAACAATGAACAAAATGACAATAGTAAGTCCTTCCCTGTTAATTATTACTTTAGATAACAATGGATTAAACCTCCCTATCAAAAGACAGAGTTGTTGAAAGAATAAACAAAAAAGATCCAACTATGTTTTATCTACAAGAGATTCAATTTAAATTTAGACACAGAGAGGCTGAAAGTATGGAAAAAGACATACCATGCAAATTAAAAATGAAAGCATGGGTGTTGTTTACTCACTAAGTTGTGTCCAACTCTTTGCAACCTCATGGACTCTAGCCTGCCAGGTTCCTGTGTACATGAGATGCCATCTCCTTCTCCAGGGGATCTTCCTGACCAGGGATCGAACCCACATCTCCTGCATTGGCAGGGGGATTCTTTATGGCTGAGCCACCAGGGAAGACCCAAAGCATGGGTGGCAATACTTTAATTACCTAAAATAGATTTTGTCCAAAATTCAAGTAGGGCATAAAAATATCAAGTGAAAACACCTGGACATCTATTGCCTTGTTATAATGATTCTTAGTAGCTCTCAGTCTCTTCTGACACATATACATGTAAATAAGAGGTGTAGGAGGTGTATGTATGTATTTTACATTTTAAAAAATTTTATTAAATTATTTTTTTATTTTTGGCTGTGCTCCGTCTTTGTTGCTTTGCATGGGCTTTCTCTAGTTGTGGAGAGGAGGGGCTTCTCTCCTGTGGTGCACTGGCTTCTCATTGCAATGGCTTCTCTTGTTGTGGTGCACAGGCTCTAGGGCACTCAGGCACAGTAGTTGTGGTGTGCAGGCTTAATTGCTCCACAGCATGTGGATTGTTCTTGGACCAAGTATCGAACCCATGTACCCTGCATTGGCAGGCAGATTCTTATCCACTACACCACCAGGGAAGTCCTGTATTTGACATTTTTAACAGGCATAGAATATTGTTAAAAGTCTGGCATACATAACTTTGCTCTTGTTCATACACTTATACATATACAAACACTGCTGCTGCTAAGTTGCTTCAGTCATGTCCGACTCTGTGTGACCCCATAGACGGCAGCCCACCAGGCTCCCCCATCCATGGGATTTTCCAGGCAAGAGTACTGGAGTAGGGTGCCATTGCCTTCTCCATACAAACACAGTTGCCTTCAATTTCTATATCAGAAAGTTTAAAATTTCAGCACAGATAAATTCTTTATAACTAATGAATATATTTTAAAAGTATATAATTGTGTAAGTACAACCCAAGAAATAGAAAACACAAAGTAACTTTAAATCCTTTCATCAACTTATCTCTTCATCTTCCTGTCTTCCTGTAGTTTCCACATTCCTGAATTTATCATGTTTGTTTTTTATTATGTACCACTTATGTACAAAATATCACTTGTTTAGCCTCTTTTTAAAGTTTTATGAATGAAATTATATTGTATATATATAACTCTTTGCTCATCATATTTGTTAAATTCAGTAATTTTCACTGCTGTGCACTCTCCCGCTGCATAGGTACTCCACAACTATTCCTCTTCTGATGGGCATATTTCATTTCTGGATTTGTCATTGCAGTGAAATGAAAACAGTGAAAGCAATGTAGTGAAATCAATGCTGCTGATTTTGATGACAGTGAAAATTTTGATGAAACCAATTCAGTTCAGTTCAGTTCAGTCGCTCAGTTGTGTCCGACTCTTTGCGACCCCATGAATTGCAGCACACCAGGCCTCCCTGTCCATCACCAACTCCTGGAGTTTACTCAAACTCATGTCCATCGAGTCAGTGATGCCATCCAGCCATCTCATCCTCTGTCGTCCCCTTCTCCTCCTGCCCCCAATCCCTCCCAGCATCAGAGTCTTTTCCAATGAGTCAACTCTTCGCATGAGGTGGCCAAAGTATTGGAGTTTCAGCTTTAGCATCAGTCCTTCCAGTGAACACCCAGGAAACCAATTAGGGTGAAGCAAAAGAGAGAGTTTTGGAAGAGAAACACACCAACCAACAAAAAAAGGTCAGAAAAGAAAATACTTTTTTTTTTTTTTTTTAGGAATGCTTAGATTTTTATTCTGAAATTACAATAAGAGAGAAATTTTATCTTCTCCCCTAATACTATACCCATTAACTGTTCATCTATTTTTATCTACCATTTCAGATAAGAAAAAAAGGTCTGACAGAAGAAACTATATATATTTTGGTTCAGCATTGCAACTGGCATAGGTCCTGTCTAAGAAATGAAACTAGATTTTGTATATTTAGAATATTTTAAAATGCAATGATCATTTTTGGAAATAAAACAAGTAGTTTTTTGACTGACTAATTACATCGTCTCAAACAGATTCCATCCCTTATCTGGCCCATAAGATAGGACATCTGATTCCCTAATTCTGGGCTCTGCTGAAATCTACCTGCCCCTACAAGTGGGAATTTATTTCTTTAGTCCACGGTTTTCAAAATCATTTGCTCAAGTTTCTTTAACATCATAGAAGAGTGGAAGCCTACCTCAGCCATTCCATGACTGGCTGTTACTTTGATTTCTTTTTTATTTTTCAAGGTTATGCTGATTTGCATTCTTTCCCATAAAACATCTTTGATTCATTATAAAATACCCAAATCTTTTGGCAGATAAATTTCAAGTCTTTTTCTGCATATTAAATTTGATTCTCCAACAAGATGAAATGACACTATTCTATTTTCGAGGTAATGAAACTGGATTATTGTCCTGCTCAGTCACGTCATTCACTATCAAAACACACAGTCATGATTTCCCAGGCACATATAGTGGTTGGTAGATAATCAAACTAAAAAACTAACATGCCAAGTTAGATAACATTGTACTGTTTTTCAATTCCAGCTGGACAGTGTCCCATTTTCACAATCACCATGGTACACACACAAAAGAAAAACCTATCAGAAAAAACATCTCACAAATACTGTCATGTTCAGTTACTGACATTAATAGAAATACACAAAGACACAGACCTCAAGTCTCTGTTCTTCTCACAGGTCCCCATGGTCACATCCATTCATGACCATTTATTGTTGCTTCCCAACAGTGGCATATAATCTTTAATACAAACCGCCTTGAAAGTGAAAGTTGCTCAGTTGTGTCCAACTCTTTGCAACCCCATGGAGTATACAGTCCATGGAATTCTCCAGGCAAGAATACTGGAGTGGGTAGCCATTCCCTTCTCCAGGGGATCTTCCCAACCCAGGGATCGAACCCAGGTCTCCCACATTGCAGGGAGATTCTTTACCAGCTGAGCCACCAGGGAAGCCTAGGAAACAGAGATTCACATTTGCAGCAACTATCCCATCAATATAAACAACTCTACAGTGTTCCAGACATCGAATTGCATCCACAGGCTCACCTAAGGCAATACACACTCATCTTTTCAACTGCCAGACCCTGCTCCAGTCTTTCATACCCAGGCAAGCTCGTCATGGCCCAGCTCAGGGTCATTTCCACAACTTTTACCCCAGATGCCTCAGCTCACTGAGGCCTAAGCCCCCTAACTGAGAGAATCAATTCCTAGGTAGGTTGACAAGAAGTCCGAGGTCTCAGAGGAGGAGATAGGGGTCTGGAGTTCTCAAGGAGGAGAAAATGACAAACATTTTGTTCTTTAAGCCCAGAGCTGATGATTGCACAACAAAACAACTCATCTTGCTCAAGGATATGTTCTGCCTTAAACTCTGTACCAATGATAATATAACAACAATGTATCCTGCTTGTGGACATATTTCTCCTTCTTGAGAACTTTCTGACTAACCCTGTCATCTTAAAATATATATTATATCTCTGTTCATTTCCAAGACAAACCATTCAATATCAGTAATCCAAGTCTATGCCCTGACTAGTAATGCTGAAGAAGCTGAAGTTGAACAGTTCTAATGAAGACCTACAAGATCTTCTAGAACTAACACCCAAAAAGATGCCCTTTTCATTATAGGGGACTGGAATGCAAAAGTAGGAAGTTAAGAAATACCTAGAGTAACAGGCAAATTTGGTCTTGAAGTACAGAAGGAAGCAGGGCAAAGGCTAATAGAGTTTTTCCAAGAGAATGCACTGGTCATAGCAAACACCCTCTTCCAACAACACAAGAGAAGACTCTACACATGGACATCACCAGATGGTCAACACCGAAATCAGACTGATTATATTCTTTGCAGCCAAAGATGGAGAAGCTCTATACAGTCAGCAAAAACAAGACTGGGAACTGACTGTGGCTCAGATCATGAACTTCTTATTGCCAAATTCAGACTTAAACTGAAGAAAGTAGGGAAAACCACTAGGCCATTCAGGCATGACCTAAATCAAATCCCTTATGATTGTATAGTGGAAGTGACAAATAGATTCAAGGGATTCAATCTGATAGAGTGCCTGGAGAACTATGAATGGAGGTTTGTGACATTGTACAGGAGGCAGAGATCAAGACCATCACCAAGAAAAAGAAATGCAAACAGGCAAAATGGTTGTCTGAGGAGGCCTTACAAATAGCTGTGAAAAGAAAAGTGAAAGGCAAAGGAGAAAAGGAAAGCTATAAGCATCTGAATGCAGAGTTCCAAAGAATAGCAAGAAGAGATAAGAAAGCCTTCCTCAGTGATCAATGCAAAGAAATAGAGGAACACAATAGCATGGGAAGATTAGAGATCTCTTCAAGAAAATTAGAGATGCCAAGGGAACATATTACGCAAAAATGGGCACACAAAGGACAGAAATGGTAGGGACCTAACAGAAGCAGAAGATATTAAGACGAGGTGGCAAGAATACACAGAAGAACTATACAAAAAAGATCTTCATGACCCAGATAATCACGATGGTGTGATCACTCACCTAGAGCCAGACATCCTGGAATTCGAAGTCAAGCGAGCCTTAGGAGGGCTGGTGGAGGTGATGGAATTCCAGTTGAGCTATTTCAAATCCTAAAAGATGATGCTGTGAAAGTGCCGCAGTCAATATGCCAGCAAATTTGGAACTCAGCAGTGGCCACAGGACTGGAAAAGGTCAGTTTTCATTCCAATCCCAAAGAAAGAAAATGCCAAAGAATGCTCAAACTACCACATGAGTGCACTCATCTCACACGCTAGTAAAGTCATGCTCAAAATTCTCCAAGCCAGGCTTCAACAGTATGTGAACCATAAATTTTCAGATGTTCAAGCTGGTTTTAGAAAAGGCAGAGGAACCAGAGATCAAATTGCAAACATCCATTGGATCATTGAAAAAGCAAGAGAGTTCCAGAAAAACATCTATTTCTGCTTTATTGACTATGTTACAACCCTTGACTGTGTGGGTCACAACAAACTGGAAAATTCTTAAAGAGGTGGGAATACCAGACCACTTGACCTGCCTCTTGAGAAATCTGTATGCAGGTCAGGAAGCAACAGTTAGAACTGGATATGGAATAACAGACTGGTTCCACATTGGTAAAGGAGTGTGTCAAGGCTGTATATTGTCACCCTGCTTATTTAACTTATATGCAGAGTACCTCATGAAAAATGCTAGGCTGGATGAAACACAGGCTGGAATCAAGATTGCCAGGAGAAATATCAATAACCTTAGATATGCAGATGACACCACCCTTATGGCAGAAAGCGAAGAAGAATCAAAGAGCCTCTTGATGAAAGTGAAAGAGGAGAGTGAAAAAATTGGCTTCAAGCTCAACATTCAGAAAACTAAGATCATGGCATCTGGTCCCATCACTTCATGGCAAATAAACAGTGGAAACAGTGACAGACTTTATTTTGGGGGGCTCCAAAATCACTGCAGATGGTGACTGCAGCCATAAAATTTAAAGATGCTTGCTCCTTGGAAGGAAATTTATGACCAACCTAGATAGCATAATGAAAAGCAGAGACATTACTTTGCCAACAAAGGTGTGTCTAGTCAAGGCTATGGTTTTTCCAATAGTTGTGTATGGATGTGAGAATTGGACTATAAAGAAAGCTGAGCGCCAAAGAATTGATGCTTTTGAACTGTGTTGTTGGAGAAGACTCTTGAGAGTCTGTTGGACTGCAAGGAGATCCAACCAGTCTATCCTAAAGGAAATCAGTCCTGAATATTCATTGGAAGGACTGATGTTGAAACTCCAACACTTTGGCCACCTGATGCAAAGAACTGACTCATTTGAAAAGACCCTGATGCTGGGAAAGATTCAAAGCAGGAGGAGAAGGGGACGACAGAGGATGAGATGTTTGGGTGGCATCACCGACTCAATGGACATAAGTCTGAGTAACCTCCAGGAGCCGGTGATGGACAGGAAGGCCTGGTGTGCTGCAGTCTGTGGAGTTGCAATACGTCAGACACGACTGAGCAACTGAACTGAACTGAACTAATCCTGTCATCTTAAAATGCAAATTGTGGGAGTGGGCCTAGTAAGACCTTTACAATCTTGAGACATTCTTTTGATTTATTGCAATGACCAATTTAAAAAGTATATAGCTCCCTTGCTAAGACTAGCGAGGGGGGGACTCTCCGTCCACTTTCTGATGTCTATGTCAGAAGCTTTCTCTGTCCCTTTTCATACTTTAATAAAACTCTGCTACACAAAAGCTCGTGAATGATCAAGCCTGGTCTCTGGTCCTGAAACTGAATCTTTTTCGGAGATCACAAATCCGACATCGTTCAAGGTAAGCTATCATAACCCCCATCTCCACCTGCCCTGGACTTGAGAATGCCTTCCTAGACCTTCATTGACAACTTCTTAACTTTCCCTCAGCCACACCAAAGACAACGAAGCCACTAGGTTCGGCCAATACTCTTCTCTCTCCGGCAAAGATCAGAAATTCAGATTGGCTTTAGAAAAGGCGCCCCTGACAGGCTGAGCCAAGTTGCATGCTGGGATGAAGGTCCAGGTTCCCATCTTCCGGGGGATTCGCTGGCCCCGGACTACATTTCCCAGAAGTCTTTCGGCACAAATCCTCTCCGGGCGGGGCGAGTTTGCGGAGAGCGCTTCGAAGTGCTGGGCTAGAGCCTCTGAGGATTTTCGGGCTCTTATTTCCCATGAACCTCTGGGCCTAAACTAACCTCAGTCTCTGGGTCTCTTTCCGGTGTTTCCGAGATTTTTGGACTCTGCGTGGTGAGTTGGACGAGTTGGAGGAAGTGGTCAGCCCCCAGTCAGGGTGGGAGGGCTCAGCGGACTTCTCCAGCGCCCTGTCAGAAACGGCAGTGAGGGAGGGAGGCGCTCGAGGTGAGAAGGCCCGGCGGCTGACAGGTTGTGTGGTGTCCGGAACCTCAAGCCTGGTGTGTGAGCGAGAGTCTGAGAAAAATGGTGTGTGACAGACGGCGTGACAGAGCCAGAGTATGTCTCCCTAACGGTGTGCGAGATTGGGATTGTGTGACAAAGTGACGAGGTGCGTGGTCTTGTTAGTACTTGTGGTTTGCTTTGGCGGACGCTCTAGGTTCCCTCAGTCGCTGCCTGAGTTAAGTGACCACAAGAAAAGAAGCCCTGTATTAAGCCTTAGAATGTGTGTTTCCGGCAAGAAGACACAGATCGAGTCTTGAGAATTTTACAGTTTTACATCTGGAAGCGTCCTCATCACAGTCTCCTGGGAAGATGTGTACGATTCCTCTTTGCGGGGCCAGCTTCACGTGTCAGCACCACGGCAGCCAGACCTCTGTCCCCAGGAATTGCTCTCAGCTGAGTTGCAGCTTCCCCTTTAATTCCGTTTGTTTGTGTGTGGACGACGGCAGATGTGCCCCCGGAGAGTGTTTTGTTTGTTTTTAGTTAGGTCTGTCTGTGTTCCAAGGAATTCTGGTGTCTCACGATTTCTTCTCATCCCTTCTCGCCGTCCCTACCGACCCCCTCACCCCCATCTCCTCCACCACCTCCGGTGCTGCTGGGTTTCTGAGACGACCCTGAGAAGTAGGAAAGAACTGTTGTATATTTTTTGTGTTGCATACTTAGAAATCAAGGTTCAGGTGAATTTGTCTTTCTTTTTTTAATTCATAGTTCCCTTTGTTTCTTATCTCTCTCTGCTTCTCTTTTTTAAGTCTTTATTGAATTTGTTACAACGTTGCTCCTGTTATATGTTTTGGTTTTTTTGGCCAGAGGGATCGAGCTCACACTCCCTGGATTGGAAGGTGAAGTCCTAACCACTGGACTGCCAGGGAAGTCCCACCTTTGTTTATAATTATGAGAATTTTTGTTTTCCTTGACGTTAAGTATCTCCATTAGTAGTGTCTGTCCTGGGCCTTCTGGTGAATGACCCACCACGCTGATGCAGCCCTCTCCCCAGAGACCCCCTATTGTCCTTCTCCTCAGTCAGTAGCCATCTGTTCATATGGCAAATTGTTCAAATCCTCGAATGCATTGGAAGGCATTTTTCAAGGATTATATCCAAATGTTTTAAATTGACCATTCAGTGAAGAATGAGAATGGTGTAGCCACACTGGTTAAGTATCTACTCTGTAGGAAATATTGTTGTGTTTATGTGTGTAGATTTCCCTGCTCTAACTTTGAAGGGAAAAAATAATTTGTATTCATTCACAGGAGAATCTTGACAGTGAAAGTGTCTCACTGTGCTACAGCTACAAGATGTTGAGGAGCTGGTAGGTGTCATTTGTTTCAGACCCACTGATTTTCAGTGTTGGGCCTGTTGGTTCATTTTTCTTCATGACTGAATTCCCTATCACTCAATTTTTTACATTTGGAAATATCTTTATTTTTCTAATTGGGCTTCCCTGGTAGCTCAGCTGGTAAAAATTCACCTGCAATTCAGGAGACCCCAGTTTGACTCCTGGGTCAGGAAACTTCCTGGCGAAGGGATAGGCTGCTCACTCCAGTATTCTTGGGCTTCGCTGGTAGCTCAAGATGGAAAAGAATCTGCCTGCGATGTGGGAGACCTGGGTTCAGTCCCTGGGTTGGAAAGATCCCCTGGAGAATGGAACAGCTACCCACTCCAGTATTTGTGCCTGAAGAATTCCACGGACAGAGGAGCCTGGCAGACTACAGTCCATGGGGTCGCAAAGAATTGGACACGACTGAGCAACTTTCACTTTTATTTTTCTGATTTCAGAGTTAACACAGGTTTGTTGCAAAACATTCACCAATCTGGGAAGTGTATAGAAAAGGAAGTTAAAATTATATCCCATAGAGTTAATCATTCTTATTATTTTGATGTCTTTTTATTCAGTTGTTTAAGTCAGGACAGGCTCACTTCAGCACACCTGGACTAAAGCTTCTTTTTCCTTCTGCAGCTCTGGCTTTTCTGGACTCTGTGCTTCACCAATAGAGGAACTCTATGGAGCACTAATTAGTTCCTGGGATTCTAGAACCATGACTGACGTAAGTTGGTCTTTCTCCTTGACATGTTGTGATGTTTAGGTCATGTGGATCTTTTCCTGAATTACCCTAAAGCTTTCTACTTAACAGAACCCCCTCCTTGAACCTCCTTCTCAGTTCTTCCTGTTCCAGTAAAGGGTGATGCCAAATATCCCAGCATCTGCCCTCTGTGCCATTTCCAATCAGCACCATCGTATTCATCAACCACTTAACTCAACATCTCCTGTGGCTCAGTCTTCCATCAAGAGCAGTGAAGGGATGGAGTCCTCTAAGGGAAATATTTGAGCATCTGTCCAAGAATAACACAAAGAAATATACTGAACAATCAGTTCGCTTTTATTTATATACTAGGAAAACCAACAGTAGGTTGAGTTCATCATCTTTCAAAGGCATGAAGAGGATTCATATAAGAGGAGGAAAGAGGAGAGAATGAAGACTTAAGACCTTTGGAAAGCACCAGTTTTCCTTTTGCAAGCCAAGATGCTGATTAATTCATGTTCTATCTAGAAAAAAAACGGATAAAGTTTCCTCAATAGTTTTCCTTTTTCAGGCCAATATACAGCTATCAAAGAAGCGGGTCAGGGTGCTCTGCCCTTAGCCAGCTGAATGGTCACCCATGGGAAGAGTTTCAATTGTGTATTCTCTGGTAGAGCTTTGGTGTTTAACTGGCACAGATCCATATCAGGCTGTCTTAAGTCTTGCCTTTTGTTATTACTTCCATCTTCGTTCAGCCAGGGCTGCCCCGTTTCCCTTATTAGGGTTTCTCATTCCCATGACAGGTCTGTGGTGTGATGAGTTAGTGATGAGGGTTCCTTTGGATCACACAGGAAAACTTGGAACTTCTACACAGACCTGAGTTTTCCAGAAAGATAACATAGAATATAGGATTTCTTAGTTTCAGCTTCAGTTTGTATGAGATCACATGTTTTGTGAACTTTCAGGATTAGAGTGGGGAGTAAGTGGTTCTTTCCAGGGATTCCCTTATCAATAAACACCAGTGTCAAAGTCCATTTTGTTATTGACCAGGTTGTGACATCTGTGTCATGTCATGATCTTCTATCCGTATCTTCCAACTTGAGAACAAGGAATGTGTTAAGCGATGGATGGTTGATGGTACCACATAAGAAGAGGATCCAGATTCTTAAATACTGGATGATAACAGACTCCTGGAATTAAGAAACTCTTTAAAAGTTTTGTTCACCCTAAATGTGTAATAGTTATTAATCTTGTACATTCATATGATGAACTGAGTTGCATCTAATAAAAATGTTTTATGTATTAAATTCATCATAATAAGAAAAAAATGCTAACCACAGGGAACTATACTCAGTATTTTATAATTACCTATAAGGGAAAAGAATCTGAAATCCGTGTGCTATATACCTGAAACTGCTGCTGTTGCTGCTGTCACTTCAGTCGTGTCTGACTCTGTGCGACCCCATAGACGGCAGCCCACCAGGCTCCCCCATCCCTGGGATTCTCCAGGCAAGAACACTGGAGTGGGTTGCCATTTCCTTCTCCAATGCATGAAAGGAAAAGTGAAAGTGAAGTCGCTCAGTCGTGTCTGACTCTTGGCGACCCCATGGACTGCAGCCTACCAGGCTCCTCCATCCATGGGATTTTCCAGGCAAGAGTACTGGAGTGGGGTGCCATTGCCTTCTCCAATACCTGCAACTAGCACAATATTATAAATCAACTATACTTCAGTAAAAAATTAATATAAGAAGAAAAAGGAAAATGCCTATGATATAATCTAAGAGAATGATTCACTTGAGGTTTAATGGTAATCTTTAATTTAATGGAAATCATTTTTCTAAAATAAGAGATTTTATAGTACATTTGGGAAAAGTGGGGTTTTTTTCATATTTTTTTAAAGGGACAAGATGGTGTAGCAATTCCTATATATAAAGAATTTATGAAGTGGGCACATAGCAGGTTGTATGTATGTATACACACCCATAAACATCCCTGTCCCTTCCCACAACACACTTTTTATTTAATAGAGGAGAAACTAGGATTATTTTATGCATATCAGACAGATCTGGGAAGCTGAATTATCTCACAGTATACAGGAAGTTCTTTCTGCGATAACAGGTTTCTTTTTGAACGTGTAGACACTCTGCTTTAATCATACTAATTTCCTTACTTTTTCCTACCCATCTGTTTCACAGGCTTTCAGCTGACTTGGTTGCTATATTTTTCTCTTCTTATAGGTTATCCTTCATACTCCTCTCTTTTTTCCTCTTGGGAATATTTTTTTAATTTCTTTAATTTCACAAGTAATGAGTGGGTTTTTGGTTTTAGGGCATGGTGACATTCAGGGATGTGGCCATTGACTTCTCTCAGGAGGAGTGGGAATTTCTGGACCCTGCTCAGAGGGACTTGTATGTGGATGTGATGTTGGAGAACTACAGCAACTTGGTCTCACTGGGTAAGGTCATATGCCTGAAATAATTTACTTTTCTATCTGCAACATCAGCTTTCTCCACTGGGAATTACAGGGCTCTTTTTGAAGAAATCAGGTGAATTTCACCTTCATGTTCTCAAAATAATGCGTTGGTATTCATTGGCTTAGAAGTGGGTTCATTGAGCACCTTGATCATCCCATCCCTCAGGGAGCTTCAACCCTCCTCTGGCCTTTTCTGCAGTGGCGTCTCTTCAATGACCAAGGAGCTGGATTTGTATTATGGGGCATATGTTTATTTCATAACTACTGTCAGAGAAACCACATTTCATGCTGTGTTTAACGTCAGCATTTCTACAGGTCATCTCTGTCCTTGCTAGTCATAGTGTGGTTCTTTTGTGTGAGGGACCATAGAAAGGCCAGAAGAGAGTTAGTGAAAGAGAGAGTACCCAGAAGTGAGTGAGGGAGACAGGAAGAGCCTAGGTGACAGGCTGTGGTGTTGGTTTCGGGGAATAATGTGGATTGTTCTCTCAGTGATTAGAAGCCATGATTTGGTTTACGTGGGGTTTTAACTTTTTTATTTTTAAGTGTTACACAAACACCTATCATCAACTTCTTCCAGGGTTTGTTAGAAATTGCACCTTGTCAGGTCCTACTCCAGCATCTGTATTTACTTATGGTCCCTGGTGATTTTTATTCACCTTAAAGAATTGCTCCCCTTTGTTATGTTCTGACCCACATATGGGAAGTACAGCTAGAAACAAAATCCTGATACACTGTGGCTCTCAGAAGAACCTCTCTACTTTAATAGAGTGGTGGATTGAATGAACAGAAATTCATTGCATGCTAAGTGAACATGTTCCTTTACTTCCAACATATTTGAAGTTGAAAATTACAATCTGAACTTTGCACTTGACAAAGTTAAATCCTACACTGAGTTAAATCCTAGAAATGTCTCACAAAACTTGTTTTCACCTTAGCAAAATAACAACAGTAACAATAATAACATTAATAGTTAACGTTATGCTTACTAAAAACCAGGCCCTGTACTGAGCAGAGCAAATACATGAATGTTTTTAACTTTTACAACATTCCCATGAGGTAGGTACTATTTTTAACCCTTTTTATAGATGAGATTACTGAGGCACATACACAGTTTAAATGACCTCCCAAGGTCACACAGCTGGTGGGGACACAGTGGCAACAGTTGAACCTAAGAAGTCTGGCTCTAGAATCTGTGTTTTAAAATCACCATTATGTGTTCTGTTTGCTCAAAAGAGGTAGAACCTGAATGAGCCTAAAACAAGGTCATTTTTCTACTTTATATGATCTCATGTTCATTCCCACTGTTTCGCTCTTCTCTGGAGTCTTTGTCAATATTATTTTTACCTTTATTGCAAATTTAACCAAATGTTTTGCACTTATAATTAAAAAAACAAACAAACAAAAATCTCTGCACCATTTGAGATTTCTTTTCCTGCAAGCAGACACTCCATTTCTAAGGAGAAGAGCCCTGGATAATTGCTGGGGATGTGAGGAGGTGCAAGAAGTTAGATCCCAGGAAGGCAAAGGCAGGAGGGAGCCATCAGCCCAGGGAACAACCTCACAGGTCACACAGGAGGAGAAAGGGAACAGCTGGGATGGTGTTTGGAAGTTCCTTATGAAGGACCAAGGCCTGTGGAGTGAAGGCCTGACACCTGGGAGAAGATAGAGATCTCAGTTTGAGCTACCAGAGAAACTTCATCCTGATCTCATTTCTGAGACTCCTTGTTTCTCTTCTTCTATTTCCCTCCCATTTCAGTGAGGAATTCTTTTTTGTTCTCGTTGGAACTATTTTACTTATATGTTGGATATAGCTATTTTCCAGCTGTTTTGCATTTGTGTATGTGAATGAATATACATACTCGTTCATCAATTCACCACATATTTGGAGTTCCTACTCCTAGCCAGGCTGCATACTGGGCACTATTAATACCATCAGGAACAAGACTGATAACTTGCTCATTCTTGTGTACTTTGTGTCATTGGGGAGAAACATAAATAAGTAAATAAATAGATAAATAGTATCATGTAATGAAACATGTTCATGAGAGGCAGGCAGCATAAGAGAACAGAAAATGATGGGAACTGATACAGCTAATTCAGATAAGGGGGTCAGGGAAAGCTTTTTTGAATAGAAATGTGAGGTCTAGAATCAGGTTATATGAATACCTGTGAACTGAAGGGCAAAGGTCCTGAAGGTGGTAAGGAACTTTATTGAAAGAACTCTAAGAAGGGTAGAGTTAGTAAAGGAGTGTGTACTGGTCCTGGAGATAAACACGGGTTAGATAATATACAGTTGTGTTGTTGTTTTCATAGGAATTTGGATTGTTTAGTTTCAGTCTGAAACCATTCATCTTTTCTTGATTTACATTCCTTATTTCTTGAATAAAAATTTACAATATTATGTTTCAAGTATATAGCAAAGTGATTAAGTTATACATATATATGTGTGTGTATATATATATATATTTCAGATTGTGTTCCATTATAGGTTATTACAAGATATTGACTATAGTTCCCTGTGCTATACAGTAAATGCTTATTGTTTTTCTATTCTGTGTATAGTAGTTTTGTTAATCCCATACTCTTAATTTCTTCCTCCCCTGACTTTCCCCTTTGGTAACCATAAGTTTCTTTTCTATGTCTCTGTTTCTCTTTTGTATATAGATTCATTTGTATTATTTCTTAGATTCCACATATAAGTGATGTCATATAATATTTGTCTTCCTCTGTTTGACTTACTTTACTTAGTATGATATTCTCTAGCACCATCCATGTTGCTGGAAACGACAATATTTCATTCCTTTTTATGGCTAAGTAATATTCCATTGTGTGTATATATATCATATCCTCTTAAACCAGTTGTCTATTGATGGGCATTTGGGTTGTTTCCATGTCTTGGCTATTATAAATAATGCTGCTATGCACATGGGGTACATGTATCTTTTTGAATTAGAGTTTTTGTCTTTTCAAGATATATGCCCAGGAGTGGGATTACTGAATAATAATAATTGCTCTATTTTTATTTTTTTTAAGGAACCTCTGTTTTTGTTCTCCGTAGTGACTGTACCATTTTATATTCCCACCAACAGTGTATGAGGGTTCCCTTTTCTCCACACTGTCTCCAGCATTTATTACGTATAGACTTTTGTGGTGGCCATTCTGACTGGTATGAAGGGGTGCCTCAGTGCAGTTTTGTTGTGCATTTCTGTAGTAATTAGTGATGTAGAGCATTTTTTTATGTCCCTGTTGGCTATCTGTATGTGTTCTTTGGAGAAATGTCTATTTAGATCTTGTGTCCATTTTTTGATTGGGTTGTTTGTTTTTATTGAGTTGTATGAGCTGTTTGTATATTTTGGAAATTAACCCCTTTAATGAGACTTTTATGAGGAGGAACTTTGAGGCTATTAAATGTTGTATTCCTCTTCAAACTTTCGGTTTATTCATATGTTGGATTTCTAGTCAGTAGGTTGTAATTTGTTCTTCCCATTATTTATTTTGAAGCTCAAAATATATGAGCTGGTTCCAGAGGTGGGTGGGAACCCTCTAAATAGTAGCTTCTGTGTCCTTTGGCATGTCTCCATCACACTTAGAACACCTTATTTTCTGACATAACTCCATGTTCCAGCCCTAAAGTCAGCCTTTTCTTCAAGGTGCCCTGGTTCCTTTTAGTTGAGTATGGTATTTAGAAGCCAGAATCTGAGTGCTAGATTTGCTCATTGCTGCTGGGGAATGGCTGTCCCTAGGCCCTCTCAGTGAACAGAGTAGGAAGAGAATATGTTTATATGCAGCATGCATGTATGTACACACATTTACATCTATCCCATGAGTTCACACAGATGTCTCCAGTTCCTTTTCAACACTACAGGTTTCATTTCAGCTTATTCACCTTCCATATTTCTAACTCCCTTTTCTGACAATGAAAAACATGGGTTCCATTATTCTTAATCTATTTATAGTTGACCCTTGAACAACATGGGTTTGAACCATGAAGGTCCACTTATATGCAGATTTTTGTCAAGAAATATACAGTAGACTCTCCGTTTCCACAGGTTCTACATCCATGGAAAAGGAGGGTCAACTATGGGACTTTGCATCCTTGGGTACCTGAGGTGGGTTCTGGGACCAATCCCCCAAGATAACCACCAAGGGATGACTGTATTTATTTGATCAAACTCTCTGTGACTAACCAGTCTTCTGTTACCACTGCCACCACCACCTTGATCACGTGATTGCCTTTCTTATCCCACTTGGACTGTGACAACCCATGCCAAGTCACTCAGCACATGAACACTTGTCCTTACCTTGCTTGCATTCTGACTCCTGACATGAGAAAACCTTTTTACATTGTGACTGTCCTCGTGCTGGCCGACCTTCAGATCCTGCTCTGGGCCTCATTTTATTAAAAACTGATCCTTGAGGATGCGTTTTGAAAATATTATGTGTGATGAGATGGAAAGTCTTCATTAAGCTCTTCTGCTGTATACTGAAGTGTAGTGGTTACCTTGCAGGAAACTGCCTGTGTCATTGTTTGAATTATGAGTTAAACTAGCTGCTTTTTTCATGGAACACCCCTTTTTTTTTCCTTGAAAGAATGACTGACAGGCACACTATGGTTGAAGGCTTGAGTAGTTGGAAAACATTTTCTTCTAAATGAGCATGTCACTTTAAGAACAACTAAGAGTATTTATTGCCAATGATAAAATTTAAACTTTCAAGTAAAAATTAGAATTGTGTGAAGCTTATATCCATTATTTTGAACTTTACAGCTTCCCAGTAAATATTTTTCTGGTGAGGTAGATATATTTTTAACTTATGGTTTTCTTCGATATTATGTAATGAAATACGTCAGCATTTCAAATATCTGCAGAATTCAGTGAACCAGTAGTTTTCAAATGACCAGTGCATGATATTACAGAATTATGCATGGATAAAAGAAAATCATCTAAAGTGTAATGGATTCTGTAACATAATATGAAAAGTTCATGGGTATGGTTGCATACTCCACCTTGGAACTAACCTTTTAAGAAACCATCACTTCTCATGTTTTACTGTATCAAAGAATAGCATCCACTATTACCTAAACAAGCTCATAGAATATTCTGCTATTTTATAATTATATATCTGTTAGAGGCTGGATTTTCTTCATATGCTATTTTCTTCAGTGCTATTTCTTCAACCAAAATAGCATTGCCACAGTTTGAATGCAAAAGAATCCAGTTGTCCTCTGTTAAGCCAGATATTAAAGAGACTTACAAAATATTTTAAGAAGTTATTCATTAATTTTTTGTTTTGGAATTTTTCTTCCAAATATGGTTACTTTTCATAAAATGTGTTATTTAACATTAATGATTTATCATTTTTAAATAAATTAATAACTTTTAATTTCTCAGTTTTAATTTCTAATATGGTTAATTTCAAAAGATATAGCCTACATAAACAAAAGCTCTTTTGGGTCCTCAATGCTTTTTTTTTTTAACATCTAAAAAGAAGCTAAACTTCTGTTCATTTACTATCACTGTTGAGCCTTAAACAAAAACATTCAAATACCAAGTAATTATAATGGAAGCTCAATTCTTATTTGTTGAACTACTTATTGAGGCTAAGTTGTAAATAAGTGCACTCCTTTTAGTTTACATTTGGTCATCTCAAAGTAATTGTAATATTAGGTTGGTCAGTTTAAATACTGGCTTCCTTTTGGATATACACACAGTCTTCACATCCAAATGTTATTGTATATAAAACAATAAGAAATTATTAAATAAAATAGCAATAGTCAGTGCAGTTTAGGCCTGTGCCCAATTATTGTTGATTAAAATTGCTTCCCACAATCATTTCCACAGTGCTCATCCAACATTTATTAGCTTACCAAGGTATTATACAATCACCAATAGGCAAAAACACTAGATTTGTATACTTTGTATTTCAGATATACTTACACATGCGCAAGCAAGGGATTCACCAATATTGAAGAGTATAAGAGTCTACTGAGACCAAAAAGTTTGAGAACTATTGCTCCAGGGTATGGTTCTTACTTTCAGTATATGGTCTTTCAGAGACCTCAAAGTAGATGCTTGGGAGTGTTCATTGAGGTCTTTCCATTTGAACTGGGTTGACTTCCAGTGTGCAACTTCTAGAATCTCTGGTTGTAGTCAATACCCCAGGCACCTTGTGATGCATAATATTTGGTTACAGATCCAAGGAAGAACCCCTGCATAGGTTCCTGGGGCTCCTTTGCATGGCTTCTCCTTTGATAAACCTTGAATCACAAATTCCACTCACCTTAGCAGCCCTGAATTCAGATCCTAATATCCTTTGCCCAGTGACTTGATTGGTGGAAGGGCACATTTTAGTTTAAGAGACTTTACAAAGGAAGATGATGAGGAACTTGTTAAAATGACCTTTGTGGAATCCTCCAGAAAACTGTCAAATCAGAACATGATGATGACAGAAAACAACAAAATTCTGTAAAGCAATTATCCTTTAATAAAAAATAAATAAAAAAAAAAAGCCCCACCCCCCCAAAAAAAAGAACAATGAGATCAGAAGAGCTGAAAAATCACAACTGAATTTGTTGTTAGACAGGAGAGAGGCTTGTGCTTAGGAATTTACTAAGTCTCCTGATGCAGTTCACTTATGAGTATTATTTTCAATTTGTCTTTACTTCTAGTATAAAGGACTTTTTTTTCTGGTAAAGGAAATAAAATGTTGTGGTTTTCTTGTTTTCTTTCAGATTTGGAGTCGACATATGAGACAAAAAATACATTTTCAAAAAAGGACATTTTTGAAATAAATTTTTCCCAGTGGAAGATAAAGGAAAGAAGTAAAACCATTGAGCTCGAGGCATCCATTTTCAAAAATAACTGGAAGTGTAAGAGCAGATTCAAGGGGCTCCAGGAACACCAAGAGAGATTGTTCAGTCAAGTGATAATCAGCTATGAAAAAATGCCCACTTACAAAAAGCATGAATCTCTTATTGCACATCAAAGAACTCCTAATCAAGAAAAACCTTACATTTGTAAGGAATGTGGGAAGGCTTACAGACATGGCTCAAAACTTGTTCAACATGAGAGAATTCATATG
>NW_011494885.1:1188906-1195433 GCF_000754665.1 Bison bison bison
GAAAAACTTTTGAATGTAAAGAATGTGGGAAGGACTTTTTAAGTGCCTATCAACTCACTGTGCATCAGAGATTTCATACTGGTGAGAAACCTTATGAATGTAAGGAATGTGGGAAGACCTTTAGTTGGGGATCAAGCCTTGTTAAACATGAGAGAATTCATACTGGTGAGAAACCCTATGAATGTAAAGAATGTGGGAAGGCCTTTAGTCGTGGCTATCATCTTACTCAACATCAGAAAATTCATATTGGTGTGAAATCTTATGAATGTAAAGAATGTGGGAAGGCCTTTTTTTGGGGCTCAAGCCTTGCTAAACATGAGATAATTCATACAGGTGAGAAACCTTATAAATGTAAAGAATGTGGGAAGGCCTTCAGTCGTGGCTATCAACTTACTCAGCATCATAAAATCCATACTGGTAAGAAACCTTATGTATGTAAAATTTGTGGAAGGGGTTTTTGTTGGGGCTATCAACTTACTCGACATCAGATATTTCATACTGGCAAGAAACCCTACGAATGTAAGGAATGTGGGAAGACCTTTAATTGTGGCTCTAGTCTGGTTCAACATGAGAGAATCCATACTGGTGAGAAACCCTATGAATGTAAAGAATGTGGAAAGGCCTTTAGTCGTGGCTATCACCTTACTCAACATCAGAAAATCCATACTGGTGAAAAACCTTTTGAATGTAAGGAATGTGGGAAGGCTTTCAGTTGGGGTTCAAGCCTCGTTAAACACGAGAGAGTTCATTCTGGTGAGAAATCTTATGAATGTAAAGAATGTGGAAAAACCTTTGGTAGTGGCTATCAACTTACTCGACATCAGATATTTCATACTGGTGAGAAACCCTATAAATGTAAGGCATGTGGGAAGGCCTTTAATTGTGGCTCAAGTCTGGTTCAACATGAGAGAATCCATACTGGTGAGAAACCCTATGAATGTAAAGAATGTGGAAAGACCTTTAGTCGTGGCTATCACCTTACTCAACATCAGAAAATCCATACTGGTGAGAAACCTTTTAAATGTAAGGAATGTGGGAAGGCCTTTAGTTGGGGTTCAAGCCTTGTTAAACATGAGAGAGTTCATACTGGTGAGAAATACTATGAATGTAGAGACTGTGGGAAGGTCTTCAATAGTGACTATCAACTTAGTGTTCATCAGAGATTTCATACTGGTGAGAAACCTTATCAATGTAAGGAATTTGGGAAGACCTTTACCTGTGGCATAAGCCATGTTCAACATGAGAGAATTAGTAATAATGATAAACCCTACAAATACAAAGAGTATGGGGAAGCCTTTATATGGACAGCCTATTCAAATGGGGCAGTTGATGCTGGTGAAACTTTATGACTGAAGAAATGTGAAAGAATGTGTTTGTGTATGTGTATAGACAACTTACTTAATGTGAGAAGTCTTACTCTTGAGAAACCTTTTGAATGTAGGGAATGTGAAAAACCCTAAACTGTATGGATAACTGATAGCAGAAAATTCATATTAGTGAGGAATATTTTGAAAATGAGGACTATGAAAAGGCCTTTCGACTTCTGTATGATCTTGAACATCTATACTGATGTGAAACCATTTAAATGTAGGAAATGTGTAAAGATCTTTAATTCATAATACAAAGTCTCATAAGCGTTGGAAAAATTATGCTCATCAGAAACTGTTAAAGGGATTTGGGAAGATTTTAAATTTAGTTTGGTTCTTGCATATCAGAGAATTCATACTGCTGTGAAATCCTGTGAATTTAAGGAGTATGGGAAGACTTGTAATCATGGTAAACATCTTAAAATACATCAGGGAATTCATCCTAATGAGAAGCCATTTGAATTAGAATTGTAGGAAGGCCTTTATACAAGTGCTACTCCAGCTATTGTCCAGAGACGTTCTGCCAGTCTATAAAATCATTGCCTGTCAATCATGAGATAAATGCAGAAAGTGAGAGTAAATGTTTGGAAACTTTCATAGAAATTTGATATTGCCATAACATTATATTTTACAAAAGTATCAGTCAATGAATGATTGGAAATTAAAAATGAAAAGTTTGTCCTTCCCTCTCTAAGTTGAGAGACAACATTCATACTTTAAAACAGGAGACAAGTTACAAAGTAACTTAATTAGAATAAGAATTCTTCACTCGTCAGACAATGATTAGAGTAGCAGAATACTTAATACTTCATAAGATATGTATGATGTATACTTCATCAGACTTTGGTAAATCTGAATAAGGAAAAGTCAAGAAAGTTGGCAACATTGTAGAATCATTAATAAGAAAAGATATAATTAGAGATATGGAGTTTTTTTATTTAAGGCAACACAATCTATTTAAACATATTTGGATCAATAAGCAAAGGAAAAGACTAAAAAAAATTGCTCCAAGATCTCTTTTTTAGAAACAATAGTTGGAAATTGTCATCTTCTTAGGTATCAATTTCAAGAGGAAAAAAAATTTTTTTTACTATCTCATCTGGATAACATATATATCTAGTAACAAAACTAAATGGAGATAGCCTCTAAAAAGCAAAAGCTAGATTAATTGAATTTCCGTGCATGCCTGTTCAGTTGCTTGTCATGTCTGACTCTTTGTGAACTCATGGACTATAGCCCGACAGGCTCCTCTGTCCATGGAGATTCTCCAGGCAAGAATACTGGAATGGGTTGCCATGCCCTCCTCCAGGGGAACTTCCTGACCCAGGTAAATGCACAATTTTTAATTAAAATGCCAGTAAGCAGAATCCAGATGTAAGATTGCACAATAGAAAATAATTTTTATGAAATTATATGAAATAATTTAATAGAGATAAAAATATCCAAGCCCCAAATTTTCTGGTTTAAATGGAAATATAGGCTAACTGACAAAAAAAAAAAAAAAGAATCAGTATAAGTTTAATTCATTCTGATAGTTCATCTTAGATTTGTGTGACTTTTAGAGTAGGAAATTACATGCAATGACTTAATTCTAAGAAGAATTTAATATTTGTAAATCAGAATGCATCTCAAAATTGGTGACTTTTCATTTTCATCTGGGTGGCTGTTATGATTTAGTGCCGACATGAAAGTATATTAGTTATGATGAAATAAAAGAATGTTTATATACTCAGAATTTGACCCTTTAAAAATGACTGATTTCCAAAAAATCAGTTACATAAGAACTGGACTGACAAATGTCTGTGGTTTATCTTGGTCATTGTTTTAATCTGCACCTCACTTCTCTGTCCATTTTTGCAGATAGGCCATCCATGGTATCTCTGTTCAGTCGTTTATGGTCTAGTGGTTGACAGCATTATTCTGCATAATTGTAATAATCAAATGTAATACAAAGCAGAATACTTTGAGTGTTTTAATAGAATATATCATCACCAGTTAGTATTTTACTCCTCCTGGGTACCATATTTACATGTTAACTAGGCGATATGGCGATAGCACCTTATCCTACCATTTCTGAATAGGTCTCAGAAGTCACCAGTGCTTAATAGTACTTGAGGAACAAAGGAAATTAATTCTCTGATTAAAGAAGCTTATGAAGCAGCATCTTCTAAAATACCCTCTTAAAAAAAATAAAATACCCTCTTAAGGAACTACCTAAAGTACCTTATCAGCTTATCAAAAGACTAGAGTAGTGAAGAAAATTGTTCAACTGTGTTTAAGTTGGCGTATCTCAAACTTCATTATGGAAATACTAATTCTCATGACTTATATAACATCTTGAGAGTGTGAAACTGCATTGGGAGGTGCAACCATAACTAAAAGAGACGATAAAGTTGGAAATTTCAGTCACCAAGTCTGATTATTTAGCTATGACAGGATGACAGTATCGTACTCTCAGTTGCCTTCTAATGTTTTCTCTTATGAGTAAATATCTTTGTTGTGTCTAAGTAGGCATGGCTCCTGAGTTTTATCAAATGCCATTTTATCATCTCTTCCTGCAGTTGTATTTAATTTGTTATACTGTGATAATTATTTATACTGACAGACTCTTTGACTTCTTCCTGTTTCTGGTATACTCAGGTTAGCCATTGGTGTGCGTGTGTGTCTGTGTGTGTGTGTTTTGGATGCACTACTTGATTTCACTTTCTACTATTTAGAATTTTTACATCTTGTGAGTGAGACTATCTGATGATTTTCTTTTAGAATATATTTTTTGTTTTTGTATTGCGATTACCTCTTCTTTAAAATTGCATGACTGTATTGGATTGTTTTGTTTTGAATTGGAGGTCCTTAATCATTTTTCTGACTCTTTGCAACCCCGTGGACTGTAGTCCACCAGTCTCCTCTGTCCATGGGATTCTCCAGGCAAGAATACTGGAGTGGGTTGCCATTTCCTTCTCCAGGGGATCTTCCCAACCCAGGGATAGAACCCAGGTTTCCCACATTGCGGGCAGACGCTTTAACCTCTGAGCCACCAGGGAAATCACTGCAGATGGTGACTGCAGCCATGAAATTAAAAGACGCTTACTCCTTAGAAGGAAAGTTATGACCAACCTAGATAGCATATTCAAAAGCAGAGACATTACTTTGCCAACAAAGGTCCATCTAGTCAAGGCTATGGTTTTTCCAGTGGTAATGTATGGATGTGAGAGTTGGACTGTGAAGAAAGCTGAGCGCTCAAGAATTGATGCTTTTGAACTGTGTTGTTGGAGAAGACTCTTGAGAGTCCCTGGGACTGCAAGGAGATCCAACCAGTCCATTCTGAAGGAGATCAGCCATGGGATTTCTTTGGAAGGAATGATGCTGAAGCTATAACTCCAGTACTTTAGCCACCTCATGCGAAGGGTTGACTCATTGGAAAAGACTCTGATGCTGGGAGGGATTGGGGGCAGGAGGAGAAGGGGATGGCAGAGGATGAGATGGCTCGATGGCATCACTGACTCGATGGACATGAGTCTGAGTGAACTCTGGGAGTTGGTGATGGACAGGGAGGCTGGCGTGCTGCGATTCACGGGGTTGCAAAGAGTCGGACGTGACTGAGCCACTGAACTGAACTGAACTGAATCATTTTTCTAGTTTAATCTGTTGATTTTCTTGTCTTTGAATTTCCACTTAGGACACAACAGTTTCACTGAATATCCAGCACAGTTCCCTTAAGGAATCTTCATAGTACCAGCCAAGATCCACATAAAAAGATCATTCCAACATAGTCCCTAATTGAAAATCTTCCAGTATGTGTTCTGGAAGATACTGTGTTGGGAAGTCAGAGTGCCTTATAGGACTGTTATAATTAGCCATGTCTTTCAGAGTATACTGGAGAAGGTGATGGCACCCCACTCCAGTACTCTTGCCTGGAAAATCCCATGGACAGAGGAGCCTGGTAGGCTGCAGTCCTTGGGGTTGTGAAGAGTCGGACAGGACTGAGCGACTTCACTTTCACTTTCAGAGTATACACATTTCTTTCTGTGTATACTGGGAGGTAGAATTGCTTGAATTTGTTTATGGGTATGCCCATGTTCAGCTTTAATAAGTTTAGTTCTACATATTAATAGATTTCCAAACAAATATACCAGCTGACACTCCCAACAGCAGTGTGTGTTCGTATCCTTGACAATATGTGGCATCATCAGTTTAAAAATATATGTACATATTTTGCTACTGTGGTAGGTATACAGTGCTACCTGATTGTAATGATTATGGTTCACATTTCCAGTTTTCTGATTGTCTGTTGGCTATTTGAATTTTTCAGTATCTCTTCGCTCCTTGCTCATACATCATTGGATGCATTAAGTGTGTACAGTTTCACAAAGTATCTGCACAATTTCTAGGACAGGATTTAACACCTAGGCCATCATCTGTGCATTTATCCTCCACTAGACAGGGAGCTGGTTGATGGCTATGATGGAATCAACTTTGTCTTTGCATCTCCAGCTCACAGTGTGATCCATGAGTTTTAGTTGTTTAACACAGTTAGGATACACTCATCAGAAATTAAAAGAACCAAAATGACTGAAGCAATGAGGAAGTATACTGAGTCATATAATATGATCCATTCTGGGCTGGTTGCCCTTTGTGCCTGACATGAGAGATACTGTGATCTCCACCACCATCACATCACTTCTCTCCTATATTGAGTTTCTAGTTCTCTGCTCGCTCCCCAGGTGGAAAACCTCCAGTTGCTTTCTTAGAAGGGGGTGACTTTAAAATCACTCACATGGTTAAAAAGATTATTCTCCCCTTCTGTTTCTGATGTCTCATTTTGGCCAGCAGATTCTTGAGCACGTTCTTTTCACGGTCCATGGCAGAAGCACAAAATGCTGAGCCAAAGCATCTTTAAGGTCTATACACCCATCCTGATCAGCTCACATTCTGTTGATTAGACAAGTCAAGTGGACAAGCCCAACATTAACAGAGGCAGGGGTGAGCCATGCCAAGGGCAGATGGTAAAGGAAGAATTGTGAGAAAACAGTACAAGCTACCAGGCTCATAACAACATAGGTCAGTCGGTTCAGTCACTCAGTCGTGTCCGACTCTGCGACCCCATGAATCACAGCACGCCAGGCCTCCCTGTCCATCACCAACTCCCAGAGTTCACTCAGA
>NW_011494885.1:1195689-1208759 GCF_000754665.1 Bison bison bison
TAATATCTCTGCTTCTTAATATGCTATCTAGGTTGGTCATAACTTTCCTTCTAAGGAGTAAGCGTCTTTTAATTTCATGACTGCAGTCACCATCTGCAGTGATTTTGGAGCCCAAAAAATAAAGTCTGACACTGTTTCCACTGTTTGCCCATCTATTTCCCATGAAGTGATGGGACCAAATGCCATGATCTTAGTTTTCTGAATGTGGAGCTTTAAGCCAACTTTTTCACTCTCCTCTTTCACTTTCATCAAGAGGCTTTTTAGTTCCTCTTCACTTTCTACCATAAGGGTGGTGTCATCTGCATATCTAAGGTTACTGATATTTCTCCCAGCAGTCTTGATTCCAGCTTGTGCTTCTTCCAGCCAGCGTTTCTCATGATGTACTCTGCATAGAAGTTAAATAAGCAACAACATAGGTGGCTTCCCTATATTGCCTTATGGGGGTAGCTGAGCAATAGTTAATCATTTCAAAGATAATATATCTCCATGATGTCAGCCAATAGAAAAATATAAACCTTCCCTATAACCATGCTAATAGTTGCCATATGAATTCATAAATTTACATCTATTTATTTCAAAAATAGTAAATTATCATGTATTATTAAGGTTTAAATTGAGTCTTCCTTGGCTCAGTGGTAAAGAATCTGCCTGCCAATGCAAGAGATGTGGTTTCAGTCCCTGGGTTGGGAAGGCCCCCTGGAGAAGGGAATGGCTACCCACTCTAGTATTCTTGCCTGGGAAATCCCATGGACAGAGGAGCATGGCAGGCTACAGCCCATGGGGTTGCAAAAGAGTTAGACACAACTTAGTGACTAAACAACAAATTGAGTCTTATGATGACTTGTGGCAGAACCATTGTCACTAATAAGTCTGCTTATGAATCAGTTCAGTTCAGTCATTCAGTCATGTCCAACTCTTTGTGACCCCATGGGCTGCAACACACAGTCCATGAATAGTTATGAATAGTTGTGGAGAAAATTACAAGAAAAAGGGAGAAAATCTGTCAGAATTCTGTACGTTAAGATGCTTTGTAATACCCAAAGTTAAAGAAATTTCTCCTTCATACAGACTTCCTGAAAATGTGACCCCCACCATGTGAGCACAATTTGACAAAGAAATAAAAGGTATGGGCAGATAAACAGGTGTTCTTACTTTGTGGGGTTGTCTCACAACATGGAACTCCTCCAAATGAGTATTATTTGGACCTTAGTGCTGGACTGGGAGGTGCTCTAACAAAAGGCTGTGCAGGGTCCCACTGACAGCCTTTTATAAGATGGAGGCTATTGGAAGAGGTCATCAAAAGGAGGTGACAACTGGTTGACCTTAAAGCTGGACCCTGGCAATTGGAGACTCCTCCCAACTCCCTTCCTTGGAAAGTGCAGAATTCCCAATGTTCTCACACTAGGAGCCATTTCAAGGATGCAGCCTTGAGATGCTACTGTGTTGTGGAGACCATCTGGACAGTGTGACTGAACTCAGTTAAGGCTTCTCTGTAGACAGCTTACAGCTGCCCAAGATAAGCCTCCTACATAAGTTCCCTTGCTTATTTACACTGCCACCTACCAAGATGGAGCTGTCTGCCTATTCTGTTGCCCTCCATATACATGGGTCAGTTTTGAATTTCACCTGGAAACTCCTGTTGCAAACCAACACCAAGAAGGGAAGGTGCTTGGAGATTTTGAAAGGAACTGGAAGATCAGAGGTGCGGAGCATCACTCCTGGATGTGCACTTCATTTCCCTTTCCCTGAAAGCTTAGTTGTGATTTAAGTATCGTTTGGCTGGATCCCCTCCCCTAAGAGTTCCTTCAAACAACTTCCATAGGTTACATTCAGTGGATGGCATAATTGCTGAGCCCCATCATAGCTGAGATTTTTTATTTGTGTGCATTAGTCTGGGTTCTCCAGAGAAAGAGATGATACATATACACTTTGCCAACAAAGGTCTGTATAGTCAAAGCTGTGGTTTTTCCAGTAGTCACTTATGGATGTGAAAGTTAGACCATAAGGAAGACTAAGCGCCAAAGAATTGATGCCTTTGAACTTTGGTACTGGAGAAGACTCTTGAGAGTCTCTTGGACAACAAGGAGATTAAGCCACTCAATCTTAAAGGAAATCAACCCTGTTAATCCAAAAACAGTTAACACAAAGAAAACCATACTGAGGCACATCATATTTAAACAACTGAAAACTGAAGGTAATGAGAAAATCTTGGCAGCATGAAGACAAAAATGACTTGTCTTCAGAAATGAAGCAGAAAAATATAAAAAACAAGACCCAGAATTCAGTAGCAAAGAAAAGAATCCATAAAGAACAAAGGCATTTCAGTAAAAGACACAATGAAAATTTGTCGTTAGCAGACATGTACTCCAAGAAATTAAGTTCTTCAAGCTGAAAGGAATTGATAATGGAATTTAGATCATTGGGAAAGAATGAAAATCATGTGAAAAGGTAAATATATGAGTAAATAAAAAAGTTTTTTGGTCTTAATTTCTTTAAAATACAAAAGACTTTAAATTTCCAAGTGGAGTGCTGATGTGACTTTATGGATTACTACTTCTTGACTGCAAAAAAAGAAAAAAAAGTACTGATGCAAAGAAGAGAGCTGGTGGTCAATACATGCATCAGGAGATTAAACATAGCTTCACTTATGTGCCCCCTGTTATTTGACAAAATATTGAGCACACAATATTGTCTATGAAGTTATCTTGTCAAAAATGTTTAATCTGATACCTAATCAAGCCTCTAGACATAATGTTCACAGTAAATGTGAAGGTTAGAGAAACAAGTTAAGCCTATCTGAAGAAAAATTAGCACAAATCTAGAATGGGCAACATTATATGGGTTACTTCTCTTGAGTCTTCAAAGAGTTTGACTCACAAAATAGGTGGACGATAAGTTCTTGACCAAAATAGACTCAATTGCCATAATCATAAAATATACGACCTTAGTTTGTTTTGAGCTTTTAGAAAAAGCAAACACTTTTGAAAGACATTTCTTAAATAATTGGAGAAATCTGTAAATGGACTGATTATAGAACATTATAGGTCTAGTATTAATGTCTTTTAGGTGACAATGGCCTAATAGTCATGTAGAAGATAATCTTTAAATCTAGGAGTTGTATTTTTGAGATGTTGATTTTTTTTTAGAGGTGAGGTGATACCTGAAACATTTACTCAAAAAGCACAGCACTATGATATACTATAGTATATAACATATATATGTATATATGTTCAATGTTATAAATATGATAGCTGTGAATATATATACATTCTTAGATGGAGAGAGAGTGGCAATACACTGAATCTAGGTGGAAGGCAAAAAGACCTTCATTATCCCATTGTACCATTCATGTAAATGTGAACTTTTTCAAATACTTGAGGAAAACTTTGCCAGGTCAACACCTCTCTTTTGGCTACCCAACTGAAATCTCTAATTTCCATGAATTGTAGAGAATGTGAATTGTCTGTCACCTGTATCCCAGAAATTACTGTAAGAAAATTTCTTCAAGCCATTTTGTAATTTCCCAACAGCTATATACTCAACATTCAGCAAAGGCATAGGATTTCTTCCCATTATTCATCTTCAGGGGGATGAGCTCTGAATAAAAAAATTTCCTGTTTAATACATTCTATGGGATTTTGTGCAAAATTAATGCTCTGACGTGAAATATGGATGAGTGATGATAGAAAGATTTTTAAAATGCTCATAGGGTCTTCCTTCCATGTGAATTTATAACAATACTAGTAATTATCATTAAAGAATAATTATTAATAGTAAGCAAATACTCTGAGCCAGACACCCTTCCAAGCATTTATATTTATGTTTAATAATCTTTAGCATGACATAGTTAGGTGGTAGAAAAGTGATAATATTAAACGATGTGCCAAGGCTAAAGGCTGACTTTCATTACATTAAGAGTTTCTCGCCAATGTGAAATCTTTGATGTTGAGTAAGTTGAGAGCAATGAGTAAAGGCTTTCCCGCATTCCATACATTTATGTGGCTTCACGCCAGTATGAATTCTCTGATGCTGAATAAGTCGCTCGCTACGATTAAAGGCCTTACCACATTCCTTACATTCATAAGGTTTTTTCACCAGTATGAATTCTCTTATGTTGAGAAAGACCTGATATAGAACGGAAGGCCTTTTTACATTCTTTACATATATATGGTTTCAAGCCAGTATGGACTGCCTGATGATAATTTAGTTTAGAATTAAGTCTAAAGGTTTTTCCACATTCCTTACATTCATGAGGTTTCTCCCCAGTATGAATTGACTCATGCATTTTAAGGTTCCCGACACGATTGAAGGCTTTCCCACAGTGTTTACATTCATATGGTTTCAAGTCACTGTGAATGATCTGATGTTTAATAAGGTAAGAATGGAGCTTAAAAGTCTTCCCACATTCTTTACATTCATGGGGCTTCTCACCAGTATGAATTCTCTGATGTTGTGTAAATTGATAAACTCTACAGAAGGCCTTCCCACATTCCTTACAATCATAGTGTTTCTCACCACTACGAATCCTTTTATGTCTAAGAAGGCTTGAGGCCCTACTAAAGGCCTTTCCACATTCCTTACATTCATGAGGCTTTTCACCAGTATGACTTCTCTGATGTTCAGTAAGTAGATAGCTGTAAACAAAGGCCTTTCCACACTGTTTACATTTATATGGTTTCTCACCAGAATGAATTTTCTTGTGTTGATAGAGACTTGAATGATGACCAAAGGCCTTTCCACATTCCTTACAGATATAAGGTTTCACACCATGATGAATTTTCTGATGGAGACACATGTGTCGGTAGAACCTAAAAGTTTCCCCACATTCCTTACATTTGTAGGGTTTCAAACCAACATGAATGTTCTGATGTTTAGTAAGGTGAGAATGACGTCTAAAGGCCTTTCCACATTGTTTACATTTGTAGGGTTTCACACCAGTATGAATTATCTGATGTTGAATAAGCTGTGAATACAATCTAAAGGCTTTCTCACATCCATTACATTCATAGGACTTCAAATCAGTGTGACTTTTTTTATGTCTAATAAAATGCTGGAGAACTGGGAAGGCCTTTCCACATTCTCTACATTCATAGGGTCTCACACCAGTATGGTCTCTCAGATTTTCAGTAAGATGTGAATATTTCCTAAAGCCCTTCCTACATTCCTTACATTCACATGACTTCTCTTTAGTGTGAATTCTCTGATGCAGAGGAAGAGATATATGTTTTTGGAATATCATTTGACTAAAATGTCCCACTTGAGATGCCTGTTGTCCTTCAAATTGATTTCTGCCCTGTGAGTCATTTCTGAAAATAAACCCCATGAGGTTGAAGGTTTTACTTTTCATTATCTTCCAATGGTATGAATTTACTTCAAAACTGCTTTTTTCTGAAGATAATTTGTTGTTCTCAGTTGTGAAATCAAAGTCTGAAAGAAAACAAGAAAATGAACAAATGCTATTTTTCCAGTACAGGGGGAAATATAGTAAGAATAATGATAAAATTGACAAGTAAATCCATTAGAAGTAAAAGGCCATAAAATTCTAAATTACTGTGATAAAGTTTTTCAAAGGCGCAATGGACTCTGAAAGTTCATATGAGAATGTAACATTTGTGAGTAGACAAAGAGAAAAATCAGTAGTTCTCAATTAGTTGTGGATCAGAATTATCATAGGAATTTCTTACATATACTACCCTCCCCCCTTTTTATTTTATTCTTTATTTATTATAAAGAATAGCTTTATTGCTTTGCCAGGCAAAAGGAGCTACAGTGGGCTAAAACCCTCAAGACTACCAACCTGGAGGAGGCAGTGAGAAGTTTTATAGAAGGCATGATCAGCTTGTGGATATACTGCTGCTGAGTCACTTCAGTCGTATCCGATTCTGTGCGATCCCATAGACGGCAGCCCATCAGGCGCCCCCGTCCCTGGGATTCTCCAGGCAAGAACATTGGAGTGGGTTGCCATTTCCTTCTCCAATGCATGAAAGTGAAAACTGAAAGTGAAGTCGCTCAGTCGTGTCCGACCCTCAGCGACCCCATGGACTGCAGCCTTCCAGGCTGCTCCATCCATGGGATTTTCCAGACAAGAGTACTGGAGTGGGGTGCCATTGCCTTCTCCATGTGGATATACTACCCTTTAGATATCCACTGAGACTGAGTGAATCAAAATCTATGAGTAGGTCTTGATCAACTACATTTTAATGTTTTCTGTCAGATGGTTTTTCCAGTAGTCATGTATGGGTATGAATTAGACTTTAAAGAAGGTAGAACTCCAAATAATTGATGCTTTCAAATTGTGATGCTGGAGAAGACTCTTTTGAGAGTCCCTTGGACTGCAAGGAGATCAAACCAGTCAATCCTAAAGGAAATTAACCCTGACTATTGATTGGAAGGACTGATTCTGAAGCTGAAGCTCCAATACTTGGGCCACCTGATGTGAAGAGCTGACTCATTTGAAAAGACCCTGATGCTGGGAAAGGTTGAGGGCAGGGGAAGAGGGCAGCAGAGGATGAGATGGTTAGATAGCATCATTGACTCAATGGACATGAGCAAACTCCAGGAGATAGTGGAGGACAGAGGAGCCTGCTGTGCTGCAGTCCATGGGGTCACAAAGAGTCAGACATGACTTAGTGACTAAACAACAACACAACCAGATGGATCTCTATGTAATTTTTCCAAAGGTCTGTCTTTATCTTAGGATGAAACCCAAATATATAACCACGAATGGAGGTCTGTCTTTATCTTAGGATGAAACCCAAGCATATAACCACGAATAAGAAGACTCTGTCTTATTTCTACAAATTAATTTCAAGCCCTTGACATCTTTGTTCCCCTATATCTGACCACATTGCTTCTTTTCAGCTACAAGAACATATTGTGATGTTTCCCATTGCCTGTGGCTTCACATGAATGCTCTACCTTTCAGGAATCCTCTTAGGTAGCTTCTATAAATGACTACCTCCAGGTGTGGCAGGTTAGAAATCACTTCCTCAGAAAGGCTGGCCCTGCTAAATGTAAGTATATTCATATCCCTTATTCTATATCCCAACACCTAATTCTGTCTTCATGATGCTTTTCTCTAGTACATATTGCCTCATTTATTTTACTTCTTATTTTCATACTCTAAAACTCACATATGCATTCAAAATTTTTTCTAACTATTACTGAAAAACAAGTTGTATCATAAGGTATTACATAATTAACTGTAGAATAAAATACTGAATTAAAAAAAGGTAACGGATGAAAATCACAGTAAGTAAGGATTAAAGTCAAGGTCACTGGAGAAGGCAGCTGAGTAAAATAATGATCTAGTTTATGAAAATTATGTGGCAATCACCAACTATCTCTCTCTGACTCTTAATCTCTCACATCTTATTGCTTCAGTGGGTGCGTGCATGCTAAGTTGCTTCATTCGTGTCTGATTCTTTGTGACTCTATGGACTGTAGCCTGCCAGACTCCTCTGTCCATGGTATTTTCCAGACAAGAATACTAGAGTGGGTTGCCATGCCTTGCTCCAGGGGCTCTTCCTGATCTAGGGATCGAACCCATGTGTCTTATGTCTCCTGCATTTGCAAGCAAGTTCTTTGCCACTAGTGCCACCTGGGAAGCCCTTTATTGACTCAGAACTGTGAGAAAAGTTCTCAAAAGATCTAACTTAAGTATAATTAGAATCCCAGAAGAGAGGAGAGAATGATCTATTTTTTCTAAAAACTGAACAAAGACACTTCTGACTGCTGCTGCTGCTAAGTCACTTCAGTCGTGTCCAACTCTGTGCGACCCCACAGACGGCAGCCCACCAGGCTCCGCCGTCCCTGGGATTCTCCAGGCAAGAACACTGGAGTGGGTTAGCCAATTTCCTTCTCCAATGCATGAAAGTGAAAAGTGAAAGTGAAGTCGCTCAGCCGTGTCCGACCCTCAGCGACCCCATGGACTGCAGCCAACCAGGCTCTTCCATCCATGGGATTTTCCAGGCAAGAGTACTGGAGTGGGGTGCCACTGCCTTCTCCAACACTTCTGACTAAAACCTATCAAATCACTGAAAGCCAACATTTCCACTGCTATAAAATTTTAAATAATACTCAAAAAGTTAATGAGCTTGATTCACCCTACCAATGTAAAAAATTACAAAGGCTCATTTGTAGTAAAGAGAAAACCAGACTCTTTGCTACCTGTTCTCCATACAGGTGAATTAGCAACTAAAATAGAATATTTATAGATATTCTGAACATATACATAATATGAAATTTGCCTTCTTTGCCAGCAGTTATGCAGAAAAATCCCAGGATTCAATCCTTTGGTCATTTAGAAAAGGAAGCAACTACAGGATGGATCAGGAGGTAGGATGGTAAATGAAGGAAAGGGGAGATGTAGGTGCTGAATGGAGGAGCCCATTTCCATCTAACAACGCCCAAAATAGTCCTTTGAGAATATGGAGCAGAAATTTTGTGAGTGTATTGACACAGAGCATAAAATATACAGTAAAGAAAGTGGATATTCCAGACAGCAGATTCTACATTATTCCAGGCAGATGTCCTTACCCAGTGATACCAAGTTAGTATAAGTCTCCAACATCACATCTCTGTACAAATTCTTCTGATCTGAATTTAGGCATTCCCACTCCTCCTGAGAGAAGTCTATGGAGACATCACTGAATGTAAGAGGCATCTGAAATGACAGATCCATGTATTATCTGTAAAAGTGGAAAAAAAATTCAAGATGAAATATTGAGTTGCAGCAGGGGGTGATATATCATAAAAACAAGTAAGCTGAAGTTAAAGATCATGACATAGTTAGATGAAAAGAAATAAATTAGTGTATCTAAAGTACAGTGCCTCAGTTCAGTTGCTCAGTCATGTCTGACTCTTTGTGACCCCATGGACTGCAGCACACCAGACTTCTCTGTCCATCACCAACTCCCAGAGCTTGCTCAAACTCATGTCAATCGAGTCGGTGATGCCATCCAACCATCTCATCCTCTGTTGTCCCCTTCTCCTCCTGCCTTCCATCTTTCCCAGCATCAGGTCTTTTCCATTGAGTCAGTTCTTTGCATCAGATGGCCAAAGTATTGGAGCTTCAGCTTCAGCATCAATCCTCCCAATATTCAGGAGTGATTTCCTTTGGGATTGACTGGTTGGATGTCCCTGCAGTCCAAGGGACTCTCAAGAGTCTTCTCCAACACCATAGTTCAAAAGTGTTCAGCTTTCTTTATGGTCCAACTCTCACATCCATACATGACTACTGGAAAAACCATAGCCTTGACTAGACGGACCTTTGTCGACAAAGTAATGTCTCTGCTTTTTAATATGCTATCTAGGTTGGTCATAACTTTCCTTCCAAGGAGTAAGTGTCTTTTATTTTATGGCTGCAGTCACCATATGCAATGATTTTGGAGCCCAAGAAAATAAAGTCTCTCACTATTTCCATTGTTTCCCCATCTATTTGCCATGAAGTGATGAAACTGAATGCCATGGTCTTAGTTTTTTTTTTTTTAATTAATTAATTTATTTTAATTTGAGGCTAATTACTTTACAATATTGTGGTGGTTTTCGCCATACATTGCAGCCATGGGTGTACATGTGCCCCCCATCCTGAACCACCCTCCCACCTCCCTCCCCACCCCATCCCTCAGGGTTGTCCCAGTGCACTGGCTTTGAGTGCCCTGTTTCATGCATCGAACTTGGACTGGTGATGATCTTAGTTTTTTGAATGTTGAGTTTTAAGCCAGCTTTTTCACTCTCCTCTTTCACTTTCATCAAGAGGCTCTTCAGTTCTTCTTTGCTTTCTGCCATAAGGGTGGTGTCATCTGCATATCTGAGGTTATTGATATTTCTCCCAGCAGTCTTGATTCTAGCTTGTGCTTCATCCAGCCTGGCATTTTGCATGATGTACTCTGCATAGAAGTTAAATAAGCAGGGTAAAAATATACAGCCTTGACTCACTCCTTCCCCAATTTGGAACCAGTCTGTTGTTCCATGTCTGGTACTACCTGTTGCTTCTTGACCTGCATACAGATTTCTCAAGAGGCAGGTCAAGTGGTCTGGTATTCCCATCTCTTTAAGAATTTTCCACAGTTTGTTGTGACCCACACAGTCAAAGGCTTTGGTATAGTCAATAAAGCAGAAATCGATGTTTTTCCGGAACTCTCTTGCTTTTTCGATGATGCAACAGATGTTTGCAACTTGATTTCATGTTCCTCTGCCTTTTCTAAAACCAGCTTGAACATCTGGAAGTTCACGGTTCACGTATTGCTGAAGCCTGGGTTGGAGAATTTTGAGCATTACTTTGCTAGCATGTGAGATGAGTGCAATTATGCGGTAGTTTGAGCATTCTTTGGCATTGCCTTTCTTTGGGATTGGAATGAAAACTGACATTTTCCAGTTCTGTAGCCACTGCTGAGTTTTCCAAAACCATCAATCTCTATTTCACTTTTAAATAGAGATCAATAACTAAATTTAAACAACTTTCCAGATATACCAATGTTTATAGCTAGTAAGATAACATATAATTTATACTATAGCCCAAATTATTATGCTGAAACTTGGGGATTCTTTCTTTTAATGTTTTATTTTTTATTTTTTGGCTGTGCCGTCCAGCATATGGGATCTTAGTTCCCCGACCAGGGATGGAAGCCCTGCCCCCTGCAGTGAACCATGGAGTCTTAACCACTGGATCAGCAGGGAAGAATCAACGTGGGGATTCTTGACTAAAAAAGAATCCAAACAATTTTATCTAATTGGAGAAGGGCATCCATTATTGTCAAGACACAAGCATATTATATGTCAGATTATATCATAAGTATTTCCCTTATTCTGACAAATTTACACTTTCATAAACATCAGGTTTTTCATAGACATCAGGTTTAATCTTTCTTAAAGTGTTAGGTTATTAATAATAACATATATACTATTATAGTATTTCGGCTGGACAAAAATCCTGACCTCTTCCTCAAAGTTTAGTATTATCCAGCGGATGTGGTTCCCAGTGATCTTCCTTTTTACAATCTCTTATTGAACTTCTGGTTCTTGAGTTAGAACACACTAATATAGAATGATCCAGAATAATACTGAATCACTCAAGACCAGCAATTTCTCTTCCACCACATAATGGACCTCAGAACCCTATTCATTTCTCAGTGATTCCTTAGCCAGAACCCCACCTCTCTCTCTTTCTAGGAAGGGACCAACTCCATTTCAACCCAAACCTAAAAGCTTTTCAAAGCTGAAGTCTCATCCCACACTGAGACTGAGACCATTCATAACCAAATTCACCCTTTGTTGTTGTTCAGTCCCTAAGTTTTGTCTGACTCTGTGACCCCCATGTACTACAGCATGTCAGGCTTCCCTGTCCTTCACTATCTCCTGGAGTTTTGTTCAAATTCATGTCTATTGAATCAGTGATGCCATCCAACCATCTCATCCTCTGTTGGCCCGTTCTCCTACTGCCCTCAACCTCTCTCCCTTATCTACCTGGGAAACAGTGGAGAAAGTTCTCCCTCTTCTGGTCAAAGAGGACCACCATTTTTATATAATTAAACTACAAGCCCAATAAGGGAAGCTCCAATATTTCCTTCAAGGTACTCTACCCCTTCACTGCTCCAACACTGCCCCTAAGAGAAGACTGAACATATAAGATACATAAATTATTTGATGAAAAACTGAAAAACCAGTTCAAAAAAAGGGAGCAAACAGAGAGGACACAATCATTCTCTGTAAAGGGAAAAAGTGAAAATTGGCTTAGAGATACAGCTTCCCTAAGAAGAAGATTTGGGGCTAAAGAATGAAAATATTACCTGAATTAAAAACTATATTTCAGGAAGGAAATAGAGACATCCACTTACTAGGGCCATGATTTTAGAATTGCCAATCATTCTCAGAAGCTGAGTCCAGAGAAGCCAGAGCTGAGGGAGGAAAAAGAAGCTTCGAGACCCAGCGTAGCTCAGAACTCCAAAAATTAAGGTATGAGAGCCTTTCTTTTTTCTTCTTTATTCCTGCTTCCCATTGTCCTTGCCACTCTTCCCCTTCCCAAACACATAAACACATGTCAGGGAATATGAGTAGGAGTCCAGACAATTCCGGCTTCCCTGATAGCTCAGGTGGTAGAGAATTGGCCTGCAATGCAGGAGATGGGTTCAATCCTGGGTTGGGAAGATCTCCTGGGGAAGGAAATGGCAACCCACTCAGTAGTCTTGCTTGGGAAACCCCAGGGACAGAGGAGCCTGGCAGTCTACAGTCCATGGGATCACAAAGAGTTGAACACAACTGAGTGACTAACTCACACACACACACACACACACCCCAGACAAATCCAACCACCCTTTCTTATGCCTAGGAAACAAGCCACACAAGCGTGGATACACAGCAGGGGCTCTCTGAGGCAAAGCCAGTTCCAGACACACCTCTCTGGCCTATTTCTAATTCTGATCACACCACATGTACCCAGCCTGGGTTGTCCAGTCACAATGAGTGGATCCTCCCCAATCCAGCCCTACCTGCCAGGGTTGAGACCAGGCCATACAACAAAAACTTCAATAAGCTCATGGCCTCCCAGTGGATCTGGACTCTGCTACACAAAAGGCAGAAAACAGTAGAGACCAATCTGAAAAATGTAACTACTCTAAAACTGCCTGCCCATATGAAGCCTGAACTTGACTCTCAAGGTCCCCTGGGGTGACCAACCTGGGTTTTTCCCATCAGGATCCACTTTGCTTTCTGACATGAATTATTTCCTGTGCTCCCCCACATCCCCTGCTCCCAACCCACCCAGTACCCACAAGAGAGAGGTGAATTTATGCTCACTATAGCTGTATAGCAACACATAGATTTTTGCAACCTTCTATGTGATAGCTGCTCTATACACATTAACTTTTAATCCTAAAATGTAATTATTAACTCAGTTCAACAGATGGGGAAATAGAAGCTCAAAGAAGTGAAGATATTTCCCCATATAATAAGCAGTAAGTAGAAGTGATGTGTTTTGAAGCACATTTCTATAATTTGTGTGTGTGTGTGTAATAAAGTTTTATTAAAGTATAAAGGAGACAGAGAAAGCTTCTGACATAGGCATCAGAAGG
>NW_011494885.1:1208859-1211659 GCF_000754665.1 Bison bison bison
GTCGTGTCCGACTCTGTGCGACCCCATAGACTGCAGCCCACCAGGCTCCCCCATCCCTGGGATTCTCCAAGCAAGAACACTGGAGTGGGTTGCCATTTCCTTCTCCAACATTTCTATAATTATAAACTCAACTTTAACTGTTGTCTCTGACACCCAGTTTTTTTTGTTGTTGTTGTTCCATTGTATGAAATCTGAGCACAGGTAATTAAGATATCACCTGCCAAAACACCTATTAAAGATGTTTTAAATAAAGAATACCATTTCGCAGGTATTCTACTGTCAGATTTTAAAAATTAATGATGCACCATGTATTAATAAGGCTGTAGGAAAACAAGAACCTTATGCTCATGCTGTCCTTTAGACCTATGAAAACCTACTGAAGTTGAGACTTGTACAAAAAAATATGCATAAGAATAATTTAATGATAGAAAGCCATTTCAGAGTCTTCATCAAAAAAATAACAGTAAAACGTGCCTAGAAATGTATAAAGGAATATGATGACAGACACTAGTTAAAATGAAAAAAAAAAAAAAAAGCTGGAGAAAAGTCTAAAGGTACTTAGATGGGTAATTAATTAAATAAAATGTATTCATTTATATAATGGAAATGAAGTAAGGGAATTCCCTGGTGGTCCAGCAGTTAAAAATCCACCTTCCAATGCAGGGAACACAGGTTCAATCCCTGGTAAGGAAACTACGACCCCACATGCTGCAGGGCAACTAACCCCTTGCACCACAACTAGAGAGACTTGTGCCACTCTGAAGATCCAGCATAGCCAAAATTAAAAAAAGAAAATGAAGTAGATATTTAAAATGGGCAGATCACTGGTTCTCAATTGGGGGTGATCCTGCTCCTCAGGGCACACATGGCAATGTCTGGAGACATACTAGGTTGTCAAAATGTGTGGAGGGAGGCTACTATCTAGTGGGTAGAGACTAGGGATGCTACTAAACACCCTACAACACACAGGAAAGCCCCCCACAATAAAGAATTTTCTAGTCAAAAATATCAACAGTGCTAAGGCTGAGAAACCCTGATTGTAGGCTTATTAGAGGAAGATAACATAATTCAGAGTGTCAATAATATGTTATTCACAATGCCAGTCTATGATAAAACTTAATGAAAATGCAAAGAAACAGGAAAATGTTACTGATAATCAAGAAAGAAAAGTCTCAATAGAAATAAACCCAAAGATAATCCAGTCAGTGGAGCTAACAGACAGGATTTGAAGATATTATGATTAACATGCTAAAGAAAAGAGAGGAAAAGATGAAAAATATGGAATGCAAAATGGAGCATATCAATAGAGGTTAAGACTCTTAAAACAAGAATCACATGGATATTTTATACTTATAAAAATATATTCAGTTCAGTTCAGTTGCTCAGTCGTGTCCGACTCTTTGCGATCCCATGAAATCACAGCACGCCAGGCCTCCCTGTCCATCACCAACTCCCGGAATTCACTCAAACTCATGTCCATTGAGTCGGTGATGCCATCCAGCCATCTCATCCTTTGTTGTCCCCTTCTCCTTCTGCCCCCAATTCCTCCCAGAATCAGGGTCTTTTCCAGTGAGTCAACTCTTCGCATGAGGTGGCCAAAATATTGGAGTTTCAGCTTCAGCATCAGTCCTTCCAATGAACACCCAGGACTGATCTCCTTTAGGATGGACTGATTGGACCTCCTTGCAGTCCAAGGGACTCTCAAGTCTTCTCCAACACCATAGTTCAAAAGCATCAATTCTTCGGCACTCAGCTTTCTTCACAGTCCAACTTTCACATCCATACGTGACCACTGGAAAAACTATAGCCTTGACTAGACAGACCTTTGTTGGCAAAGTAATGTCTCTGCTTTTCAATATGCTGTCTAGGTTGGTCATAACTTTCCTTCCAAGGAGTAAGCGTCTTTTAATTTCATGGCTGCAATCACCATCTGCAGTGATTTTGGAGCCCCAAAAAATAAAGTCTGACACTGTTTCCACTGTTTCCCCATCTATTTCCCATGAAGTGATGGGACCAGATGCCATAATCTTCGTTTTCTGAATGTGGAGCTTTAAGCCAACTTTTTCACTCTCCTCTTTCACCTTCGTCAAGAGGCTTTTTAGTTCCTCTTCACTTTCTGCCATAAGGGTGGTGTCATCTGCATATCTGAGGTTATTGATATTTCTCCTGGCAATCTTGATTCCAGCTTGTGTTTCTTCCAGCCCAGCGTTTCTCATGATGTACTCTGTATATAAGTTAAATAAGCAGAGTGAATATACAGCCTTGACGTACTCCTTTTCCTATTTGGAACCAGTCTGTTGGTCCATGTCCAGTTCTAACTGTTGCTTCCTGACCTGCATACAAATTTCTCAAGAGGCAGGTCAGATCTGGTATTCCCATCTCTTTCAGAATTTCCCACAGTTTATTGTGATCCACAGTCAAAGGCTTTGGCATAGTCAATAAAGCAGAAATAGATGTTTTTCTGGAACTCTCTTGCTTTTTCGATGATCCAGCGGATGTTGACAATTTGATCTCTGGTTCCTCTGCCTTTTCTAAAACCAGCTTAAACATCTGGAAGTTCACGATTCACGTATTGCTGAAGCCTGGCTTGGAGAATTTTGAGTATTATTTTACTAGGGTGTGAGATGGGTGCAATTGTGCAGTAGTTCGAGCATTCTTTGGTATTGCCTTTCTTTGGGATTGGAATGAAAACTGACCTTTTCCAGTCCTGTGGCCACTGCTAAGTTTTCCAAATTTGCTGGCATATTGAGTGCAGCACTTTCACAGCATCACCTTTCAGGATTTGAAATAGCTCCACTGG
>NW_011494885.1:1211871-1218050 GCF_000754665.1 Bison bison bison
TCAGCTCCCGGTCTTGTTTTTGCTGACTGCATAGAGCTTCTCCATCTTTGGCTGCAAATAATATAATCAATCTGATTTCAGTGTTGACAATCTGGTGATGTCCATGTGTAGAGTCTTCTCTTGTGTTGTTGGAAGAAGGTGTTTGCTATGACCAGTGGGTTCTCTTGGCAAAACTCTATTAGCCTTTGCCCTGCTTCATTCCGTATTCCAAGGCCAAATTTGCCTGTTACTCCAAGTGTTTCTTGACCTCCTACTTTTGCATTCCAGTCCCCTATAATGAAAAGGACTTGTAGGTCTTCATGGAACCGTTCAACTTCAGCTTCTTCAGCGTTACTGGTTGGGGCATAGGCTTGGATTACCGTGATATTGAATGGTTTGCCCTGGAAATGAACAGAGATCATTCTGTCGTTTTTGAGATTGCATCCAAGTACTGCATTTTGGACTCTTTTGTTGACCATGATGGCTACTCCATTTCTTCCAAAATATATTACTGAAAATTAAAACTGTACAGGATGATTTAACAGCAGAAAACTGTTTTAATTAACATAAAGTTAAATTAACAATAATCTTATACTGAGAGAAAAAAAGAACAGAGCTGAATGTAAGAGAAATACAAGAAACTGCCAAAATGTAGAAATGAACATCTAAAACAAAATAGAACAGAAAATTTATTTGAAGAAATAATGGACAAAATGTGCAACTGTCATGAAATATCTTGATATATAAATGAAAAAGCTCAGCAAACCTAACCAGTTGAAATAATGGAATCCATACCTAGGCACATCTTGGCCAAATTGTTAAGAAACAAAGCTGAAAAACATATATTAAAAGTATGTAGTTTAAAAAAAAAAGACATCTGTTATAAATAAACAAGAAAAACAGTCCATATCTCAACAGAATCTTTAGCAGCCTGAAAAATGGAACCATGTGTTTAAAAAGTGCTAAAAGGAAAAACCCTGAGAACTCTGACTCTTATACCCAGACAAGATATCTTTCAGAAAGAAAGGTGAAATAATGATTTTTTTTTTAAAACAAAGTGAAGTTGCTCAGTCGTGTCCGACTCTTTGTGACCCCATGGACTGTAGCCTACCAGGTTCCTCTGTCCAAGGGATTTTCCAAGCAAAAATACTGGAGTGGGTTGCCCTTTCCTTCTCCAGGAGATCTTCCTGACCCAGGGATTGAACCCAGGTCTCCTGCATTGTAGGCAGATGCTTTACCATCTGAGCCACCAGCGAAGTCAGCTGAGAGAATTTCGTATCAACAGACCCATAATACAAGAAATACTAAAGAACAGAAGTCAGGCAAAAGGAAAATAATCCTAGATGGAAGCATGAATGTGCAAAAAAGCTAGGAAATATTTCAAGCTAAATGATAATGAAAGTATGGCATAACAAAGCTTGTGAGACACAATCACACCAATGCTTACAAAGACATTTTTAGGACTTCCCTGGTGGCCCACTGGATGGGAATCTGCTTACCAAAGCAGAGGACACGGTTTTGATCCCTGGTCTGGGAAGGCTCCACATGCCACCGGGCAACTGAGCCCGTGCACCACAACTACTGAACCTGTGCTCTAGACCCACAAGCTGCAACCACTGAGCCCATGTGTCTAGATCCTGTGCTCTGCAACAAGGGAAGCCACTGCAATGAGAAGCCCTGACTTGTTGCAACTAGAGAAAGCCCACTCAAAACAATGAAGACCCAGGGCAGCCAAAAGAATAAGTAAGTAAATTATAAAAAACAAAACAATAAAAAACCAAAAGATATTTTTAGCTTTAAATGTGTATTTTTGTTTTTGTTTTGTATTCACAAATGCTGCAGATAAATACCATTCATTATCTCATCACCATTGATAATTGCTAGGTGTACTGAAGTCATAGCAAATCAATTGGTAGTGAAATTATTATGAAAATACTTTGTCAAATTACTGTAATGCCAAGTAAATCCATAATTTATTTTCTCCCATAGATATCATGAGCATTTATAATGACTGCCCACTTATGTTTTCCCTTTCTTTTTACCCTTCTTTGATCCCCTTCACCTAAACATAAACATATGTTTTATAAAGTAGAATGGTTAAAAAACAATGATCTATCTCTGGAAGCTAGAAAAGGAAAAACAAATTAAGTCTACAGAAAGTAAAACATACTAAAAGAAACAAATGGCATTAAAAAAACCCAGACATATAACAGAGAAAAATCAATAAAGCCAAAAGCTATTTCATTGAAAAGATAAGATTAATAAACCTCTTGGTATACTGTCAAGAAAAACATTGCCCATATCAGGAATATAAAAGGAGATATCACTACATATATTATAGACATTATTTTGATAAGAGATACATTGATAACATAACTTTATGAACTCTATGACAATAAACTTGAAAATGTAGATGCAATTTAAAAATTTCTTGAAAACACAATTTATTAAAACTGATATAAAAAAACTGATATAAAAAATGGAAAATCTGAATATAGATTTATTAAAGAAATTAAATCTGTATTAAGGACCTTCCCATAAAATATCAGGCCCAGAGGCTTCAGTGGCAAATTCTCCAAACACTTAAGGAATTAAAAATGCCAACCAAACTATCTTTTCTAGAAAACAAACCCCCAAAATGGACCACATCATGAGGTCCATAATTATGACATCAAAACCTGACAAGGACATTATAGGAAAGGAAAACTACAGTATATCTCTCTCATGAATGTAGATGCAAGACTATTAAATAAAGTATTAGCAAGAGGCCACTGATATGTATGAGCAAGAGATTTATTCTAGAAATGCAAAGTCACTTAATTTTCAAAAAGCAATCAATGTAATCTTCCAACTTTAAATAAGACAGAGTTACCCTGGTGGATCAGTGGTAAAGAATCCATCCACCTGCCAATACAGAAGGCACAGGTTCCATCCCTGATACAGGAAGATCCCACATGTTGTGAAGCAGGTAAGCCAGTGTGCCACAACTATTGAGCTTGAGCTCTAGAGCCTGGAAGCCAAAACTACTGAGCCCCAGTGCCCTAGAGCCCTGTGAAAGTGAAAGTCACTCAGTCAAGTCCGACTCTTTATGACCCCATGAACTTCTCTAGACCAGAATACTGAAGTGGGTAGCCTTTCCCTTCTCCAGGGGATTGTCCCAACCCAGGGATTGAACCCAGGTCTCCTGCATTGTGGGCAGATTCTTTATCAGCCGAGCCACAAGGGAAGCCCAAGAACACTGAAGTGGATAGCCTATCCCTTCTCCAGGGAATCTCCTGACCCAGGAATCTCCCGACCCAGGAATTGAAACGACCCAGGAATCGAACCAGGGACTCCTGCATTGCAGGCAGATTCTTACCAACTGAGTTATCAGGGAACTCCGTGCTCCATGACAAGAGAAGCCACTACAATGAAAAGCCCGTGCACCACAACAAAGAGTAGCCCCCACTTGCAGCAACTAGAGAAAAGCCCATGCAGCCCGTGAAGACCTAGCATAGCCAAAAATAAAAATACATAAAATTATTTTAAAAAATAATAAAGGAGAAAAACTATTCAATGATTTCATTAAATGCAGAAAAACCATTTATAATATTCAACATCAGTTCATGATAAAAATCCTTCAAACTAGGAATGGAAGTGAACTTCTTTAATTTGATAAAAGGGATCTGGCAGAATAAAACTGGGAGGTGAAATATGGACCACTGCCCTGAGCTCAGGAACAAGGCAGGGTGTCCACTTTTACCACTTCCATTTAACTTTCTACTAGAAGACCTCTCTAATACCATACAAGAAAAAGTGAGATGAAAGGTATGAAGATTGGAAGGAAAGAGGTACAGCCAGTTTTATTTGCAGATAACATCATTTTGTACATAGAAAAAAATTTTTTCAATTCTATAAACTATTAATACATGAATTTATTAGGAAGTTTGTTGAATAAAAGGTCACAGTATAAAACAATTATATTAAAACAAAGTTATTGAAAATGAAATTTTAAAAATCTGAACAGTATAAAAAATAAGAAAAATATGAAACACTTTGAAATGAACCTAACAAAAGAAGTGTTTTCAACTTATAGACCAAAAGCAAAACATTAAGAAAAGAAAGAAGAATTAAATAAATGGAAACTTATTTCATGTTTATGAACTGGAAGAATCAATTTTAAGATGACCAATTTTCTCTAAATTGATCTATTGATTCAATGTATTCCTAAACAATATTAGGAGCTTTTTTGTAGAACATTAATAAAACTCATTCTAAATTTATATGGAAATGGCTCTGATGGTAAAGAATCCGCCTACAATGCGGGAAACCTGGTTTGATCACTAGGTTGGAAAGATCCCCTGGAGGAGGACATGGCAACCCACTCCAGTATTCTTGCCTGGAGAATCCCCATGGACAGAGGAGCCTGGTGGGCTGCAGTCCATGGGGTCGCAAACAGGTGGACATGACTGAGCGACTAAGCACAGCACACAGCTAAGAATCCAGAACAGTCAGGGCAAGTTTGAAGAACAAAGTTGTTGAATGTATATTACCAGTCATCAAGACATATGTATTATGTAATTACTGTAATTAAAACAGTGGGACTGACACAGGATTTACAAAAAGACCAACAGAACAGAGTCCAGAAAGAGACTTGCACATATATAGCCACTTTTTTTTTTTTTTAACAATAAAAGTCTAACTGCAAATTAGAACAGAAAGGAAAGTCTTTTCAACAAATGGTACCAAAGCAATTGGCTAGCTGTATGTAAAAAATGGTTTTAACCCTGATCCTACCACACACACATATAAATTCAAGATGGATCATATGCCTAAATGTGAAAACTAAAGCTATAAAGTTTCTGGAAGAAGAAACAGGAAAATATCTCCATGATCTTGGGATAGCCAAAATTTTCCTCTTTTTTTTCTGGTTTAATTTTTATTTCTACTTATTGTAGACCTAGAGAAAATTTGCAAGAGTAGTACAGAGGGTTTCCTGTATATCCCTCAACTTACTGTTGACATCTTAGGATTATCAAAACCATGAAATTAACACTGGTATAGTAGATACTATCAATGGCATATCTTATTCAAATATCACCAGTTTCCCTCCATTAATGTCCTTTTTCTTTTCCAGGATCCTATACATGATCCCACATTGCATTTGGCTATTATTTCTTCCCACCCCACAATATTTATTTATTTGGCTGCAATGGGTCTTAGTTGCGGCATGTGGGATCTTTAGTTGTGGTATGCTAACACTTAGTTGTGGCATGTGGGATCTAGTTCCCTAACTCGGAATCGAACCTGGGCCTCCTGTATTGGGAACAGAGTCTTAGCAACTGGACCATCAGGGAAGTTCCAGACTGTTTGTTATTTCTCCTCAGTCTCTTCCAGTCTACCCAGTCTTTCCTGTGGTAGTGGTTTTCAATTGCTGCCATAACAAATTAACCATAAATATATCTTAACACAACACACATTTATTATCTCATGGTGTTTTGTGGACTTGGAGTCTGGACACAGTTTCACTGGGTGCTCTCCTCAGGCTGGTCTTGAGGTTACAAACAGGTGTCAGCTGGGCTGTGTTCTCATTCAGAGGCTCAACTGGGGAAGAATTCAATTCCAAGTTTATTCAGATTGTTGGCAGAATTCATATCCTTGTGGCTAGATGAATGATGGCCTCAATTTTTTTATGGCTGTCAGCTGGAGGACACCCTCAGGTCCTAGAAGCTGCCTGCCGTTTCTTGCAACAGGAAATTCTCCAACATTGCCACTTACTTCATCAAGCCCACAAGGCAAGTCTCTAGCTCCAGTCTGCTACAATGGAGTCTTAAATGATAAAATGGAACCATAGTAGTGACATCCCATCACTTTTTCCACAAAAACTAACATGATCACAGGACTGATGTTAGGCACAGGTTAAATAATTTAGAGACAGAAGGGCCTGGGGACCCTGACAAGGGTGATTAATCTGCAGGGCCCTATGACTTACAGATATGTTACTATCAGACAGTATATTTCATCCCCAGGGAAAGAAGGATCATATGCCTTTAAAATTAAAGTGTATTTTACCAATGAGAAAACACAAACTCACTTTAACTTAAACTTTTAGTTTAACAAAAATTCTTTCCTCTCAGGATCCTATTTTTTAGAGACATGCAGCACTAAGAAAAGAGAAAATGAACATGAGACATCAGCATTTTCTTGGAGAGCACATTCAT
>NW_011494885.1:1218150-1218364 GCF_000754665.1 Bison bison bison
ACTGCAGCCTACCAGGCTCCTCCGTCCATGGGATTTTCCAGGCAAGAGTACTGGAGTGGGGTGCCATTACCTTCTCCAGGACGTCATTGCTGCTGCTGCTAAGTCGCTTCAGTCGTATCCGACTCTCTGCGACCCCATAGACAGCAGCCCACCGGGCTCCCCCATCCCTGGGATTCTCCAGGCAAGAACACTGGAGTGGGTTGCCATTTCCTTC
>NW_011494885.1:1218464-1224842 GCF_000754665.1 Bison bison bison
TCCAGTTCACCATAAACAACCAGATGGGAATAGGAGGGAGGCTAGAACAGCGTTGACCTTTCCCAGTGTGTGAGAGGCTGGGGTAACTGATGTCTAGGGTGGAATCTGTGGAATTGACAGCAGGCTTCTGGGGCCAGAGTTTTGGAAATGCTGTGGCAGTGAAACATAGCTGGCCCCTCGAAACTTTCAAAGGGGACCCTCCCAGGAGGAAACCCACTCCTAGACGTCATTGTTGCCGTTGCTGTTAAGTCGCTTCAGTCGTGTCTGACTCTGTGCGACCCCATAGACGGCAGCCCACCAGGCTCCGCCGTCCCTGGGATTCTCCAGGCAAGAACACTGGAGTGGGTTGCCATTTCCTTCTCCAGTGCAGGAAAGTGAAAAGTGAAAGGGAAATCGATCAGTCGTGTCCGACTCTTAGCGGCCTCATGGACTGCAGCCTACCAGGCTCCTCCGTCCATGGGACTTTCCAGGCAATAGTACTGGAGTGGGTTGCCATTAGGTCTTCCCAAAAGCCTGTTTGGGGCCGTATTCAGCTTCAGAAAATCTCATCTCGTGATCCAATCTGTGTCTTCTTGCTGGGATCCTCCATTCTTCCATTCTAACGCTAAGATTCTGGCTTCGCTCCTTTATCTGCCACAGACCCCATGCGGCTGTGAGGGGAGAGATACGAGGAATCGGCAGAGACAAAAGCCAAGAGTTCCAGTGACAATCCACACAGCCACACAACTGCTGCTCATCCAAAAGCCACGCATCATTGAAATAAGCACCATCACCCAATTAAATAATGACACACAAACATACACTTCATGGAGACACGTCTACACATACGAGTTTCTCAATAGGTACATAGATCTCTGCTGCTGTCGCAGACACGAGCCTTACATTCGAGGACCGACACGTCTTACCCGTGCCCGGAGCGTCCCAGCCTTGAGGGCCCGTCACCAGACGGCTACCGAAATAGACTATGGATGCGTGTTCCGTTTTGGGGATCTGCTTAACACGTAGGGACTCCGCCACCGGAAGAGCACCCAGGGCTCGAGGCTGATGCGAGCCCGGTGGCTTCTGGGAAATGCAGTCCATCCGGAACATTTCTGGCTCTGAGAGAGCTCGGCGATCCGAATTCGCAGATGCCAGGACTGTGTCAGCGCGCGGTGGAGAACGGCTAGACCCCTCTGAAGGAAGATGGTAGCTGGTGAGGTTAGCATACATGGAAAAAGCGAGTGGAATCTGTGTCCAGTCTGTAGAAGGCGGGTGGGATCCTGGGAACTTCAGAGCCTCAAACCTGCAGCAGGAGGAGACGGCGGGCTCTTGTGTACGGTGGTTTCTTGGGTGTGAGCTCTGAGGATTGGGACTTCAGTCTTTTGACCCCCATCCCTACCCCCATTCCCGCTTAGGTAGCATCAGCATCCCGAGTAGCGCCAGAAGCACACCTGGCATTAAGTGTGCATTTGTTTTTAAAGAAAGAACCCCTGGGGTTGTGTGTTTGCGTTTTCATTCTCTGTGTTTCTGTGGGACCTCAATGTGTGTCCGTAACCATGTATGGCGGCTTCCCTTGTGGCTCAGCAGTAAAGAATCCGCCAGTCAATGCAGAAGATGGGGGTTCTATCCCTGGGTAGGAAAGATCCCCTGAAGAAGGAAATGGCAACCTGCTTCAGTTTTCTTGCCAGGGACATCCCATGGACAGAGAATCCTGGCAGGCTACAGTCCTTGAGGACAAAGAGTCAGACACGACTTAGCGACTAAACAACCACTATGTATGGGATTGTTTTTCTGTTTGGTTTGTTTCCTAGAGTGTAAATATGAAGATGGTTTGTTTCAGATTTTGAGATATTATAAAACTTGTTAAGCACACTTCCTTCCCACTCCTCCATCCCCACCCTGAAATTCCTCCTGCCCAGTATCTTGCGTTTCTTTCCGTTAAGGGCTACTTCTGGCTGACTTTTGCCAGAGACATACGCTAGCAGGGCCAACTCATCCATTAGACATAGTATGCAAAACGTCTAGAGCCCACAATACTCTTTGTTGTTAGGGTTTAGTTGCTTTTTCCGACTCTTTGTGACGCCATGAACTGCAGCACCTCAGGCTTCCCCGTCCTTCACTATCGCCCAGAGTTTGTTCAAATTCATGTCCACTGAGTCCGTGATGCCACCCAACCATCTCATCCTCTGTCTCCCCCTTCTCCTGCCCTCAATCTTTCCCAACATCAGTGTCTTTTCCAATGAGGCGGCTCTTCACATCAAAATATTGGAACTTCAGCATCAGTCTTTCCAGTGAATACTCAGGGTTGATTTTAGGGGCCTACCAATAAGTCTTTTAAAATCAGAAATAAACGTTAATTTTTGGTCAAAGGAAATGTTTAATTCAAAGAAACTCAACTTATTATTATTACTATACCTAAAGAATCACAAAATACTGTTATTTTTATTTTCTATTTATTGTTGAAGGGCCCCACAGAAGTTCTAATACAGCCCCGCATCTTACCCAAATCAAATCAGATTTCAATTCTGCCTTATTCTTCTTCAGTTCTTCAGTGGGACTTGTGAAAACAGCACTGTACCTGCTGACCTTAGGTGAAACTGCAGTAAACTCTGACCTTCCCTCATGTGAGTCTTCCATGATCCCAGGATGAAGTGGAACATTTCCTTCTCCAGCTGTCTGGGCACCTTGAAAATGAAGTTTGAACACATTTTGGTCTCCTAATAAAACTTCCCTTCCCAGACTCTTTGTAAATAAGCATTAAAAAGTTTGAGTGTTTTTGTGACTGTGTGTGGAATTATATAATATAATGCACATTTTGAGGCCTGTGAGATTATGGCTTTAGTTATGAGATTGTGTGTTTTTATCTGTGAGTATGACTTAAAATGTATGTGATACCTTTAAAGACATGCTTTTATTATGTGGGCATTTTACGGATATTGTGAATGGATTACTTAAAATAGGCTTATTAAGTGTGAACAGGCTTATTAAGTGAGAAACTACATGAGATGGAAATGTGTGATTCTGATTTTATGAATATAGAACCCTGTGATATTATGACTGTATATCTTGGTGAGTGACGATAAGCTGCTTTTACTCTTCTCAACAATGAATGAGAGGAATGTTGCACCTTTATGGAACAATAACTTTAAGATTTGGGTTAAAGGATTTGCTATTTATTTGGCAAATCATTTGGATATTTTATGCTCTATTACTTAGCCGTAAAAAGAAAAAATTCCGACACATGCTATAACGCGGATGTATCTAGAGAACGTTGTACTAAGTGAAACAAGCCCATCACAAAAAGATGAATACAAGAAAAGAAAACTGCAGACTAATATCTCTGAAAAACATAGATGGAAAACTTCTCAACAAAATATCAACAAATTGAACTCAACAGAATATTAAAAGGATCATATACTAGGACCAGGGTTTCCCTGGTGGCTCAGTGGTAAAGAATATGACTGCCAATGCAGGAGACATGGGTTTGATCCCTGGGTTGGGAAGATCCCTTGGAGAAAGAAATGGCTACCCACTCCAGTATTCTTGCCCAGGAAATCCCAGGGATAGAGGAGCCTGGCAGGCTACAGGCCATGGGGTCACAAAAGAGTCAGACATGACTTAGCGACTAAACAACACTAGGACCAAGTGGGATTTATCCCTCCGATACAAGGATGATTCAACATATGCAATATGTACCACGTTACATCACTTTAACAAGATGAAAGATAAAAATCATAGGACTATCTCAATATACAGAAAAAGCATTTGACAGTACAACATCCTTTGATGATAAAAACTCTCAACAAATTGGTATAGATGGAACATGCTACTGCTGCTGCTAAGTCGCTTCAGTCGTGTCCGACTCTGTGCGACCCCATAGACGGCAGCCCACCAGGCTCCCCGGTCCCTGGGACTCTCCAGGCAAGAACGCTGGAGTGGGTTGCCATTTCCTTCTCCAAAGCATGAAAGTGAAAAGTGAAAGGGAAGTCACTCAGTCATGTCCGACTCTTGGGGACCCCATGGACTACAGCCCATCAGGCTCCTCCATCCATGGGATTTTCCAGGCAAGAGTACTGGAGTGGGGTGCCATTGCCTTCTCCTAGATGGAACATAACTCAATGTAATAGAAGCCATATACAGTGAACTCAGAGCTAACGTCATATTCAGTGGTGAAAGGTTGAAAGCTTTTCCTTTACAAACAGAAAACAAAGGTGCCCACTCTCACCACTTCTATTCCACAGAGTACTGGAAGTCCTAGCTGAGCAATCAAAATATAAAGAAATTAAAAGGCATCCAAGTCAGAGAGGAAGAAATAAAATTGCCTTTGCAGATACAAACAAAAGAGATATATAAATAAATATATATTTTCTAAACACTATACATCAAAACTGTTAGAACTCATTAGTGCCTTCTGTCAAGTTGAATAATACAAAATTAACATACAAAAACCAGTTGCTATTTTTATACAGTAACAATATATGTAAAATAATTCCATTCACAGTATCACTAAAGACAATAAAAATACTTAGGAATAAATTTAAATAAGGAGATGAAAGACCTGTATACCAAAAATGATAAGACTTTGATGGAAGAAATTGAAGACACAAATAAGCAGAAAAATATGCTGTGTACTTGGATCAGAAGGATTAATATCATTAAAATGTCCCTACTACCCAAAAGCCATCTATAGACTCAGTGCAATTTGTATCAAAATTCCAATGGCATATTTCACAGAAATAGAAAAAAAATTCTAAAATTTTGTATGGAGCCACAAAAACCTGTAATAGCCAAAGCAATCAGAAGAAAGAAGAACAAAGCCAGAGACATCCCACTTCCTAATTCCAAACTCTACTACAAAGATGGGCTTCCCAGTAGCTCAGGTGGTAAAGAATCTGCCTCCAATGCAGGAGACCCAGTTCCAATTCCTGGGTTGGGAAGATCCCCTGGAGAAGGGAATGGCTACCCACTCCAGTATTCTTGCCTGAAAAATTCCATGGACAGAGGAACCTGGCAGGCTGCAGTCCATGGGATCACAAAGAGTTGGACATGATTGAGCAACTAACATAGCAATTTTACTTCTGCTTGTATATTCAAAATAAATGAAAATAGTTATTTGAAGAGGTACGTGCACTCCCATGTTTCTTTCAGCATTATTCACAATAGGGAAACAACCTAAGTGTTGAAGTTGTGGCATATATACAATGGAATTTATTCAGCCATAAGAAGGAAAAGAAACAGACCCATTTGCAAAGCAAAGGTGAGTATTATGCTAAAGTGAGATTAAATCAGACAGAGAGATACTGTTTATTATCACTTGTATGTGGAATCTTAAAAAAGGCGAATTCATAAATACAGAGTAGAATGATAGCTATTCCAGGTTAGGGGGCTGGGTGTGAATGGGATACTGTTTTTTAAGGGTACAAATTTGGACTAGGAGATAAGTCCTGGAGAGCTAATGGACAGCATAGTGATATAATCAATAATACTGTATTATAAACTTCAAAGTTTCTAAGGGACTAGACCCTAATTGTTCTGAAACCAAAAAAGTCATGAAAACTAGTTGAGGTGATAGAAGTGTTAGCTGACACTAAGATGATAATCATATTGCAATACATTAATGCATCAAATCAACATATGTTGTACCTTAAAATTACACGTCAATTAACCGGTTAAAAAGGAATAAGAATTACATGGTGTGATTTCTTAATTGGAAGATGAATAACTTTTTCGAAATACAAGTAATATTTCAATTTCCTAACGATGTAAGAAAACCAAAGCAAAAGCGGAGCATTTTTCTGCTTCTGTTTCACATCCCATTCAATGGTCGCATCTCGTTTTCTTGGCCAAGGTTGAATACAGGGCCAGGTAGTAAAGAAGATGGTTCATTATAGCTCAGTTCAGTTCAGTTCAGTCGCTCAGTCGTGTCTGATTCTTTGCGACCCCATGAATCGCAGCATGCCAGGCCACCCTGTTGGTCACCATCTCCCGGAGTTCACTCAAACACATCCATCAAGTCGGTGATGCCATCCAGCCATCTCATCCTCTGTCATCCCCTTCTCCTCCTGCCTCCAATCCTTCCCAGCATCAGTCTTTTCCAATGAGTCAACTCTTCGCATGAGGTGGCCAAAGTACTGGAGTTTGAGCTTTAGCATCAGTCCTTCCAAAGAACACCCAGGGCTGATCTCCTTTAGAATGGACTGGTTCTCAAGAGTCTTCTCCAACACCACAGTTCAAAAGCCATCAATTCTTCGGCGCTCAGCTTTCTTCACAGTCCAACTCTCACATCCATACATGACCACAGGAAAAACCATAGCCTTGACTAGATGGACCTTTGTTGGCAAAGTAATGTCTCTGCTTTTCAATATGCTATCTAGGTTGGTCATAACTTTCCTTCCAAGG
>NW_011494885.1:1224942-1245529 GCF_000754665.1 Bison bison bison
ATGATGTACTCGGCATATAAGTTAAATAAGCAGGGTGACAATATACAACCTTGACGTACTCCTTTTCCTATTTGGAACCAGTCTGTTGTTCCATGTCCAGCTCTAACTGTTGCTTTCTGACCTGCATATAGGTTTCTCAAGAGGCAGGTCAGGTGGTCTGGTATTCCCATCTCTTTCAGAATTTTCCACAGTTTATCATGATCCACACAGTCAAAAGCTTTGGCATAGTCAATAAAGCAGAAATAGATGTTTTTCTGGAACTCTCTTGCTTTTTCCATGATCCAGCGGATGTTGGCAATTTGATCTCTGGTTCCTCTGCCTTTTCTAAAACCAGCTTGAACATCTGGAAGTTCACGGTTCACGTATTGCTGAAGCCTGGCTTGGAGAATTTTGAGCATTACTTTACTAGCGTGTGAGATGAGTGCAATTGTGCGGTAGTTTGAGCATTCTTTGGCACTGCCTTTCTTTGGGATTGGAATGAAAACTGACCTTTTCCAGTCCTGTGACCACTGCTGAGTTTTCCAAATTTGCTGGGATATTGAGTGTAGCACTTTCACAGCATCACCTTTCAGGATTTGAAATAGCTCAACTGGAATTCCATCACCTCCACTAGCTTTGTTCGTCGTGATGCTTTCTAAGGCCCACTTGACTTCACATTCCAGGATGTCTGGCTCTAGGTCAGGGATCACACCATCGTGATTATCTTGGTCATGAAGCTCTTTTTTGTACAGTTCTTCTGTGTATTCTTGCCAGCTCTTCTTAATATCTTCTGCTTCTGTTAGGTCCATTCCATCTCTGTCCTTTACCGAGCCCATCTTTGCATGAAATGTTCCCTTGGTATCTTTAATTTTCTTGAAGAGATCTCTCACACATACCACGCCTTTACAATTATTTGCCATTTACTTTTCCATACATATTTCCAATTTCTGTCAGGAAACGAGGGGGGGAAAAAAAGCCAAGTTCTACAAGCGCCCGACAGCTTACACATATGCTGCTGCTACTGCTGCTGCCAAGTCGCTTCAGTCGTGTCCGACTCTGTGCGACCCCATAGACGACAGCCCACCAGGCTCCCCCGCACCTGGGATTCTCCAGGCAAGAACACTGGGATGGGTTGCCATTTCCTTCTCCAGTGCATGAAAGTGGGAAATCAAAGTGAAGTCGCTCAGTCGTGTCCGACTCTTCGAGACCCCATGGACTGCAGCCCACCAGGCTCCTCCATCCATGGGATTTTCCAGGCAAAAGTACTGGAGTGGGGTGCCATCGCCTTCTCCTACACATATGCTATGCTATGCTAAGTCGCTTCAGTCGTGTCCGACTCTTCGCGACCCCATGGACTGCAGCCCACCAGACTCCCCCGTCCCTGGGATTCTCCAGGCAAGAACACTGGAGTGGGCTGCCATTTCCTTCTCCAATGCATGAAAGTGAAAAGTGAAAGTGAAGTCGCTCAGTCGTGTCCAACTTATAGCGACCCCATCCACCTGCTAATTCAAAAGTAAAATTGCAGACAGGTGGGAAGCTCAGCGGCAGAGAGCATTCTGGGAGGTGTAGTCTCGGAGGCTTCCTGTGATTCGGAACTTCCGCTCCGGGAAAGCGCGGACGGGTTATTCGCTGCGCTGGGGAAATAAAAATCATAATCAGCGCTGTGCGTGTCTGCTGGTATTTCGCCTACCGGAGGGCAAGAACACGAACCTCGCTGCTTTCGTGGATTCTGGGAAATTCGATTCAGGCCTGCGATGTCGAACACGTCACTTCCTGTCGGGGGCGGGGTAGTGGCTCCTTCCCCTCTCGGGGATCCTGGGAAATGTAGTCCAGGGGCTGCGAATAGTTGGAGGTATTTCCGCTTTAGGAGATTGCGATTGCGGCCTTTGGTTCTCACAGGTAGGTGAGTGATTCCTTGGGAGCCTGCCGTCTCTTTTAACTTTTCTCACCCGGTCCTGGGATCAGCTGGACTCGGTATTCGGTCGCAGGGCAGAAAAGCCGCGACTTGCAACAGAGGGCGGGATGGAAGGGCGAGGGCGGCCGCTTGCCTTCCTCTTAACGGCTGGATTCTCTGCGTTTGGGGCGGTTCACAAGTCCTGGGGTTGTAGGCGGACTGAAATCGGCAGTTTGACTGTCTCCAGGTCTCTTTGCTGTCCAATCCGCCTCCTCCAGCACCTTCCACACCGTTAGTTACTTCCTAGCGAGGTAACGTTAGATGCGAATTTATTCTTTCTGTTCCTTGGATTCCTTTAATATAAAAAGGGATATTAAGAGTATAAGGCAGATACTCACTTGCCATTCGTAGATAGAAAAGCAGTCTATCGAAATAGTCAACCATTAGGAAACTGGCTGCAGAGGAGACTTTTGGGATCAATTTGTGCAGGTAGGTTGAAATTTTATTGTAGAGGATTTGAAAACAGGGTTAGTGAGTTTGGCCGTCTTTGTAAAAATTTGAAAGCATTCTCACTTAATCTTATTTTAAATATTATTTAAAGCTTGTATACTGATTATAGAAGAAATGCACATTCATTGTAGAGAATTCAGAAAATGTAGAGCTATGACATAGTCAAAACCATTACGAATTACCCATGTAGATACGTATGTTATAACTTGTAGGATGTGTATGACGTATATAGGACACAGACCTATAGGATATAGACGATTATCAACATTTAAGTGCACTTCTGTTTAGCAGCTTTTCTATATGTATTTATCTATATTATATACAATTGTTATCAGGTTATTCATATCCTTAACTCTTAATTCTGGAAATTTCCAGACAACCTGCCAGGCTCCTCTGTCCCTGGAATTCTCCAGGCAAGAATACTGGAGTGGGTTGCCCTTCCGTTCTCCAGGGGATCTTTCCGACCCAGGGATAGAACCTGGGTCTCTCTCATTGCTAGCAGATTCTTTACCATCTGAGCCATGGGGGAAGCCCCACAAAGTGTAATATAATGACTCCTGTGTAACAGTCATCCTGCTTCAGTTCTTGCTGATCTTGTTGCATCGCTCTATCCCCATGCACAGGTTTTTCCCATTGAGTATTTTAAAGCAAACCCAGATGTTGAGTCAATAGAACTTAAACATTAGTTATTATACCGAGACTATATTAATTTGCTAAAACTTGTTGTTCCGTTGTTCAGTTGGGTCCGACTCTTTGCAACCCCATGTACTGCAGCATGCCACATCACTGACACATCACTGAATGTAAGAGGCACCTGAAATGACAGATCCATGTATTATTTGTAAAAGTGGAAAAAAAATTCAAGATGGACTATTGAGTTGCAGCAGGGGGCGATATATCATAAAAACAAGTAAGCTGAAGTTAAAGATCATGACATGGTTAGATGAGAAGAAATAAGTTAGTGTATCTGAAGTACAGTGCCTCAGTTCAGTCGCTCAGTCATGCCCGACTCTTTGCGACCCCATGGACTGCAGCACGCCAGGCTTCCCTGTCCATTACCAACTCCCAGAGCTTGCTCTAACTCATGTCCATCCAGTCGGTGATGCCATCAACCATCTCATCCTCTGTTGTTTCCTTCTCCTCCTGCCTTCAGTCTTTTCCAGCATCAGAGTCTTTTCCAGTGAGTCAGCTCTTCGCATCAGATGGCCAAAGTATTGGAGCTTCAGCTTCTATTGGTACAAAATATCACAGCCTGGCTGGCATAGACAACAGAAACAGATTTTCTCACAGTCTGGAGCTAGGAGTCTGTCAGCAAATTTGGTTTCTTCTGAGGCCTCTCTCCATGGCTTGCAGATGGCTGCCTTCTTGTCATGTCCTCACAAGGTCTTTCCTTTGTGTGTGTGCATGCCCCTACTATCCCTATTTATGTCCAGTTTCTTCAAAGAAGGATACCAGTCAGATTGACTTAGGGCCCACCCTAATGACCTCATTTTAACTTAATCACCCCTTTAAATGCCTTGTCTGCCAATGCAGCCACATTCTGAGGTTCTGGTGATTAGGACTTCCATGTGTGAGTTTAGGGGTAGGACTCACAATTCAGTCCATAACAGGTATTAACAGCAACTCTACGATTTTTCACACTTGGCCACTAGGAGAATGTTTTTTATATAAGAACGTTAGAAAGAGTTGGAATTATGAAAGGAAAATGATAAGTTTCCTGTGCTTCTTTGGAGTTGCACTTGCCATGGGCATATAACTCTCAGTTTCATCTTTCTCTCCTATTAGGCTACAGGGACCTCTGATTCATGGACCTGGTCCTAATCTTTTTGGAGAGTCCAGCACAGGGTCGGCAGAAAGGAATTATTTAGTGAATAAGTGTGATGCAAACAGTCGCCCAGAGGGGCTATAGCCTGGAATTAGAGAACAAAACAGAAAGGCAGTCTATAGGCATATGCCTTGTCTGGTGCCTCACATTCCTTTGGCGAGCTGTAGAATTCATCAGCTTTTTCCGAGTGTTCAAAGTTTGATGTATCATCAACTCTCCTGCCTTCTGGGATGGCCCACACACTGTAAAGTGTATTTCTCTCTAAATAAATCTACTTTTTACCTTAAAAAAAAAAAGTTGATGTATCATTATGCCTAATTTTGTCATGTGTAAGACAGATTTCCTTGGAAGCAAATAAATTTTTTTTTTAAATGGAAGCATAGTTAATTTACAATGTTATGTTAGTTTCAAGCTTTCCAGATAACTCAGTTGGTAAAGAATCCACCTGCAATGCAGAAGACCCTGGTTCAATTCCTGGGTTGGGAAGATCTACTGGAGAAGGGATAGGCTACTCCCCCTAGTATTCTTGGACTTCCCTTGTGGCCCAGCTGGTAAAGAATCCGCTTGCAATGTGGGAGACCTGGTGTTGGATCCCTGGGTTGGGAAGATCCCCTGGAGAAGGGAAAGGGTACCCTCTCCAGTAGAGTCAGACACAACTGATGACTTTTACTTTCATGTTAGTTTTAGGTATGCAGCACAGTGATTCAGTTATTTATATATATGAGCATATATGTGTGTGTATATGTGTGTATATATATATATTCAGTACATATGTATATATAGTCTTTTCAGATTCTTTTCCCTAAAGGTTACTATAAAATACTGAGTATAGTTCCCTGTGCTGTACAGTGAGTCCTTGTTGATTATCTGTTTTGTGTATAGAACTGTGTATATTTTAATCCCAAACTCCTAATTTGTCCCTCTGCCTTCCCCTGGTAACCATAAATTTATTGTCAAATCGATGTTAGTGTTCAGTTTTTTGTTTGTTATGTCAGGATTGTGATGGGGATGCTGAGAAAAGCTAACATTTGTTGGGCACCTCTTCTGTTTCAGTGAATTTCCAGTGCAATAATTATTATTGTCATTTTTTAAATGAAGAAACAGTCGAAGACAGTTGAATAAATGACCTGGTGACCCAGCAAGGGGCAGAGCCAGAGTTAAACCTCAGCAGCTAGCTTTAAAACCTTGTTCCAGCACTCTGTGGCCAGCACAGCTTACTTAACTTCTCTGTGCCTCGGTTTTCTCACATCAGGTAACCACAGAATTAAAGTTTTGGGGGCTTCCCTAGTGGCTCAGATGGTAAAGAATCTGCCTTCAATGCAGGAGACCTGGGTTCAATCCCTGGGTTAGGAAGATCCTCTGGAGAAGGAAATGGTACCCCACTCCAGTATTCTTGCCTGGAGAATTCCATGGACAGAGGAGCCTGGCGGGCTACAGCTGAGGGGGTCACAAAGAGTTGGACATGTGATGATTAAAAGAAATATGATGTGGAAAGTGCTTGAAATGGTGCCTGGCACGTAGTACATCCTATATGTATTATAGACTACAGTTGTACTTTTTTTCTATTACAGAAGAGTATGCAGTATGAAAAATGCAGTGAGTTATTAAAAGTGCAAAGAATATTTTAGGGTTTTCTTTTCTCCCCCATTTTCTTTTAATAGTTCAATTTGACCATACAGTTGAGCAAAAATGAATCGTTTCCATAATAACCTTTGTTGAAACTGATAACTAACAGAATTGGTTGTCTTTTGAACCTAGTCAGTTCCTAGGGGCAGAGAAGGCAATGGCACCCCACTCCAGTACTCTTGCCTGGAAAATCCAATGGATGGAGCAGCCTGGTAGGCTGCAGTCCATGGGGTCACTAAGAATAGGACACGACTGAGTGACTTCACTTTTACTTTTCACTTCCATGCATTGGAGAAGGAAATGGCAACCCACTCCAGTGTTCTTTCCTGGAGAATCCCAGGAACTGGGGAGCCTGGTGGGCCGCCATCTGTGGGGTCGCACAGAGTCAGACACAACTGAAGCAACTTAGCAGCAGCAGCAGCAGCGGTTCCTCGGGGATAATCATATGGTCTCTATTGCGTTAAAAAGGCCTGAGTCTGCACCATTCACTATGGTAGCCATTGGCCACGTGAGACTGTTGTTCTTCAAATGTTGCTGGTGCCAACTGAGATGTGCTGTTAAGTGTAGGACACACAAGAGATTTCAAACACTGAAAAAGAATGTAAAATATCTCTGTTGCAGGTTGAAGTAATATTTTGGATATGTTGCATTAAATATATTGTTAAAATAAAGGCTACTTCTTTTTACATTTTTCAACATGTCTGCTAGAAACATTTAAATTACCCATGTAACTTGCATTATGTTTCAGCTGGGCACCACTGGTATAAATGGAAGCCTCCATTTTTCCTCTGAGGATTTGCCTCCTGGGGCATTTACAAATTACTCCTACCTCTTTAGACCTTCGAGGGCATCTTACAACAGAGAGAAGAAGGAGGCTAGTCATCAGGAGGCCTGAGTGCCAGTTCTAGTCCTGTCATGGGCTTCCTGGCTATTAGGCATTTCAGATAACAGTTTGAGGGGCAGAATAGAATACTGCAGTGGTTCCCAAACTTGGGCCATATTGGAATCACCTAAGGAAGTTGGTAAAAACCCAGTCCTTTTACCATTTCAATGAATCTGGGCTTCTGTGGGTTTGTTTGTTTATTGAATTTTTTTTTTTTTTTTTTTACAGTATAGTTTCTGTTTTATGTTTTGGCTTTTTGCCTGTGAGGCATGTGGAATCTCCCTGACCAGAGATTGAACCCACACCCCCTGCAGTGGAAGGCAAAATCTTAACCATTGGACCACCAGGGAAGTCCCTGGACCAATGTGTTCTCTTTTAGCTTTCTGGATGATTGTGATGGTGTTCCAATCACTTCCTATTCACCTTATTTAGGAAGGCGGAATCCCTGTCCTAAACAGTATGAGATATCTGCGTCGGGCAGATGAGGTTGGCAGCAGTTTGTTTATCACATACAGCCATGCAAGGCCACACATGGTTGCACTTGGGACTTGAATGAAGCAGCAGTGGCTCTGGGAGGCAGGCTCTGTATTAAACAGAGGGTAGGATGGCAACCCACTCCAGTGTTCTTGCCTGGAGAATCCCAGGGACAGGGGAGCCTGGTGGGCTCTCGTCTGTGGGGTCGCACAGAGTCAGACACGACTGAAGCGTCTTAGCAGCAGCAGCAGCAGGGTAACCCTTGGTTCTGGCAGGAGGATGTGGTTGGCTTGCTGGAACAATTTTGAAGCTGGCACAGAGGCAAAACCTGTTAGGTTGAGAACTAGGTGGGCTACATCTGATCATTTGATGGGGTGAACTGTGTCAGGTCTTCATTTATAAAGGTGATCGAATGACAGCATGGAGAGGTTACCAAGAAAGAAGGTTTTCTGTACCAAGAAAGAAGTTTCCCCCAAAAAGAGACACAGCATGCCACCCAGGGCCATACAAGGCCTGTCGCACACAGGAGTCGTGGAGCAGAGCAAGAGGACTGTGTCTTTATGACTATAGTGGTGGGAAGTAAATAGGTGGTGAGATCCCACTTTGGGGCACTAAGAACAGGAGAGCAGGGGGCAGTGGTTGGGCGGGTTATCTTACATTGACTAAAAAGTTTGTTTGAATTTTTTCCATAACATGTTATGGACCCTTGTGACCCTCACATGCCTTGGGAAGCTGGCTTGTGGGGAATGTGTTACTAACTGTGGTTGACAGTCTGGCCCTGTGATTCAACAGACTGAGGAAGAAGTCAGGAATCACAGATGTTAAATAGCTAGAATCTAAAAACATGGTTAAGGGATGGGACTTGTTGGCGGTCCAGTGGTTAGGACTCTGCACTTCCACTGCAGGGGACATATGTTGATCTCTGGTTGGGGAACTAAGATCCCACATGCCATGTGGTGCTGGCAAATAAATAAATTAGTTAATTAATGAATTAAAATAAAATATGGTTAAGGGAATTCCCTGGCAGTTCAGTCTTTAGGCCCAGCACTTTCATTTCAGGGGCCCAGATTCGATCCCTAGTTGGGGAACTAAGATCCCACAAGCCATGAGGTACAGCCAATAAATGAATAAATAAAAACATGGTCAACTCACAGGCGAACCAGCCGGATGGGGAGTCTTCCCCAGGGAAAAGGTCATGTCTGGAGAGAGCAGAGGAGCTAGGAGCTAGGCCTTCTGGGCTCTGTGAGGCTCAAAGGTGTCAGGGGAGAACTGGGCATTTTAGGCCTTACGATAGAGCTGACCGGAGCTTGGGAACTACTGCATGTTGATCACGGTTACCACCCCGTGTCCTGTTACCTGGGGTTCGTTTCCTGGTGCAGTGTCCTGACTGGACAATGAAATCACAGGCTGGGGTGCTCGGAGAGGGGTAAGAGTGCAGATGTTAGCAACCCTCCTCCACAGTTTCTGACTTAATTAGTTGTGAATAAGTTCTGAGGATTTCTTCGTCTTTGTTTTGTTTAAAAAAAAAATTTTTTTTAAATACAGCTTTTATAAGTTGCTTTCCATTTAAAGTCTGACCATTTTTTAAAAATTCCCCTGTGAGTCTGATGTGCTATTAGGTTAGGCTCTCGGTGAAAATCTTGACTCTTCTGTTGGCCACTGGTTAATCATAACCAAGTTAATTCCTGATTTACAGATCAGACCTTGGGACTAAGTAGTGGCATGTTGGAGATGCCAGTATTCAAATACCAGTGGTCTGATTCCAAAGCCGCCACCCTTCCTGACTCTGTTCTCATCTCCTTCAAGCGGATCCTCTGACTTCAGAGTCCTCTTCCAGTTTCCATGTCTGTCTTCTGTCCCCAGCTCTCAACCTCTCATTTCTCTTTTCATGAGACCTCAGACTCCCATCTGTGTATTTTTTTTTCCCTAGAAGCAACAGAGATACAAGATCTAGAAGATTAGCTCCTTTGTGAGAGTGGATTCAGGTTCCTCCCCACCTCTTGACCTCACCAAGCCTTGGCTTCCTCGTCTGTTACGTGGAAACAACAGTCATGACCATCATCATTTACTGAGAACTTTCTAAAATGCCAGGTACAGGGCTAAGGGCATTGAGCTCATTCATCCCTCACAGTAACCCTAGGACTGACATTCTCTTTTTTTCCCTCCTGTTGTAGCTGAGGAGAGGCACAGAGGTGGAGGTGATCAGACCAGCGTCACACCGCTCGTACGACACTAGATTCTTCACAGGTGTGTGGGAGGTACCTAATGGAGCAATGTGTGCCAAGTGCGTCTCAAGGTCCCTAGCGCGTACTTAGTGCTTGTGTGGTGTTAAACGTCGCCATTTGTGTTGTTTCTGTCATTACTATGATTAGCTTGTTAATTAAAATGGCATACTGATTAAGTTACTGTTAAGTAATAGGATTCTGTTCATTTTTCTTCAGCTCAATGGTATGAGTTTTTTTAAGGCCCTACTGATAGCAAAGTCAAATTAGCAAGGTCTTATATCTTTGAAAAAGTGGTCATTCGTAGTGTCATGAAAAATTTGACACTACGACTATGAAAGTGGAATAGTGGTTACCAGGGGCCAAGGGGATAGGCAGTGGAGAGTTAAGCGTTTGATGAGTATAGAGTTTCAGTTCCTGGTGGTGGAAAAGTTCTAGAGACAGATAGTGATGGTGATTCACAATATGAACATACCTAATGAACTCAACACCCTAAAAAAATGGTTCAAACATAAAATTTTATGTGATATATATTTTACACAGGGAAAAAAATCATCAATGTAATCTTAAATATTACTGCAAAGGCATCAAATTAAGTATGACAAACCAAGCAAGAATAACATGTCAGAGGCTAAAGGTGATTTTCATATGACAAAGCAACAGCCTCTGAAGGATCCAGTGATAGAAACTATTTATGAGGACAGGTTTTTCATTACTGAACATGACCTGCTTTCTGCTGCTACTGAGAAATAAGGTGCCTTGGAAGTGTTCTTTGAGCTTTCCGTCTACTCATTTAATTCTGACAGTAATCCTAGGCATTGTTTTGTGTTTATACTCCAGGTTTAATTAAAATTAAAAGTATAAGTTCTATTCGAATGGTGAAAAGTTACGTTAGCCTGTGCATTTTGCCACATAAGTTGTACTGAAATTGTGAATACAAGTTAATTATTTTAGCAAAGACAGTAGGTGTACAAGATAGACATTGTTAATCCCTCCATTTTCTGCTGTGCTCTGGGTTCAATCCCTGGGTGGGGAATATCCCCTGGAGAAGGAAATGGCAACCCACTCCAGTATTCTTGCCTGGGAAATCCCATAGACAGAGGAGTGTGGTGGGCTGCAGTCCATGGGTTCTCAAAAGAGTCAGACACAACTTAGCAACTGAACAATAACAACATGGGTCAGTGACATCCTTGACCAGACTTTGACAGTTTTTTTCCTTCTTCTCCCATCAGGCCTTCCCAAGACTCAGCAGTTCCCCAGAAGGAGGAGGAAAAAAATGTCCAAGTTCAAGGTGAGTTGGGCTTGCCTTTCTAGGCATTCAGTTGTCACCTCATTTCTCAGCAATTAAACACATCCTGTTTCTCTTTCTTGGGAAGCCCTGAAGTGAACAGTTGAAGTGAACAGTAGGCATCTGAGAACGTCTTCCAAGAAGAGTGCCAGATGATCACTGGTTTTTAATTTTAATATAGTTTCATTTTTGTTGTTTTATCACTTTTTTGTAATTTCCTATCAGAGTAGAATAGAAGATGTTAAAATAATGCTGTATACAAGTGATTCTTCAGAGAAGGCAGTGGCACCCCACTCCAGTACTTTTGCCTGGAGAATCTCATGGACGGAGGAGCCTGGTAGGCTGCAGTCCATGGGATCGCTAAGAGTCAGACACGACTGAGCAACTTCACTTTCACGTTTCACTTTCATGCATTGGAGAAGGAAATGGCAACCCACTCCAGTGTTCTTGCCTGGAGAATCCCAGGGACAGGGGAGCCTGCTGGGCTCCTGTCTATGGGGTCGCACAGAGTCGGACACGACTGAAGTGACTTAGCAGCAGCAGCAGCACAAGTGATTCCTAGTCATGAGTGATTGTGCCCTCAGGCCATGTCTGGAAAAATTTTTGCTGTCTGACTTGGGGGATGTTACTGATACAGTACACAAGAGCCAAGGACACTGCTAAATACCCTGCAGTGCACGCAGCAGCCCCCTTCAACAAAGAATCATCTGGCCTCAAATGTCAGAAGTGCCAAGGCTGTGAAACCATACTGTCCCCAGTGCTGTACAAGAACAGTAGCCAAATGTAGGTGAAAATATGTGTAATCAGTTCAGTCGCTCAGTCGTGTCCGACTCTTTGCGACCCCATGAACCGCAGCATGCCAGGCCTCCCTGTCCATCACCATGCTCAAAAAACCAAAGCTTGAAATCTGTAATAGGAATTTTACAGAATCCTAATATAAAACCCCAGTTGGAGTATGTGCAAAGAATATTAACAGGTGGGACTTCCCTGGAGGTCCAGTGTTAAATATTCTGTGCTTCCACTACAGAGGGGTGTGCCTTCAGTCCCTGGTTGGGGAACTAAGATCCCACGTGCCATGTGGTACGACCAAGGTAATTAAAAAAAATATATATATATATATATTGGCCATGTCCTGCCTGCCATGGGACACACACAGTAGGATTTGCTCCAGGACCTTGCTTCAGACAAGGAAGCTACTCCTCTATGAATCCACTGATACCTCTGTTGCTGAAAAAAAATAAAAATTAAAAAAAAAAAGAATATTAACAGGCCAAGTTCTGAAGAAAAAAATAAAAACACCTAGTAAATATGTGAAAATATGATAAGCTAATTAATGATCAAATAAGTGCAAATAATCAAATTAGTTGTTCTTTTACTAAGTTTGCCTAGGATTTAAAAATATGGTTATATTCCAAGTGTGGGATATGGAGAATTGGGGCTACTTATATACTCTTGGAGGAGGATAAAATAAGGGAAAAGTTGAGAAGAAAATCTGCTGTTGTACATAACAATTTTGAAGCTGCCTATTCTTTGACATGGTAATTTTTCACTGTTTGGAACTTATCCTAAAGAAATAATCAGAAGGAAAGCAAAAAAATCTATATGAAAAGTTGTTCTTTTCAGCATTTATTATAAAAAGAAAAATATATACAACATAAATGCGTTATTGGGGACGTTTAATTATGTTACAGTAAAATTGACTCTGGTCTCTCAGCACCTGGAACCACTTTATACACATCCTGCCCACTTTTCTCAGTTGTTACCCTTCCTCCAGGGAGAATCAGGAGTGTGATTGATGTTGTAGGAGGCAGTGACCTTCAAGGATGTGGCCGTGGTCTTCACAGAGGAGGAGATGGGGCTGCTGGACTTGGCCCAGAGGAAGCTGTACCAGGAAGTGATGCTGGAGAACTTCCGGAACCTGCTCTCAGTGGGTGAGGACGGGTGCCCTCTGTAACTGAACAGAGACCCCCTGCAATATTTATGTGCCCTTGAACAGGCAGAGCTTCGGAGCTCTTGGACCAAATTTCGGTTTTCTAATCAGCATGAGATGCAGAGATCGCAGGGCTTTTTGTTTGTTAGTTTGTTTTAATATTTATTTATTTGGCCGCATCAGGTCTTAGTTGAGGTGCACGGGGTCTTGTTGCTTCATGCAGGATCTTTCATTGAAGTGCACGTTCTCTAGTTGCAGTGCATTGGCTTAGTTGCCCCATGGCGTGTGGGAACTTAGCTCCCTGACCAGGGACTAAACCTGTACCCCTGCATTGGAAGGCAGATTCGTAACCACTGGACCGCCAGGGAAGTCCCACAGAAATAGTGTTTTTCTTTCTCTGCTGACCAAAATGTGTTTGTAAACATACTATAAATTGTCCGCATGATTGCTCTACCTTTTTGGCTTTTCAGATTGTAATCATCTCCAATTAGTGGGTCATGACATTCTTTAAGGAATTGAAATAAAATAGGGTAGAAAATATCACAGCATTTGGCAGTAACTGCACAATGCGATAAAAACTATGGCCTGTTGCCAAGAAGAGTATGAGAAATGGTGAAAAGGGTGTAATGAAAATAATGTCTTCCAGTAATTTATACTTAGTCTACATATCCTGGGGGCTTCCCAAGTGGCTCAGTAGTAAAGAATCCACCTGCAATGCAGGAGATATGGGTTCCATCCTTGGTCGGGAAGATCTCCTGGAGAAGGAAATGGCAACCTACTGCAGTATTCTTGCCTGGAAAGTCCCATGGACAGAGGAGCCTGGTGGGCTACAGTCTATGCGGTCTCAAGAGTTGGACATGACTTAGCAACTAAACAGCAACAGCAATGACTACACATCCTCGATTTTGCATAAAATATATTTCTGCCAATGGGTCATAATTGAAAGCTTGGAAAACACTGATTTTGATGTCAGTGTTGATATAGTGTAAACCACCATTTTTCATAATTTGGGCTTCTAATACATTCATTTTCAATGTTTGTCCTTGCCTTTTTACAGGGCATCAATCCTTCACACCAGATGTACCATCCCAATTAGAGAGAGAAGAAAAGCTGCAAATGATAAAGACAGCAGCCCAGAGCTGCTGTTCCTCGGGTGAGAGTCCTGTGACTCTGAGTCTGTCCTCCTTCTTGTGGCCTCTCCAGCTGTGGCTCTGGTCCAAGTCATAGTCTGGATTACTGCCACAGTCTTTGTAATGCTCTCTCTTCTGCTTTGCTTTTTCACAGTCAGTTCTCCACTCCAAGTGATTCTTTTAAATTCAAGCATTGTCATTTCTCTGCTCAGATCTCTCATTCAAAATAAAATCCCAGTATAGAAAGTGGCTTGTGATGTCCCCTATACCCGTCAGTTTTATAGTCTACTTTCAGAAACAACTTTTTCACAGGGCAGGGATAACATAAGGGTCAAAATATTGACTCCTAAATGAAAAAGGAAAATCTTCACCCATTCAGGAAAAGGGTATAAGAATTTCAGAGACATTCCATCTGTATACCCCATGGCCATCTTTATGCCCTATGCTTTTTTATTTTTTTTGCCTTCCGAGTGATTCTTGCCAAGATTTTTTTTTTCTTTTTCACACTGTGTGGCTTGTGGGATCTTAGTTCCCTGACCAAGGATCCAACCTGGGCCCTTTGCAATGAGAGCGCAGTGTCCTAACAATTAGACCATCAGGAAATTCCCTGATTTTGTGATCATCGTGATTTTCTCTCAGCAGCATTCACTTAGGTTAGCCCTGCATCTAGTGAAGCCTTTCAGCTTCCCAGCTGTTTCCACTGCCTTTCCTGTGATGAGTAAGTTACCTGCAAAATCTCTCTTACTTTTGTAACATGGCTCAAACTGTCACAGAGACGTCAAACTAGGATTTATTTATCCATCCAGCATGTACTTCTGGAACACTGACCGTATCAGACAGAGTTCTGGGAGTGGTGATAAACCTGTGAACAGTACAAAATGCTTGTCCCTGTGGGTATTACATTCAAGCATGAGAAGACATAAAACGAAAAAGATCAAGGACTTTTTGTGCCCTATACTATGTATATAGTATGTCAGATGGGAATATGTGCTATGTAAAAATAAGACAGTGTATGGCTAATGGAGATTTCCAGGAATGTAGAATCAGATCAGATCAGATCAGTCGCTCAGAATGTAGAATAGATAGGGAGAATTTAGTATATGATATTGTACGGTAATAAAAGAGGCATCACTGATAAGGCATTATTTGAAAAGACACCTCTAAAGAAGTTAGTAGCAAGCTATATGACTAATTGGTGGAACAGAGTTCCAAGGAGAGTGTAACTCTTCCTGTCCAATACTGACTTTTAAAATCTGTATTCCACCCTATTTATTTACTCCTTGCAAGGTCTTACTCTGTTGTAAAAATTAGGTTATCTTTTAATTTTTCAGTCTTTATTTTTCCCCCAGGGAAGTTGTAGGAATTTTATTGATGTGAAGTTTTAGAATAGTGTATGTTATTATAGTAAACTTTTCTGCATATTGTTTTCCTGAAGGATATTTCCCAGCAGAAGACAAAAGACCACTCTCTCTGCTTATACTCTGAACTTTAGGCCCTTAGGTGATAAATTATTTTCTCCTAAACATCTATCTTTCCAACCTACCAGGGCCTTCAAAGCTCCTTCCAGTGGAGTAAACTTCTAATAAAGCAAAAGTTTTCAACACTGCTTGGGGGTGTCTTCTGATAATCTGTCAGTAAGGGTCTTACTTGAGCTTTTGAGCATTTGGATCAGATGTGCAATTATGTGAAAGCTGTTTATGAAACACTTGTTGCAGCAGAGAAAGTAAGGCTTTGAGTAACATGCAGCCTCATCTTGGTAAACATTCCCTAGGAGGTATTTTTCTTGCTCTATAGCTACTAGATCTCTAATTTATATTTCAGCTATGAAACTTATTATGATTCTAAATGAATCCCACTGATGTGTAGTGAAAGGGAGCCTGGTGGAACACCTCTCGGTGTCTGGAGGTATGCAAAGGATACATGATGCTGAAGAAAAATAGAAGTTTTTCATGTCCTCATAAGGCCTTAGGGTGTGGGCCTAAGTTTATAACCTTGGCATTTCTGAGCAAAGCACTCATATGCCCCATCTTTTAATTTTCTTTATCCTCTTAGGAAATCAGAATCTAAATGGCATAGAGACTCTTCAAGAAGTTGGATTAAGGTATCTGCCACACGAAGAATTTTTCTGCTCAAAAATCTGGCTACAGGTTACAGAGGAATTAACCAGGTGTCGAGATTCCATGGGAATTATTCAAGGAATTGGCTCTCAGTTGGAAAAACAAAGTGACACACTCTATAAAGATGAGTTCAGTAAAGACTTCAGTCAGAGTTCACATCTTCAAGTTCAGCGCAGAGACTACACTGGAGGAAAACCCTATAAAGGGGTGGAGTGTGGGAAGGGTTTCATATGGGGCTCTTACCTTCAAATGAACCGGACAGCCTCCACAGGAGAGAAGCCCTATAAATGTGAAAAATGTGAAAACACCTTCCGTCGGTTTTCAAGTCTTCAAGCCCATCAGAGAGTCCACAGTAGAGCAAAACTGAACAATCATGATATGTCACACAAAGGTTTTAGTCAGAGGTCATATCTTCATCAACATCAAAGAGTCCCTGCTGGAGAGAATCCACACAGATTAGAGGAGTGTGGGAGGAACATCAGAAAAAGCTCACATTTTCAGGCTCCTCTAATAGCCCACCCATTGGAGAAACCCTATAAATGTGAGGAATGTGGGCTGGGCTACAGTAAGCGCTCCTATCTCCATGTCCATCAGAGAGTTCACACGGAAAAGAAACCTTATCAATGTGAAGAGTGTGGGAAGGGCTTCAGTTGGCATTCACGCCTGCAAGCTCATCAGCGAATCCACACTGGGGAGAAGCCTTACAAATGTGATGCGTGTGGCAAGGGCTTCAGTTATAGCTCACACCTGAACATCCATTGTAGAATCCACACAGGTGAGAAACCGTATAAGTGTGAGGAGTGTGGGAAAGGCTTCAGTGTGGGTTCCCATCTCCAAGCCCATCAGATAAGCCACACAGGAGAGAAACCTTACAAATGCGAGGAGTGTGGGAAGGGCTTCTGCCGGGCCTCAAATCTTCTGGACCATCAGAGAGGCCATAGTGGTGAGAAACCCTATCAATGCGATGCATGCGGAAAGGGCTTTAGTCGTAGCTCAGATTTTAACATTCATTTTAGAGTCCATACAGGAGAGAAACCATATAAATGTGAGGAGTGTGGGAAAGGTTTCAGTCAGGCCTCAAATCTTCTGGCCCATCAGAGAGGCCACACTGGAGAAAAACCGTACAAATGTGGTACATGTGGGAAGGGCTTCAGCCGGAGTTCAGATCTTAACGTTCATTGTCGAATCCACACAGGAGAGAAGCCCTATAAATGTGAAAAATGTGGGAAGGCCTTCAGTCAGTTCTCAAGCCTTCAAGTGCATCAGAGAGTCCACACTGGCGAGAAACCGTATCAGTGTGCAGAGTGTGGGAAAGGCTTCAGTGTGGGCTCGCAGCTGCAGGCCCATCAGAGGTGCCATACTGGAGAGAAACCCTACCAGTGTGAGGAGTGTGGGAAAGGCTTCTGTCGGGCCTCAAATTTTCTGGCTCACCGTGGAGTCCACACAGGAGAGAAACCGTACCGATGTGATGTGTGTGGTAAACGCTTCAGACAGAGATCATACCTTCAAGCCCACCAGAGGGTTCACACTGGAGAGAAACCATATAAGTGTGAGGAGTGTGGTAAGGTCTTCAGTTGGAGCTCATACCTCCAGGCCCATCAGAGAGTCCACACAGGGGAAAAACCATATAAATGTGAAGAGTGTGGGAAAGGCTTCAGTTGGAGCTCCAGTCTTACAATTCATCAGCGAGTCCATGCTGGGGATGAGGGTGACAAAGACTTTGCCTCATCAGAGAATACATACAGCAAAGAATCTCTATAAAATTGCGTGAGTTAATACCTCACATGCGTGCTGAAATAGTCCTGTCGTAGAAAACAAAACATTTATTTCCTCCAGAACTCGCAAAGTGTCATGGTGGTTGGATGACCACACAGCAGAGAAGCCTCATGAGTGTGGAGACAGAGAGCTTCATTCAGAACCTTGACATTTAGCAGATACTACATGGATGAGAGGCATGGGAAGGATGGGTCCGATCTGGAGGGAACCAAAAGTACTAAGACAGAAATGCCCAAATCTCTTCCACTAGAATAGAAGCTCCCGGAAGGCATGGACTTTGTTTACAGCAAGTCCACTCTGCCTCTTCAATGCCTACCACACTGCAGGTGTCCAGCAATGTTAAATGAGTTAAAGGGAGAAGTCACTTTTGAAATTTTTATTCAGTTCCTCTCTAAAGTTTTCTATAAACTTGTAAACAGAGGAATTCTCCAAGGCTTGGAGGATTGGATTAGACACTTGGGGTCATCTTCCCAGCCCTGCAGGTCTTGTGAACTAGTGCTTATCAAACTGAAGGTCATAACCCATTAGTGGGTCCAGAATCACCAGGTTGTGTGTGACCAGCAATTTTGTATGCTAACAGTTCCTTATTGAGATGTAATTTGCATGCAAGCACATGCATAAATCTCAAGTTTACAGCTTCGTGAATTTTGATAAATGTATCTACTTGTGTAATCATCACCAAAATCAATATATACCACATTTCTATTAAACCTGAATGTTTCCTTGTGTACCATTCTTGTCAGTTCTACCTCCAGTGGCAGCAAGTATGATGATTTCTATATGGTGTATTAACTAGATCTGTCTGACAATATTTGTGTATCAACACAGGTTTCTTTATTTTGGTAAATATTTAGGAGTGGGATTGTTGGGTTGTAAGAGTATGTCTAACTTTGTGAAAAACAGGTGTTTCTAAAGTGGATATACCATTTTGCACTCCCACCACCAGTGCATATCAGGGTTTTATTTTTTAACATTTCAGTAGTTTTATAGTGGTTTCTCATGTTGGTCTTAATTTATATTTCCCTAATGACTAAGTTTGGAGAAGGCAATGGCACCCCACTCCAGTACTCTTGCCTGGAAAACCCCATGGACGGAGGGGCCTGGTTGGCTGCAGTCCATGGGGTCGCAAAGAGTCGGACACGACTGAGCGACTTCACTTTCACTTTTCACTTTCATGCATTGGAGAAGGAAATGGCAACCCACTCCGGTGTTCTTGCCTGGAGAATCCCAGGGACGGCGGAGCCTGGTGGGCTGCCGTCTATGGGGTCCCACAGAGCTGGACACGACTGAAGCGACTTAGCAGCAGCAGCAGCAATGACTAAGTTGAGCATCTTTATACATGAATGTTTGATAACCATAGACCTATTTTCTTTGGTGAACTGTTTTCTTGTTCTAGATTTTTGAGTTAGTTATATGTTCTGGACACTTGTCCTTTGTCAGTTATGTGTTTTGCAGATATTTTGTCACAGCGTGTGGTTTTTGTTTTTGCCACATAGTATTTTTCACAGAGCATTTAAGTTTTTTAAATTTTTGATGAAGTTCAGTTTTTGTCTTCTGCGATTGTGCTTTGGGTTTCAGATATAATAACTCTGCCTAATTTAATGTCACAAAGGTTTTTCTGCCCCCACTTTTTTTTCCTACTCTAAAAGTTGCACAGTTTCAGGTTTTACATTTAGGTCTATGATCCATTTGAATTAATATTTATTTATTTGGCCATGCCAAGTCTTATTGGTGGCACGTAGGATCTATGCTCTTGCGGCATGCAGAATCTTTAGTTATGGGGTTCTGGGATCTAGTTCCCTGACCACAGATCAAACCCAGGCCCCCCTGCAGTGGAAGCCAGAATCTTAGCCACTGAACTACCACAAAAGTCTCTGACTCATTGACTTTGGTGACTCAGACTCATATGAGAGACACAATAAAGAATCAACCAAGTTACTGTATTCTCTTGGGCCCATGAAGGCTATAATACACTTTTGAGCTTGTATGTTTTTTGCTTCGCCACACTTGTAGGATCTCTAATCTCAGCCAGGGATTGACCCCAAGCCACTGCAGTGAAAGCCTGGAATTCTAACCCGTGATTCAGCAGGGAAGTCCCTATAATACAACCTTAAAGTGTTTTTAAGTTTTTCTCGGGCCCAGGAGGGCCGAGAGGAACCACTCCACGTTCAAGGTCAGGAGGGGTGGCTGTGAGGAGATACCCCTCGTCCAAGGTAAGGAGCAGCGGCTGCACTTTGCTGGAGCATCCGTGAAGAGATACGCCGTGTCCGAGGTAAGAGAAACCCAAGTAAGATGGTAGGTGTTGCGAGAGGCATCAGAGGGCAGACACACAAACCATAATCACAGAAAGCTGCTGCTGCTGCTAAGTCGCTTCGGTCATGTCCGACTCTCTGCGACCCCATAGATTGCATCTCACCAGGCTCCCCCATCCCTGGGATTCTCCAGGCAAGAACACTGGAGTGAGTTGCCATTTCCTTCTCCAACACATGAAAGTGAAAAGTGAAAGTGAAGTTGCTTAGTCGTGTCCGACTCTCAGCAATCCCCATGGACTGCAGCCTACTGGGCTCCTCTGTCCATGGGATTTTCCAGGCAAGAGTACTGGAGTGGGGTGCCATTACCTTCTCCACACAGAAAGCTAGTCAATCTAATCACATGGACCACAGCCTTGTCTAACTCAATGAAACTAAGCTATGCCATGTGGGGCTACCCAAGATGGGCAAGTCATGGTGGAGAGATCTGACAGAATGTGGTCCACTGGAGAAGGGAATGGCAAACCACTTCAGTATTCTTGCCTTGAGAACCCCATGAACAGTATGAAAAGGCAAAATGATAGGATACTGAAAGAGGAACTCCCCAGGTCAGTAGGTGCCCAATATGCTACTGGAGATCAATGGAGAAATAACTCCAGAAAGAATGAAGGGATGGAGCCAAAG
>NW_011494885.1:1245629-1246520 GCF_000754665.1 Bison bison bison
AGCCAAAGCAAAAACAATACCCACCTGTGGATGTGACTGGTGATAGAAGCAAGGTCCGATGCTGTAAAGAGCAGTATTGCATAGGAACCTGGAATGTTAGGTCTATGAATCAAGGCAAATTGGAAGTGGTCAAACAGGAGATGGCAAGAGTGAACGTCGACATTCTAGGAATCAGCAAACTAAAATGGACTGGGATGGGTGAATTTAACTCAGATGACCATTACATCTACTACTGGGCAGGAATCCCTTAGAGGAAATGGAGTAGTCATCATAGTCAACAAGAGTCCAAAATGCAGTACTTGGATGCAATCTCAAAAAAGACAGAATGATCTCTTCATTTCCAAGGCAAATCATTCAATATCGTGGTAATCCAAGTCTATGCCCCAACCACTAACGCTGAAGCTGAAGTTGAAAGGGTCTATGAAGACCTACAAGGCCTTTTAGAACTAATACCCAAAAAAGATGTCCTTTTCATTATAGGGGACTGGAATGCAAAAAGTAGGAAGTCAAGAAACACCTGGGGAAACCAAATTTGGCCGTGGAATACGGAATGAAGCAGGGCAAAGGCTAATAGACTTTTGCCAAGAGAATGCACTGGTCATAGCAAACACCCTCTTCCAGGAACACAAGAGAAAACTCTACACATGGACATCACCAGACGGTCAACACTGAAATCAGATTGATTATATTCTTTGCAGCCAAAGATGGAGAAGCTCTATACAGTCAGCAAAAACAAGACCAGGAGCTGACTGTGGCTCAGACCATGAACTCCTTATTGCCAAATTCAGACTTAAATTGAAGAAAGTGGGGAAAACCACTAGACCATTCAGATCAGATCAGTCGCTCAGTCGTGTCCGACTCTTTGCGACCCCATGAACCGCAGCACGCCAG
>NW_011494885.1:1246813-1249282 GCF_000754665.1 Bison bison bison
AGTCTTCTCCAACACCACAGTTCAAAAGCATCAATTCTTTGGCGCTCAGCCTTCTTCACAGTCCAACTCTCACATCCATACATGACCACAGGAAAAACCATAGCCTTGACTAGACGAACCTTTGTTGGCAAAGTAATGTCTCTGCTTTTCAATATGCTATCTAGGTTGGTCATAACTTTCCTTCCAAGGAGTAAGCGTCTTTTAATTTCATGGCTGCAGTCACCATCTGCAGTGATTTTGGAGCCCAGAAAAATAAAGTCTGACACTGTTTCTACTGTTTCCCCATCTATTTCCCATGAAGTGATGGGACCAGATGCCATGATCTTTGTTTTCTGAATGTTGAGCTTTAAGCCAACTTTTTCACTCTCCACTTTCACTTTCATCAAGAGGCTTTTTAGTTCCTCTTCACTTTCTGCCATAAGGGTGGTGTCATCTGCATATCTGAGGTTAGTGATATTTCTCCCGGCAATCCTGATTCCAGCTTGTGTTTCTTTCAGTCCAGCGTTTCTCATGATGTACTCTGTGTATAAGTTAAATAAATAGGGTGACAATATACAGCCTTGACGTACTCCTTTTCCTATTTGGAACCAGTCTGTTGTTCCATGTCCAGTTTTAACTGTTGCTTCCTGACCTGCATACAGATTTCTCAAGAGGCAGATCAGGTGGTCTGGTATTCCCATCTCTTTCAAAATTTTCCACAGTTTATTGTGATCCACACAGTCAAAGGCTTTGGCATAGTCAATAAAGCAGAAATAGATGTTTTTCTGGAACTCTCTTGCTTTCTCCATGATCTAGCAGGTGTTGGCAATTTGATCTCTGGTTCCTCTTCCTTTTCTAAACCAGTTTGAACATCAGGAAGTTCACGGTTCGCATATTGCTGAAGCCTGGCTTGGAGAATTTTGAGCATTACTTTACTAGCGTGTGAGATGAGGGCAATTGTGCGGTAGTTTGAGCATTCTTTGGCATTGCCTTTCTTTGGGATTGGAATGAAAACTGACCTTTTCCAGTCTTGTGGCCACTGCTGAGTTTTCCAAATTTGCTGGGATATTGAGTGTAGCATTTTCACAGCATCATCTTTCAGGATTTGAAATAGCTCAACTGGAATTCTATCACCTCCACTAGCTTTGTTCGTAGTGATGCTTTCTAAGGCCCACTTGACTTCACATTCCACGATGTCTGTCTCTAGGTCAGTATCACACCATCGTGATTATCTGGGTCGTGAAGATCTTTTTTGTACAGTTCCTCTGTGTACTCTTGCCATCTATGACCTAAATCAAATCCCTTATGATTATACAGTGGAAGTGAGAAATAGATTTAAGGGACTAGATCTGATAGATAGAGTGCCTGATGAACTATGGACGGAGGTTTGTGACATTGTACAGGAGACAGGGATCAAGACCATCCCCATGCAAAAGAAATGCAAAAAAGCAAAATGGCTCTCTTGGGAGGTCTTACAAATACCTTTGAAAAGAAGAGAAGCGAAAAGCAAAGGAGAAAAGGAAAGATATAAGCATCTGAATGCAGAGTTCCAAAGAATAGCAAGGAGAGATAAGAAAGCCTTCCTCAGCGATCAATGCAAAGAAATAGAGGAAAACAACAGAATGGGAAAGACTAGAGATCTCTTCAAGAAAATTAGAGATACCAAGAGAACATTTCATGCAAAGATGGGCTCGATAAAGGACAGAATGGTATGGACCTAACAGAAGCAGAAGATATTAAGAAGAGGTGGCAAGAATACACAGAAGAACTGTACAAAAAAAGAGCTTCACAACCAAGATAATCACGATGATGTGATCACTCACCTAGAGCCAGACATCCTGGAATGTGAAGTCAAGTGGGCCTTAGAAAGCATCACTATGAACAAAGCTAGTGGAGGTGATGGAATTCCAGTTGAGCTATTTCAAAAAATATACCAGCATATTTGGAAAAGTCAGCAGTGGCCACAGGACTGGAAAAGGTCAGTTTTCATTCCAATCCCAAAGAAAGGCAATACCAAAGAATGCTCAAACTACCGCACAATTCCCCTCATCTCACACACTAGTAAAGTAGTGCTCAAAATTCTCCAAGCCAGGCTTCAGCAATATGTGAACCGTGAACTTCCAGATGTTCAAGCTGGTTTTAGAAAAGGCAGAGGAACCAGAGATCAAATTGCCAACATCCGCTGGATCATCGAAAAAGCAAGAGAGTTCCAGAAAGACATCTACTTCTGCTTTATTGACTATGTCAAAGCCTTTGACTGTGGATCACAATAAACTGTGGAAAATTCTGAAGGAGATGGGAATACTGGACCACCTGACCTGCCTCTTGAGAAATCTATATGCAGGTCAGGAAGCAACAGTTAGAACTTGACATGGACCAACAGACTGGTTCCAAAAAGGAAAAGGAGTACGTCAAGGCAGTATATTGTCACCCTGCTTATTTAACTTATATGCAGGGTACATCATGAGAAACGCTGGGCTGGAAGAAGCA
>NW_011494885.1:1249449-1249887 GCF_000754665.1 Bison bison bison
ACATAGTACATCATGAGAAACGCTGGGCTGGAAGAAGCACAAGCTGGAATCAAGATTGCTGGGAGAAATATCACTAACCTCAGATATGCAGATGACACCACCCTTATGGCAGAAAGTGAAGAGGAACTAAAAAGCCTCTTGATGTAAGTGAAATAGGAGAGTGAAAAAGTTGGCTTAAAGCTCCACATTCAGAAAACAAAGATCATGGCATCTGGTCCCATCACTTCATGGGAAATAGACGGGGAAACAGTATCAGACTTTATTTTTTTGGGCTCCCAAATCACTGCAGATAGTGATTGCAGCCATGAAATTAAAAGATGCTTACTCCTTTGTAGGAAAGTTATGACCAACCTAGATAGCATATTGAAAAGCAGAGACATCACTTTGCCAACAAAGGTCCATCTAGTCAAGGCTATGGTTTTTCCAGTGGTCGTGTAT
>NW_011494885.1:1249987-1252955 GCF_000754665.1 Bison bison bison
CATAAGTTTGGGTGAACTCCGGGAGTTGGTGATGGACAGGGAGGCCTGGCGTGCTGCAGTTCATGGGGTCACAAAGAGTTGGACACAACTGAGCGACTGAACTGAACTGAAATTGTTTTTATCAACAGCTCTATGTAGATTTCCAAACGTGCAGCTTCTGGAGCCTTCACTTTGTGCGATGTTCTTTCAGAGAATCTGAAGTTCATCACTGGAGTTCGAACTAAACTTTCAAATGATATGTAGTTTTGCTCTCGGATTCAGGAGAGGGTAACACTGGCCCCTAGTAGGAATCCACCTTACTGCCCAGGAAGTCGACTGCATAAACTTTGCCTGCAAGGGCATTGTGGAAACTATAGTCCAACATCTGTGAGGGGGCTTAAATACTTCCAGTGCAAAGAATGAAGTGTTAGTCGCTCAGTCGTGTCCGATTCTTCGCAACCCCAAGGACTGCAGCCCGCCAGATTCCTGTGCGTATAGAATTCTCCAGGCAGTGATACTGGAGTGGGTTGTCATTTCCTACTCCAATCTTCCCGACCCAAGGATAGACCCCTGGGTCTCCTGCACTGCAGGCCTCAGATTGCAGATCTTCTGAGAAAGTGAGCGGTATGCCCACTTGGCTTTCTGGGAAGTGTAGTCAACAAGTTCCGTAGGTTCGCGGTCACTTCCGCGCAGGCGCAACCCGGGCACGGGAATTGTGGGAAATGTGTCTCCATAGCAGCCTGTGGGTGGAACTTCCGCTCTGGGCGGAACTTCCTCTCTGGGCGGAACTTCCTCTCTGGGCGGAACTTCTGCTTTGGGCTGCCTGTTATACCCCTCTCCTAAATGGCAACGGTGAGTGGTTTCCGCATTATGCGACCCATGGGAACGTCTTTGGGAACCTGTCTAACCCAGTCATCAATTTGGGGGAAAGAGCTGCTTCAGAAAGCAGTGGTTTGAAGGATGGGGCGTGGAAGGTGGTTCCTTTGGGCTGAGGCCTTTCCGTTCCCGGAGGTGGATGGCATCAGTTCTGGCCTAGTTGAAGGGTCTCCAGATCTCTCCCCGTAAGGACCGCCCTCTCAAGCTGCACGCCATCTTACTCTGTCATTTAACGCAGTAGAACATTGGATGAATTAAATTTCTCCTCCTCTGACGGTTTTCCATAAGTTTGGGATGAGGTTACTAGTCTTAAAAAACAAGGTTCAAGAAATTCCCTGTTTGTCCAGTGGTTAGGACTCCGCACTTTCACTGCCAAGGACCTGGGTAGGATTCCTGGTCAGCGGAGTAAGATCCCACAAGCCGGTCATGGCCATTCATGGCGATTCATGGGGTCGCGAAGAGTCGGACACGACTGAGCGACTGAACTGAACTGATGGAAACCACAATGACTGGCACCTAAAATCTCCCAAAGCACCGCACCCACAACCACATCAGGCACATAGGCCACACAAGCACATAAGCACTATGGGTATCAGGTTCATCCCCAAAGCCCAGTGTCATCAGTTTAATCTTTAGACCTACAAAGGCCTAGAAAAACTACCATATGGGATGCAGTGTCCATGATTCCCAGAAAAGTCTTAATTCCTCTGTTTCCCCCTTTTATCTTAGAGAATAGGGCCACTGTCTCTGGTGAAGACACGGAGAACTTGGTCCCATCCCTAAGTATGTTATTTGGCTGGAGACATTTGAATCTGCAATGTCCCCTTAAATAAGATGCAGCATCCAGTTAGCATGGGATTTTCCTAGCTTCTGTCCTTATCTGTACTTCAATTTTTAAATTTATCCTTCAAGGAGGAGATTATCTCAAAAGTTTCAGTAAAGCCATCAGTTGTTTGGTACTGCGCAAAAATGAGAGTTGTGCATGACCTGGACTGGACAGAGCTTCCTGCACAGGACCCTTCTAATATTCCCAGACACTGCAACCCCTGGGACATCATGGGAGTTGGCGAGTAGCACACAAGGCAGTTTGAGCTTGGCCAAAAGCCTGGGTAGGATGTAGTCTCCTGCTCTTCTAGGAGTCACCTCTCAGACTTCTGTCTCACCCACTGCACCAGCTTATCCCTGGTAACAGGAAGCTTATCTATATCCTTTTTGTCCCCATGTGGCCAGAGGGTAGCCAGCAGCTCAGTTTTTCACTCAGGGAACTAGTACTGCCAAGAGACAATGGGACTGACAAGCCCTTGCATTTCCACCATGCCGTGTGGAAATGTCTCTGCTCAGTCTTACAGGATTTGGGCTTTGGTTCGGTGTTTTGGGACAGAGCCTAAAGAAGCAGGGTTCACTCTAGGTTGGATGGTGTCAGAAGGCTTTGGGAGAGCAGAATAGAACAAAGATAAAGTCTAAAGTGGTAAAGAAGTAGCAGTTACTGTTTTAGCCAAGAGGGTGATGTTTGGTATTATGTGGGTGGCACAGTGACCTTATTTTTGTCTTTCTAAACAAAATTAGGAAGAAGCCTTGTTTTGTCTTACTTTACCCATAGTCTCAGAGACACCTCATTTGAGGATGGTATTCTGTGATTGGTTTATATCCTAAAGGAGAATAACATTGGCCTAGTTGGAGTGCCGTGCCAGCTTCCACATGTCAGGGGCTGTTTTGTTTTCACTTCTCAGATTCATTCAATGAATCATTATATAATCATCATTGAAAGGTTTTAGATTTTCAGTGGCTTTTATTAGAAAATATCTAGCTTATATTGAGTTTAGAGAAATAGAGGCAAAATACGAGACTTGAAAAAACAAGTACATGTGGGGACTTGTCTGGTGGCCCAGTGATTAAGACTCTGTGCTTCCATTGCAGGGGGTGTGGGTTTAAACCCTGGGCAAGGAACTATATAAGATCTTGCATGCCATAGAGTGTGGGCAAAACAAAAAAAAAACCAAGTCTGTGTGTTGATACATGTTAAGTATGTTTATAGGGAGAAAAAAAATCTGGTTATCTTCAAGGGGACAGAATCTAAGTATCATTCCACCACCACCACCACCACGACCCCCCA
>NW_011494885.1:1253055-1257241 GCF_000754665.1 Bison bison bison
TTAGCAATGGTATGGACCTAACAGAAGCAGAAGATATTAAGAAGAGGTGGCAAGAATACACAGAAGAACTGTACAAAAAAGAGCTTCGTGACCAAGATAATCACAATGGTGTGATCACTCACCTAGAGCCAGACATCCTGGAATGTGAACTCAAGTGGGCCTTAGAAAGCATCACTATGAACAAAGCTAATGGAGGTGATGGAATTCCAGTGGAGCTATTTCGAATTCTGGAAGATGATGCTGTGAAAGTGCTACACTCAATATCCCAGCAAATTTGGAAAACTCAGCAGTGGCCACAGGACTGGAAAAGGTCAGTTTTCATTCCAATCCCAAAGAAAGGCAGTGCCAAAGAATGCTTGAACTACTGCACAGTTGCACTCATCTCACATGCTAGTGAAGTAATGCTCAAAATTCTCCAAGCCAGGCTTCAGCAATATGTGAACCGTGAACTTCCAGATGTTCAAGCTGGTTTTAGAAAAGGCAGAGGAACCAGAGATCAAATTGCCAACATCCACTGGATCATCGAAAAAGCAAGAGAGTTCCAGAAAAACATCTATTTCTGTTTTATTGACTATGTCAAAGCCTTTGACTGTGGATCACAATAAACTGTGGAAAATTCTGAAAGAGATGGGAATACCAGACCACCTGACCTGCCTCTTGAGAAACCTATATGCAGGTCAGGAAGCAACAGTTAGAACTGGACATGGAACAACAGACTGGTTCCAAATAGGAAAAGGAGTACGTCAAGGTTGTATATTGGCACCCTGCTTATTTAACTTATATGCCGAGTACATCATGAGAAATGCTGGGCTGGAAGAAGCATAAGCTGGAATCAAGATTGCTGGGAGAAGTATCAATAACATCAGATATGCAGGTGACACCACCCTTATGGCAGAAAGTGAAGAGGAACTAAAAAGCCTCTTGATGAAAGTGAAAGAGGAGAGTGAAAAAGTGGATTAAAGCTCCACATTCAGAAAATGAAGATCATGGCATCCGGTCCTATCACTTCATGGGAAATAGATGGGGAAACAGTGGAAACAGTGTCAGACTTTATTTTTGGGGGTTCCCAAATCACTGCAGATGGTGATTGCAGCCATGAAATTAAAAGACTCTTACTCCTTGGAAGGAAAGTTATGACCAACCTAGATAGCATATTGAAAAGCAGAGACATTACTTTGCCAACAAAGGTCCATCTAGTCAAGGCTATGGTTTTTCCTGTGGTCATGTATGGATGTGAGAGTTGGACTTTGAAGAAAGCTAGCGCTGAAGATTTCATGCTTTTGAACTGTGGTGTTGGAGAAGACTCTTGAGAGTCCCTTGGACTGCAGGGAGATCCAACTGGTCCATCCTAAAGGAGATCAGTCCTGGGTGTTCATTGGAGGGACTGATGCTGAAGCTGAAACCTCAATACTTTGGCCACCTCATGCGAAGAGTTGACTCATTGGAAAAGACTCTGATGCTGGGAGGGATTGAGGGCAGGAGGAGAAGGGGACGACAGAAAATGAGATGGCTGGATGGCATCACCGACTCAATGGACATGAGTTTGGGTGAACTCTGGGAGTTGATGATGGACAAGGAGGCCTGGCGTGCTGTGATTCATGGGGTCGCAAAGAGTTGGACACGACTGAGCGACTGAACTGAACTGAACATATGTTTAAAAATTACTACCTATAATAAGGATTTTAACCAGAAAATATTAATATTTAATACAATAAATACAACATTTCATATTAATATAAACATCCTCCCTCACCAATAGAATCCTCCTCAGTGCTCAGGCATTAAATCATAGGCTTTGGGAATCACAGTGACTCCAGTGACAAGCTCTTCAGCAATGATGCTTGCATTGAAATAGCAGACAATTTCTTAACTTTCTGAAATTTGGGTGTTTTCACATCCAAAGTCGGGATTGTATCAACTTCAGTGAAAAGTTCAGGTGAGGGAAGAGCACTTTTCCATGAGGGCAAGCTTCCATTTTGGCCCTCTCAAGTTTGTTTTTCCTGCCAAAGCAGTGGTACCAAGGGTCTGGAGTTGGCATTGTTACCTCCTTCCTTCCTCATTGCCCCTCCCAAGTCATTCCTCTTTGCGTATTCTTTTATCTCACAGCTTTAGCCTCATAACATCAGATTACACTAAAATGAGCCTACATTCAATCACCTTGTGTCCCCTAAGCAGTTAGTATCTTGAAGATTGTATCTTGTTCCTGTCCAATAACACTCCTGCCAAAACTGGGAGACATTTTGATTTCAGAAAGTCATGTCTATGGAATATTTTCACTGGGGAACTCAAGGAAAAGTAACAGACTCTGTACAGGAAACCCCATTACCACCCCGGGAGTCGGGACTGTGGGGTTCTTTCCGCTGTGGTATTTAGGGAAGTGTAGTCAAGGAGCTCCCCGTAGTTTCAACACTTCCTGGAAAGTGCGACTCTGGTTAGTGTCCCTTGGCATTCGGGGAAGTGTAGTTCTGACACTTAGTTACTTGCACTTCCGCTCTGGAAGAGGAAATCTGATGAATTCTGGGAAATGTAGTCCAGACGCCCTGCGAACTCCTAGGACTCCCGTTCAGGGAGAGTGAGGTTGGGGTGTCTCTTTGGTGGGGCGGGCTTGTCAGTTCCGCGTCTTGCTGGTCCTTCCAAATTTCGTGGATCCATGCCTGGGATGCGCAATTACCTGGCAATCGACTTAGGGGAAACGAATCCTCGGCGCAGAGTGCAGGTGCGGAGGAGCAAAGGCGGCCGTGTGCGTTCTCCTAGGCGGAGCGGTTGGGGTATTCTGGAGACTGAGGACCGGCTCCCCTCGCATATCTCCTAGATTAGGAGTTTCCGTGGCTTTGGGATAACGCGTTCCGCCTCTCAACTGTCCTGTCCACGCGCGCTTCTACTTCCTCACATGGGGAGTTAGTCTCCCTGTGCCTCCCGTTGTGTGTGTGTGTGTGTGTATGTGTGTGTCCACGCGCGCTTCTACTTCCTCACATGGGGAGTTAATCTCCCTGTGCCTCCCGTTGTGTGTGTGTGTGTGTGTGTGTGTGTGTGTGTGTGCCGCTCGCGTGTGTGTGTGTGTGTGTGTGTGTGCCGCTCGCTTAGTCGCTCAGTTGTGTCCGACTCTGCCATCCCATGAACTGTAGGCCTCCAGGCTCCTCTGTCCATGGGATTCTCCAGGCAAGAATACTGTTACCATGCCCTCCTCCAGAGGATCTTCCCAACCCAGGGATCGGACCCAGATCTCCCGCTTTGCAGGAGGAGTCTTTATCGCCTGAGCCTACCCATTACTTTTTGTTTTGGGAAGAGGTGATAGGATAAAAGTCTTAGCCGGTTCCTGGCAAATAGTGAATGGTGATTTCTCCGTGCTGTTAATATCTCAAGGAGTGGTCAGGTACCGGGTTACCATCAGAGATCCATTTTCAGTGACCCTTACCCTTCTTTCTATCTCTGTGCGACACTGGGTCATCCTGCACCCCTTCTGACTTGGAAGAGAAGATTCCAGACTGCTCGGAGGGAAGGGAGGCTTTAACTTTTAACGAGGCCGAGGGCTCGGTCCTGGCATTTCCTAGCATTCTTTCTTTCCCCAACGTGACCTCAAAAAGAACTACAGGAGGTAGGAGTGACTCCTGGGCTACTAACTGCAAAGCTCCACGTGAGTAGGACTTGATATTTTTCTCTTACAATGACGGTTACATAAATCAGAGAATGTGTCCGATGTGTAACTTGACATGGGCATTGATAATAATTAACCCTTAACCGTTAACTTCAATGAGTGAAAATGTTAGTTGCTCAGTCCTGTCCAACTCTTTGCGACCCCATGGACTGTAGCCCTTCAACCTCCCGTCCATGAAATTCTCCAGGCAAGAATACTGGAATGGGTAGCCTTTCTCTTCTCTCCAGGGGATCTTCCTGACCCAGGGATCCGATCCTGATCTTCTGCATTACAGGCAGATTGTTTACCCTCTGAGACACCAGGGAAGCCCCAGTGATGAGCTGTTGCTAAGTCGCGTCAGTTGTTTCGGACTCTGTGGGACCCCATAGATGGCAGCTCACTAGGCTCCCCCGTCCCTGGCATTCTCCAGGCAAGAACACTGGAGTGGGTTGCCATTTCCTTCTCCAATGCATGAAAGTGAAAAGTGAAAGTGAAGTCGCCCAGTCGTGTCTGACTCTTTGCGACCCCATGGACTGCAGCCCACCAGGCTCC
>NW_011494885.1:1257778-1258368 GCF_000754665.1 Bison bison bison
TTTTTTTTAATTTTATTTTATTTTAAACTTTACAATATTGTATAGTTTTGCCAAATATCGAAATGAATCCACCACAGGTATACCCTCGTGTTCCCCCATCCCTCGAACCCCTCCTCCCCTCCTCCCTCCCCCATACCCAGCCCTCTGGGTCGTCCCAGTGCACTAGCCCCAAGCATCCAGTATGGTGCATCGAACCTGGACTGGCATCTCGTTTCATACATGATATTTTACATGTTTCAATGCCATTCTCCCAAATCTTCCCACCCTCTCCGTCTCCCATAGAGTCCATAAGACTGTTCTATACATCAGTGTCTCTTTTGCTGTCTTGTACACAGGGTTATTGTTACCATCTTTCTAAATTCCATATATGTGCGTTATTATACTGTATTGGTGTTTTTCCTTCTGGCTTACTTCACTCTGTATAATAGGCTCCAGTTTCATCCATCTCATTAGAACTGATTCAAATGTTTTCTTTTTAATAGCTGAGTAATACTCCATTGTGTATATGTACCATAGCTTTCTTATCCTGTTTTCTGATTTTTAAGGCTATTTTATCTTTATATAATTTTAAACCTATGGAAAAGTTGCAA
>NW_011494885.1:1258471-1292580 GCF_000754665.1 Bison bison bison
GAAAAGTTGCAAAAATATTATAAGGAGCTCTCATATACCTGTTACTCAAGTTGACCAATTGTTTACATTTTGCCTATCTGCTCTGTACCTCCATCATCCAAATAACACCAGGAAGTTACTTGTATTCAATGACAGCTTATCTTAACTTTCTGCGTGAAGGAAGCCCACATAACATGAAATCAGGAGGTGTCTTGATAAGAGGGATTTCAGAAAGACTGATTGTAGAATTTTAGCATCACATACTTGGTAATGTTAGATATTATACTAAAGAATAGTGTTTTATCTAGTAGGTATCTATTAAGTTAATCATAAGTAAGTATTGCCAGATAGCATATTGAATAATGTACTATTAAATAATCCACAGTCTTGTATTTCTTTTGTTATGTTTTTTTTTAACTAAAAGTCTTCATAACTGGTTTTCCCCCCAGTTCAAAGTCCAATTTTATGCCTTAATTCGTATTTTTTGTTAATAAACATTTTACAGAATTTTTCTCATAGTTTTCTTAACATTCTTTAATGTGGAATGATTCTACAACCTTTGTCTTTTTTATTCTTGATATTTTGGGGGAGTATCAGTTCAGTCGCTCAGTCGTGTCCGACTTTATGACCCCACGGACAGCATGCCAGGCTTCCCTGTCTATCACCAACTCCTGGAGCTTGCTCAAACTCATGCCATCAAGTCAGTGATGCCATCAACCATCTCATCCTCTGTCGACCCCTTCTCCTCCTGCCTTCTATCTTTCCCAGCATCAGGGTCTTTTCCAGTGAGTCGGCTCTTCTCACCAGGTGGCCAAAGTATTGGAGCTTCAGCTTCAGAATCAGTCCTTCCAATGAATATTCAGGGTTGATTTCCTTTAGGATTGACGGATTTGATCTCCTTGCTGTCCAAGGGACTCTCAAGAGCCTTCTCCAAGACCAAAAGCATCAATTCTTTGATGCTCAGGTTTCTTTATGGTCCAACTCTCACATCTATACATGACTACTGGAAAAACCATAGCTTTGACTAGACAGACCTTTGTCAGCAACGTAATGTCTCTGCTTTTTAATATGCTGTCTAGGTTTTTGGGGGTGTATAGAGTCAAGTTATTTTGGAGAAAGTTCTTCATTTGAGGTTCGTCTGATGTTTTCCATTTTTAAGTTCAGATTATGCATTGTTGGCAGGGATTCCACAGAAGTGGTGAGGTGTCCTTGTCACTGCAACATAGCTGGAGCCAAAGGATATCAGTATATCCCTATATTAGTAAACTCAGCTTTATTTACTAGGCTCAGGTAATGTCTGTCAGATTTCTTCATTGTAAAGTTATCTTCTTTTTTTAATAAAGTTTTTTAATAGGGAGATATGTTTATTAGTTTACATTCTACTGTAAAGAGAAGCTTCTCCTTCCGTACTTATGTATTTATTCATTCATATATAAATATTAGTATGGACTCAATCCATAAATTCGTATTGCAGATCTAAATGACATGTTGATTAATAAACATTTACTTTTACCAGCCCCACATATGCGTATCATAGAATTCACCCATTTCAGGTGTACAGATTAAAGATTCTTAGTAACTTTGCTCAGCAGCACAACTATCACCGTAATAATCTGGAACATTTTCACTTCTGCGGTTGGATTCCTTAGTTAACCCCCATTCTCTCCCCAGAAACCCCGGCTACCACTGACATACTTTCCGTCTCCATAGACTTGCCTATTCTAGACATTCCATGTAAATAGAGGCATACAGTATGCAGTCTTTTGTGTCTGTCTTCTTTTGCTTGCCATAGCATTTGCAGGGTTTTCCCATGTTGTAGCATAGTCAGTACTGGATTCATTTTCATTGGTGCATAGTATTCCATTGTATGAATATACCACAGTTTGTTCATTCACACATAGGCCAACATTCCAGTTGTTTCCAGTTGTAGATTATTCTGAGTAATGCTGCTATGAATGTTCATGCACTCATTCACAAGAAGCATCTGTGTGGATGAGCAGTGACCCAAGCTACTCTTTCATGTTTTTTTCTGCCTTCTCAGACTCTCAGAACTCTCTCAAGACAGTTCTGACCTCCTAGAACCTGTATAATTCAGGACTGTGCCCATCCCCAGGCATAGGAAGAAACATGACCACATTTAAGGTGAGTAGTACCTGCCTTTCTCACTTTAAAGTTCCATCTCATTGCTCAGATTGTTACATGTTTGTTTTGGGATGACTCAAGCAGAACAGGAGACACGGGAGACATTGCATTGTCCTTCTTGAGTTTTCTTTGTGTTTGTTTTTATTCTATGTGATTATTATATATTTTATGGAGTAGAAAAATGACTAGAAATGAATAACTCTCCCATTTCATTACTTCCCTACTGGCAAACTAACTTTTTATTTTGTATTTTCCTCATGTGCATTTATAACTGTATTTGTATTTATGGTGTACATCTAACTTTAAATTGTGACTTTGTCCCTTTAATATTATATTTTTAAATGGATACTTCACATTTGCCACTGTATTGATACACCTTTTTTTGGGGAGGGGGGCTGCCTTTTTATTTTTGACTACTTTCCACCTGTAGACATTTAGGTGGTTTACAAATTTGACTGTTCTAAGCAACACTTCAGTGACAGCTTTCTTCCATGATACCTTTTCCCCTCAAATCAGTTCTGAAAACAATGTCAGTTTTGTCCTTGATGTACTATGCATTCAATATAGAAAGAGTACATTTGATCTGTGTTATGTTGGCTGTTTCTTAGGTAGAATATCCAAATAACGGCATGGCACAGCTCTTCTTTCTTTCTTTCTCTCTCTCTTTTTTTTGATGCACCACACAGCTTGTGGGATTTTAGTTTGTTAAAAAGATTTGGGGAGACTTCCTGGTGGTCCAGTGGCTAAGATTCCATATTCCCAATGCAGGGGGCCTGAGTTCAATTCCTGGTCAGGGAACTAGGTCCCACATACCCCAACTAAAAATTTGCATGCCGCAACTGAAACTTGGTTCAGCCAAATAAATAAATAAATTTATTTTTTAAAAATGTTGGTATAACACCAGACACATGTAATGTCCATCTTACAATCAGTGGCTACTTGAAAAGCGAAAGTGCCAGGAAGGTGGAGAGGATGAGTAGGAAGTGAGTCCAGATTCTGAGGGACTTCAGTCAGTCTGTTGCCACTGAGGAAGGAGAATCACTGAGGAAGCCACTGAGGCTAAGGAAAATCAGTGTGTGGCACTGGCATGATAGAAGAAGGGCTGGGAAGTCTACAAATTGACTGAAGTCCTTCAGAATCTGAACTTACATCTCACCCATCCTTTCTTTTCCATAGCTGCACTTCTGGGGAGGCTGAGGAAAGTCAGTGTATGGTGTTGGCAGGACAGAAGGAGGGAGACTGGGAAGTCTACACATTTCCACAGGAGCCGGAATATCTTCCCATCATCCATCTCTGCTTCTTGGCTTTGTCCCTCTTCCACTGGACACTGGTTGTAAGATTGAGCTGAGATTATTTGTTGTAGGAGGCAGTGACCTTCACGGATGTGGCTGTGACCTTCACAGAGGAGGAGTTCGGGCTGCTGGACTCGGCCCAGAAGAAGCTGTACCAGGATGTGATGCTGGAGAACTTCCGGAATCTGGTCTCAGTGGGTGAGGACAGGCACCCTTTCTTTTTAAAAAAATGTGTACTTGGCTGTTTCGAGTCTTAGTTGCAGTATGTGGAATCTAGTTCCCTGACCATGGATCAAACCCGGGCCCCCTGCATTGGGAGGGCAGAGTCTTAGTCACTGGACCCCCAGAGAGGTCCCAGGCACCTTTTCTCACAAGGTCATCTCCTTGGTTTGGCTTTGTGTCCTCAGATGTGGAAGGCTTTTGGGGTATTGAAATGGCATTTGGGGACCTGACTTTCATACCAAAGCTTTTTATCAAAATAAAATAAGGGAGAAAAATATCAGAATTTCTCAGGAAGAATGGAATACGTTGCAGGAAAAACTCTGGCCAATTGTGTGAGTCATATAAAAACCAGTAAGGGGAGATTTAATGAAAATAGGCACTGGTGAGAAATTGGTTTCTGTAATACTGTATTTATGTATCCAGGTCTTGAAATATTGGTATCTTGGGGTTTTTTTTGTGTGTGTTTTCCTTTTAACTTTTTGACTGCACCTTGGGCCATGAGGGATCTTAGTTCCCTGATCAGAGATCAAACCCGTGCCTCCTGCATAGAAACCCAGAGTCTTAACTGCTAGACCATCAGAGAAGTTCCAATATTTTTTCAAATAGGTCATGTTTTCTTAAAAATATTTTAATTACACTCGTTTTGACTCATTGATCAACATTAAATACAGGAGTCTTAATTTCCAGTAAATTGTACTGTTAGTGTATTCATTTTCTTTTTTTTCTGACTTTAAATTTATTTATTTTTAACTGAAGGATAATTGCTTTACAGTATTGTGTTGGTTTCTACCAAACGTCAACATGAATCAGCCACAGTGTGTTCATTTTAAATATGTTACTCTGCATGTTCACAGGGTGTCACCCCTTCAGACATGATATATTTCACTTAGAAAAGGAAAAAAGGCTTTGGGTGGTGAAGACAGCAACCCAAAGAGAAGGAAAGTCAGGTAAGAACCAGGCAGATGGGGGTCCTTAGAGAAGCCCTCCCATGTGTTTTTGCTTCTCTCCAACCCTTTGGCTGGCATCTCGTCCAAACTGCAAGACCTCTTCTTTAACACACCTTTGTACTGGTTGCCCTGCCCCGCCTATAGTCTGTTTTCCAGGTAGCAGCCAAGAGTGATGCTTAGGCAAGACTGCCATTGCTCTCTTCCAAATCTTTTATAGCTTCTTATTTTTCTTAAAGTGGCTCTGCAGTCCTCCAGGATCTGCTCATGGTCCCCCACTGTCTCTTTGATTCCTTTCCTCTCACTCCTTGTCTCCTACCCATGCTGTACACCACACCAGGCTCAGACTCGCCAGGGATGCTGTATCACCCGCGGCTGCCTGAACAAATCACTGCAAACACCATAGCTTAACACAACACACGTTGAACATCTTACACTTCCAGAGGTCAGAGGTGTGGTGTGGTTTCACTTTGGAGGTTCTGGGGGAGAATCTGTGTTTGCCTTTCCAGTGGCTCGTGGCCACCTTCCTCAAGCTTCACACCTAGCGACATCGCTTTTCTCTGCCCCGTCCTCCCTTGTCACATGTCCCTCTTCTGCTCTTTTCCTGCATCATGCTTCTGCTTCATAGGAGACTTTTGATTGCATTGAGCCTCCCACTCCACCCCAAAGTAGAGGATGTACTTACATTTTAAGGTCAGCTAATCGGCAGCCTCAATTCTGTCTGAAATCTTAATTCCCCTTTGCCACATAATCTGACATAGTCTAGGCTCCAAAAATCAGGATGTGAGTTCTTTGGGGGACAGTTACTGTGATCACAGCAGATACTTCCACCTATGAGCCTTTAACTCTGCCAGACCTACTCCTCTACCTCTGGTCTTCCAACTCCCTCCCTTTCTGCCTTCAGGTCTTCGCTCAGTTCCAACATCATGAGAGAGGCCTTCTCTGACCACCCTGTGTAAAATTCCATCCTCCCTTTTCTCTCCTCTTTCTGCATCTTACTGGATCTCACAGACTTTGCTTGTTTATCACCCCTCTCTGCACTGGAGTGTGATCACCAGGAGTGTGGAGTTTTGTCTGTCTTGAGTACCCGGAGCAGCCCAGTTGTGGCAAGCATCTGTAAATATTTGTTGACTGTGTAAGTTTGATGGATGGGATAGGAGAGCTCTGTTTCTCTCAGTGTGAAGGGGATAATTATAGGTCATGTAAAAACCAGAGTGAAGGAAGGAGGTTGGAGAGCATTTTTTGTCTTTGATGATTGCCTATCTGATTACTTTCTTTTTTTTCTTCCTTTTAGTTTTTAAAATTTAATTTTCCCAGTTCCTTTTTATTTTAATTTCTTTCCTTTTTTTCTTTAATTTAAATTGAAGAATAGTTGATTTACAATGCTGTGCTAATTTCTGCTGTGCAGGAAAGTAACTCAAGAAGTTAGACTCAGTTTTTGAGGGATTTTTTTGGTAAAACATGAGCCATGGTAAGAAATGCATGCTTTGTCATAATAAAAACCTGCATTTCAGGTGTTGGAGATTTATATGTATCACTTTCATAGGTATTTCATGTGATGACCCCTTTCCTGTTGATGATGATGCTGGTTCTTTTTTCTTTTTAAATATTTATTTTTATTTACTTTATTTGGCTGCACTGGGTTTTCCAGAATGTCATATAGTTGGAATTACACAGTATGTATGCTTGTCAGATTGGCTTCTATTTAGAAACTTAGAAATATGTATTTACATTTCCTGCACATCTTTTCCTGGCTTGGTAGTACATTTCTTGTTAGCACTGAATAATATTCCGTTGTGTGGAAGTACCATACTTTTTATTTATACATTTACCTGCTGAAGGGCATCTTAGTTGCTTCCAAGTTTTATTTACAAAAAAAGTTATTGCTTTCCCTTAAAGTTCTAGTTGATTCATATTTTATTATCTATATAACTTTTTTGTCTGCATCATTTACTAACTATAAAGTTTACTATTGGAGATTCTACACTGCCTTTGAATCCAATAGAAAATGTCTATAGGTGAACAGTTTGAATCTAATTATCAATTTTTCAAGTTAAATTTTTGACATCTAACTTGCACCTCATGGAGGAAGCTTGTTATGCTTAGTGGGTAGGAGCGACCTGGACCACCACTTGGTTTCCACTGGCATACAAATCAGAGCACATGACACACAATGGAAGAGACAAACTGAACATTCTCTGGATTCACTCACGTCTCATACTCTCTCCTAAATGTGAAATCTTGAAAACAGCGAACAGAACCTTCAGTTGTCCACATCTCTGAATTTTGTGTCTTTGCAGAAGAAAAGATCCAAAGTGAGATGGAGACTATTTCAGAAGTAGGACCACATGAAGAGCTTTCCTGCTGGCAGATCTGGCGACACATTGCAAGTGACTTAACCAGGTGTCAAGACTCCAGGATAAAATGTTCTGAATTCCACCAACAATGTGACTCACCTGGCCAGAATGGGGCAGGACTATCTGTAATTCACACAGGCCAGATACCTTCTCAGTGTAATGAATGTACAAAATCTTTTGATGATCTCTCCAACTTTGACCTTCATCAACAAATTCACTCAGGAGAGAAGTCTCATACATGTTGTGAGTGTGGAAAAAGCTTCTGTTACAGCTCAGCACTTCGCATTCATCAGAGAGTGCACTCGGGAGAGAAACGCTATAAGTGTGATGAGTGTGGCAAGGAATTCAGCCAGAGTTCACAGCTGCAAATTCATCAGAAAGTCCACACTGTAGAGAAGCCATTCAGATGTGAGCAGTGTGGGAAAGGCTTCAGTCGTAGATCAACACTTACTGTTCATTGTAAATTACACACGGGAGATAAACCTTACACTTGTGACAAATGTGGAAGGGCCTTCATTCATGCTTCACATCTTCAGGAACATCAGAGAATCCACACTGGGGAGAAACCATTCAAATGTGATATATGTGGTAAGAACTTCCGCCGCAGATCAGCACTTAACAGTCATTGTATGGTCCACACTGGAGAGAAACCATACAAATGTGAGGAGTGTGGGAAATGTTTCACTTGTAGCTCAAATCTGCATATCCACCAGAGGGTCCACACAGGAGAGAAACCTTATAAATGTGAGGAGTGCAGTAAATGCTTTGTTCAACCTTCACAATTTCAGGCCCATCGGAGAATTCACACTGGAGAGAAACCATATGTATGTAAAGTGTGTGGTAAGGGCTTCATTTACAGTTCAAGTTTTCAAGCCCATCAGGGAGTCCACACAGGAGAGAAACCATACAGATGTGATGAGTGTGGGAAGAACTTCAGGATGAAAATCCATTATCAAGTTCATCTGGTCGTCCACACAGGAGAAAAACCCTATAAATGTGAGGTATGTGGGAAAGGCTTTCGTCAGAGTTCATATCTTAAAATCCATCAAAAGGCCCACAGCATAGAGAAACCCTACAAGTGCGAGGAGTGTGGGCAGGGCTTCAATCAGAATTCACGACTTCAGATCCACCAGCTGATCCATACTGGTGAGAAACCATACAAATGCGAAGAGTGTGGGAAGGGATTCAGTCGTAGAGCAGATCTTAAAATTCACTGCAGAGTCCACACCGGAGAGAAACCGTATAATTGTGAGGAGTGTGGAAAAGTCTTTAGTCAGGCGTCTCATCTTCTGACCCATCAGAGAGTCCACAGTGGAGAAAAACCATTCAAATGTGAAGAGTGTGACAAGAGCTTCGGTCGGAGTTCACACCTTCAAGCCCACCAAAAAGTCCACACTGGAGAAAAGCCATTCAAATGTGAGGAGTGTGGGAAGGGCTTTAAGTGGAGCCTGAACCTCCATATGCATCAGAGGGTCCACACAGGAGAGAAACCATATAAGTGTGGGGAGTGTGGGAAGCACTTCAGTCAGGCCTCAAGTCTTCAGCTTCATCAGAATGTCCACACTGGAGAGAAGCCCTACAGATGTGATGTGTGTGGTAAAGTCTTCAGTCGGTCTTCACAGCTTCAGTATCACAGGCGTGTTCACACAGGGGAGAAACCTTACAAGTGTGAGACGTGTGGTAAGAGCTTCAGTTGGCGCTCCAATCTTGTAAGTCATCACAAAATTCATACTGGAGATATATGAAAGCAATGAGAGTGGTAAGAACATCAGGGAACTGTCAGAGGAAAGAAGTTCCACAAAATGATTGTTTCAAAAAACTCATGTGCAACCCTGAATTCTTGCAAGTGTCAGGTCTCATAGGAGGGAAGGTATTGGGTATCAAAGCAGTAGCTGAACATATCCCAGTGTTCACCAGACCCCACAGCAGAAACCTCCTCTGAGTGGTGCAGTAAGGGTTGCATTCAGAACTTTGACATTTGTCAGATACCACTTAGGGAGATAGCACTTAGAGAGGAAGAGTTTGGTCTTGCCTTTAATGAAAGTGTAAGTATGGGCTTGTCAAAACTGATGTCCAGGAGAATGTGAGCTCCATGAGGGCAGGCACTTGGATGCTGAATCTACACAACCTTAACATCAACTTTTGCTTGTAGGTGTGCTCAGCTCATGTATGTTAAATAAACCAAAAGGGGGAAATGTACACTATATGAAAATTGTTTCAGAGGAGGAAACCTACCAAGTAAAATTAATTCAGGAAGTGATCATTTGTTGAAGTACAGAAAACCACTTGATATTATAATCTGAAGTATTAATATGATATGAGCCTATTGCAACTGGCTCCTTGCCTCCCACAGCCTCTGTTCTCAAGTAGAGTTATTTTCTGAGGCCCTGTCTAGTTTTCCAAGGATTGTGTCTCATATAAAATTGAACTGTCTTGCAGATTTTTTTTCTGACAGTACAAACTGAAAATGTTACTAACTTTGCAACAGTAGGTAACTGTATACTTTACAATTGATTTTTTATGAGTCACTCAATGTTAAGGCAGGATTTACTGTAACATTTTGAAAATGTCACAAAAATTGTCACTAGAAAAAATTTTATTGGTCGACCTTGAACTTACTGATTTCTAATTCCCTGCATTATTATCCAGACTTTGAAATGTTTGCTTACTAAGAACTGTAGCATTTCTTCTGTCAAAACTTCTCAGGTAGAGGCTATGACATATTTTTCATACACATCCATGAGGAAAATACCCAGGAAAATGTAGGAATTTGATAAAATTATTAAATGTAGTATTGAGGCAAGACTGACATTTATGTCCTTTGACCTATTGGTAGCAGTAAAGCATGGTTTTAGGAAAGGAGTACTTATCAGTATCTAGGTTGTATATCTCTTTGATCTCAAAATCATATAATTGAATGTTTTTGATTATGAAGTTAAAATACGAAAAAGATAAGCACCACATCAATGATGTCACTGAATTTTTTTAAAGGAAATAAGTGTACAGCTGTAGGAATTTGAGTTTTACTATATTTGTATATTAATCTGAAGCCATTAAAATTATGGCAAATATAATGGCAAGAGATACACAATATGGGCTTTGAGAGGTCACAGATTGTAACCTTCAGAGTATAATCGAATCTGTGTGTGTGTGCATGTGCATGTACACATACATCTGTATGTAGACATGCATAAGATCATGTGTAAAGGGATACTCTTCCATAGTGGTTTTCCTTAGTTAGGAGCATTTTGTGGTATTTTTTTATTTTAAAATTTCCTGTTATGGTTTTTTCATTGACCAGTACTATCAAAGCAGGAAATTACAATAGAATTTTTAAAAATTACTAGTAAATATCCCTTGTAGTTAACACCACATAATATGATTGTTCTATATTGTCATAAGGCATATAAAGATCAAAATTATGATAGGATCCCAGAAGCCAATTTCAAAATTTAAAAAAAAAATTCTGATTGTTTTGTATACACAGATAAATTGATGTTTCAACCATTGAATCTTTATGCTGTACTTTAAATACGGAACACGGAGAGGGCAAATTCAGTAGCTGGAAACGAAGTAGATGTACCTTCATTGGCATCTGACTCTTTGCGACCCTGTGGACTGTATCCTGACAGGCTCTTCTGTCCATAGAATTGTCCAGGCAAGAATACTGGAGTGTGTTGCCATGCCCTCTTCCAGGGGATTTTCCCGACCCAGGTATTGATCCCGTCTCCTGCATTGTCGGCAGATTCTTTACATGTGTGGCTCACCTGGTAAAGAATCCTCCTGCAATGTGGGAAACCTGGTTGGGAAGATCCCCTGGAGAAGGGAAAGGCTACCCACTCCAGTATTCTGGCCTGGAGAATTCCACAATCTGTATAGTCCATGGGGTCGCAAAAAGTCGGACACGATTGAGCGACTTTCACTTTTCCTGTTGAAAAGATGTGCGTGAGGAGGGAAAACAGAATTACAACAGAGGACCCTCTCGATGTGGAACCAGTAAGGACAAAGCATGTTTGGTCACATTTCAGGGATTGAGGTATTTTGACTTTTGACTTCAGCCTATTCCTAAGAAAGCCTAGTTTCCTTCTCTTATTTCAACAGTAACTCTGGGGTTTACCAGGAAGCCTCTATGGCTGGTAATAAATTTATGTCACTTAGGCCCTTGGACATGTCCAAAGTGCTTCTAAGCTTGTAACCCTGTTCTAAGGCTGACACAGTAGACTGGCAAGACATTTGCCTGAGACCTTAGGGGTTAAGGGAAGTGAAAACCAGGTGAACTGACCACTTCCTCATCAGGGGGCGAGGCTTTGACGGTTTTCCGCTCGGACCTTCGCTGGAAGTGTAGTCCAAGAGGGCGGTAGTGTGGAGGGCCCACACGCACTCCCTTTGTATTCTGGGATGTGTAGGCCAAAGCTCCGTGTAGGTTCGCACACTGCAGCTATAGTAAGGCTGGACTGCGAATGTCTCCCCACGGAATTCTGGGAAGTGTAGTCCAGGGGCTCCGGGTAGTCGCAGGCCCTTCGGCCCCGGGAAGACGACGTAGCAGCCATCTTTCGCTTGATGATGATGTTTCAGGTCCGCTTTTCACGATTCATTCAAACTTCCCCGAAATGCGCTTGGGGCCAGCATCTCCTGACCTTTCATTTGGAGAGAAAGAGAAGCAGCGGCTAGAAGCAGAGGTTTGACGGCCAAGGGTGATGCTGTTTGTGCCCCTGGGCGGAGCGTTTGGTAGCATCCCGGGATGGGGCGGGCTCAGGTCGTGCTTCTTGGGATTTGAGGGTCTCCCCGGCTTTCTGAACCCCTAACCTGACCTCCCACTTATGAAGCTAACACTTTGGCTTCATACTCTGTCACACTGGGTGAGTTGCTTAACCCTTTTGTGCCTCCGTTGCTGTTCTGTAAAAGAGAAATAAAAGCAATGCTTTCTTAATACAGTATTTGGAGAAAAAAATAGCAAAAGGTCAACAAATGCCTGACACATGATTGTTATTAATGCTTCTGTAATTCAGAAGCACCTGGATTCTCACAGATTCTGAGAGCCCAGGAAACTGAATTGTCCTGGACTCCGGACTTGTTTAGAAAAGGGAGGGTTTCTTCTAGCTGGTACAAGAGGGTGTGAAATATAGGGGATGCAAACACAATCCTGGGATTTCACAACCTCCTTTCCTTCTCCAGCCCTGACTTCTCAGAAAGCACTACACGAAGGAAGAGGCAACAGAGACCCACGGGAGTAGAACTCGGCATTCTTCTATTTAAGATACATAAACTGTAGAACGTATGGGGCATGAGTAATGATTGTAACTGTGCCTTGGTCACTTAAGTTCCGTTCCAAAAGCTTTATACTGATGAACACCTTTCCATCACACTGGCTCTGTGCATCGGTACTGCTCTTTTCTCTGCTTTAGAGATAAGGAGATGGAGCCAGGGAACACAACCCTATTGGCCCATCCTCACCTGAATAGTAAGCAGAGCTGCGGTTGTAACCCTGGGCAGGCTGAATCCAACACCTGAGTTTGCTAATCTCTTTGATATATTCTTGTTGAGCATAGGGAACTGACTAGAATCTCTTCATGAAAGTAGGTTGGGGCTTAAATGTGGGGACCTTGAGAGCAAAGTTTAGGTTATTCTGTGAAGTTTTTTTGTTTGTTGTATTTTGTGTGTGTGGTTTCTTTGGTCTCACCACACAGCTTGCTGGATCTTAGTTCCCTGACCAGGGATTGAACCAGGGCCCATGGCAGTGAAAGTACCAAGTCCTAACCAGGGACCACCAGGGAATTGCCTAGTCTATCAATTTTAAGATAGTTTTCTCAACTGGGTCATTTATTTCAAATAATATTTATGTTACAGAAGTAACAATCATTACGGTAAATGCAGATGTAAAGAAAAATTTTAATTACCCATAAGTTTAGGATGTAAAGATAACAGCTGTTAATGTTTTCGTGCCTTTTTGTCTGGTTACTCTTTGTGTGTGTGTTTAGTGGAGGCTGTTTTCTTTGGGACTGAGGTTACACTGCCTTGCTACTCAAATTGTGGTCCACAGGCCAGCAGCATTGGCATCACTTGGGTAGGAAGGCCCAGCCTTGAGCCCCATTCAAGACCTTCTGATTTAGAATTTCTGCATAGGGGGCCCAGAAGTCTGCATTCCAACAAGATCCTGTAGTAACTCCCCTGCATGTGAAAATATGAGAAGCTCAGGAAAGGCTCTTTCTTGTCTGGAAACTGAGGCCGAGGAAATTGCTGGATGTTGCAAATAAAGCTGAGCTGGATAAAGCGGAGCTTTACTTAGTTGGAGGATTTTATTACCCCACTAATGATTGTCACTTGTCAGGGATCCTTGGAAAAAATCTTGACTTGAGCAAAAGGTAGCTAGCAAGTGTAGAATCAAAATGGAAGGGTATTAGATGTGAAGATATATCCCTTCCAGGCTTTTGGGGGTAGATTCATTGCTATCTTTTAAACTAGAGTGCTGTTGCTGGTGTTTAGTTGCTAGATTGTGTCCGACTCTTTGGGACACCATGAACTGTAGCCCACCAGGCAGCTCTGTTCATGAGATTTTCCAGGCAGGAGTACTGGAGTGGGTTGCCTTTTCCTTCTCTAGGGGATCTTTCTCACCCAGGGATCAAACCTGAGTCTCCTGCTTGGTAGGCAGATTCTTTACCACTGAGCCACCTGGAAAGCCTCGTAAACTAGAGTACTTGTGCCTAAAGTGGGAAGATCAACTAGTAGTTATTGTTAGTTAGTACTAGATATTTTTGCCATAGTCATCATCAGTGAACCACTACTATTATTACTATTGTTATTACTATGACTGTTTCTTAGCTTCTCTTTTTAAATTTTATTTCTTAAAATATTTATTGGAGTATAGCTGATGTGCTGTGTTATATGTTTTCTATAACTTTATTTTCATTAAAATATTAGGAAATAATATAAAAATAATTTCAAACAGAGAAAAGTTGCAAAAATAGTATAAGGAGTTCTCATATACTCTTTATGTGGAGTCACCAATTATTTCTGTTTTGCTCAGTTGCTCATTTGTGACCGCCAGGCAGCAGCCCCCAGGAACATACCTGTAATCAAAGAGCTCCGTTTGTTTGAGCTTACTGAAGCAAGGACACCTATGCCGCACTGGTGTCCTGGTAAGGAGGCGGTGAGGTATGGCTGTTTCTACGGTTTCGGTTCGTATTAACTGAGTTGGGGAGAGCTTTAGGCAGTGAGAGTTTGTTCTGGATTGGATGGTGTCAAGAAGGAGATGCAATTTGACTACTGAATATCATAATGATTTGCATCTAGTGGATGAGAGAAACAAAATGGGACTGGAGTCATTATTAATGAAGTGGTCCATCACTTCATGTTTGCTGAGAGGACAGTTCTTTGTTTTTTTGTTTTGTTTTTTTAAATATTATTTACTTGTGACTGCATCAGGTCTTAGTTGCGACAAATAGGCTTAGTGGCTCCACAGCATGTGGGATCTTAGTTCCCCGACCAGGGGTCCAACCCACATCTCCAAAATTGGAAGGTGGATTCTCAACCCCTGGACTACCAGGGAAGTCCCAGTTCTTTGGTTATTTTTGTCTGTGTTATGGAGCAGCTTGTCTTTTTCTCATTTCAACACGATTCTTGTTGATCAGTTAAAAACACCAAGTTCGAGCTGTTTCTCTTGCTAGTTCTCAGTGCAGTGTGCTTTTTCATAGCTTTATCATGCTTGTATATTTTTTCGTTTGCAGAGCCAGTTGATCAAAAGGAGGTTAATGACATTGATAACACACTACTATCTAGTGCACAGCCCATATTTACATTTTTTATTAGCCTTTTCTTTAAGATCTTGTTTAAAATTGAAATCTGGTTGACTTATAATATCATGTTTATTTCACAGCACAGTGATTCATTTATTTTTCAGATTCTTTTCCCTTAAGGTTACTACAAAATGTCGAGTGTAATTTCCCTGTGCTGTACAGTAGGTCCTCGTTGGTTCTAATAAAGTCTTGGCGAGCCACTTTTCTTCTTCAAGGTGTAGTCCAGTTATATGCTTTGCACTTAATCTTTGTTTCATTAGTCTTCTTTAGCCCAGAATGATTTCTCAGACTTTTTGGCTTTTGATATTTTTGAAGAGTATTGATAAATTATGTTGTGGGAGGGCCCTCTTTTTTGGTTTCTCTGACCTTTGTTCATAATTAGGTTCCGGTTATACATTATCATTTTAAAATAATTTTATTTATTTCTGGCTGTGCTGGGTCTTTGCTGCTGCACGGGCTTTGCTCTGGTTATGGTGAGCGGGGGCTGCACTCTAGTGCAGTGCACGGGCTTCTTACTGTGGTGGCTTCTCTCATTGTGGAGCACAGGTTCTACAGCTTGTGGGCTCAGTAGTTGTGAAACACAGGCTTAGTTGCTCCACAGCATGTGGTGTCTTCCCAGATCCAGGATAGAACCCATGTCTTCTGCATTGGTAGACAGATTCCTCACTACTGAGCCACCTAAGGAAGCTGTGGTTTATCTGATACTTGTTCATGATTAGATTCAGGTTATGCATTTAAAAAATAATTTTACTCATTTGTGTTTGGCTGTGCTGGGTCTTCGTTGCTGCACGGGCTTTTCTCTAACTGTGGTGCCCGGGCTTCTCCTTGCGGTGGCTCCTCTTGTTGTGGAGCTCAGGCTCTAGGCCACGTGGGTTTCAGTAGTTGCAGCTTGAGGGCTCCGTAGTTGTGGCTCACGGGCTCTAGAGCACAGACGGGTTCAGTAGTTGGGACACATGGGTTTAATTGCTTCATAGTATGTGGATCTTCCTGGACCAGGGATCAAACTCATCTCCTGCATTGGCAGGTGGATTCTTTACCACTGAGTCACCAGAGAAGCCCTGGTTTATCTGATATTTGTTCATAATTGGATTCAGGTTATCCACTATTAACAGTGATGCCCCAGAAGTGGTGAGGCAGCCCTGTAAGGCATCATACCAAGCAAATGTCAGTTTGTGGGTTTGTTCCAGCTGGTGATTTCAGCTTTGTGTGCTTGGTTAAGGTGTCTGCGAAGTAACTGTTGTCCTTTTTGCAATTAATATTTTGAAGCAATGTGGCTATCTTACTCTGCACTAAACTTTTCCAAATTTTAGCACCCATTGATGATTTTCTGTCTTTCATTCTACAGTTATTAGTTTGTGTTCTACCATAGGGGGGAAGCTCTCTCTTCTCATCCATTTATTTCTATTTGGCTGCATCGGGTCTTAGTTGTGTTGCACGCACGTCTATCTACTTGCGACACTTGGCTCAGTACTTGTGGCTGAGTTGCCCCGAAACACAGAGATCCTAGCTTCTTGACCAGGGATCAAACCTGTGTCCTCTGCATTGGAATGCAAATTCTCAACCATTGGACCACCAGGGAGTCCCTTCATCCATTTATTTCTTAAACATTTCTTTATTTATAATCCAGATTCCTGTATGGAATTTTTTGGTATGGACTGTCAAGGTGTTTCTTATTATTGTTGCAGAATCCAGGCTTTTATTAGTTCTCTTTACATCTGTGCATAATTGTCAAAAGGGTACTTCCTGGTTAAAAAGAAACAATGTATTTTTATATCTTTTATAAAAATTTGCCTATTTCAGTTTAAATATTAATGTTGTGGTAACAAAATTATGAGGAATACAAGCAGAAGTTTGCAGAACTCTAAAAGCTCCCATTTCGGGACAACAACCTGGGACCTGCCCATATTTGACAGTGTTCTGTTGTTAGAAATCACATCTATAAGGATCATTTCAAATTGTACAATATCATCTGCTTTACCACAGTTGCCGAGAAATAAGAAATCCTGATGGGGTTCTCAGAGCTTTCTGCCTTACACCAGTCTCATGAGGTGGATACCCCTGTTCTCCCCTACTTGCTGATGACAGAATTGAGGCGGAGAGATGTTAATAATTTGCCGAAGATGACACTGCTAGTGAGTGATATAGCCCGGATTTCAGCCCATGCGTGTTGACTCCAAAGCCTGCTCTTACTCACGTGGTCTCTTATTACACCTTGGAATAAGAATGACCACTGTGAAAGCCACAGCACACTGATAGGGCCAGTGTGTGGGTGGGCACGTTGCTCCCTGAACAGCTAATGAGAGAGGTCTCGGGGGCATCTGGTATCAGTGCAGGATCCCTCTCAAGCCCACTCGGCTGCAGCCACTTGGAGGACTGAGTGCCTTGCTGATTCACAGTGAGCCCCACCTGGGTTAGTCACGTTTTTGTAAACCAGTTTTCACTGACTTCTTTCTGCTTTCCCCCTCTGTCTTCCTCGGACTCTGCACTTCCCTGGAAGGAGAGAGAAGATGAACATGTTCATGGTGAGTAGAGCTTGTTTCTCTTGCTGTTAAAAAATACCATTTTTGTACTCAGAGATTTTACGTGGATTTTTCTTTCTTTGTTTTTAATTGAAGTATAGCTTCCCTGATAGCTCAGTTGGTAAAGAATCCGCCTGCAATGCAGGGGACCCCGGTTCAATTCCTGGGTCTGGAAGATCTGCTGGAGAAGGAATAGGCTACCCACTCCAGTGTTCTTGGGCTTCCCTTGTGGCTCAGCTGGTAAAGAATCCACCTGCAATGCGGGAAACCTGGGTTCAATCCCTGGGTTGGGAAGATCCCCTGGAGAAGGGAAAGGCTACCCACTCTACTATTCAGGCCTGGAGAAGTCCATGGACTGTATAGTCCATGGAGTCGCAAAGAGTCGGACGTGACTGAGTGACTTTCACTTTCACTTTTCACTTTCATAGTTGATTTACAATGTTGTGTTAGTTTCAGGTACAGCAAAATGATTCAATTATATATATGTGTATGTATATATATTCAGATTCTTTTCCCTTACAAGGAAATATTCTGTAATAACAAAATACTGACTGTAGTTCCCTGTGGGTTTTTCTTTTTCAAGGAGAGTCTAAGCCTGTGAAGACCTTTATGAGCCATGTGTGCTTTTTAAAAAATTCCTGTCTTATGTAATTAGTTTTGGTTTTAATTTTGGTTTTATTTTGTCATTTTTTATTTCACAAGTAAAAGAAAAATTAAGGGACATGAAGAACATCTTCCACTTTAATATTTCCCAGCTTACAAATTAGCTGCTTTTATATTTCTGTAATCTCTTCATCATGTGTATTCCTAGCTGTGTATTTGTATTTATAACATAGTAGTAGTTGTATTAGTCGCTCAGTCATGTCTGATTCTTGGTGACCCCACAGACTGTAGCCTGCCAGGCCCCTCTGTCCATGGATTCTTTGGGCAAGAATACTGGAGTGGGTAGCCTTTCCTTTTGCCAAAGGATCTTCCCAACCCAGGAATCGAACCTGGGTCTCTTGCATTGCAGGCAGATTGTTTACCATCTGAGCTACAGGGAAACTCATTTATAAAATAGATACAGTTTAAAAACTTTTCTCATTTAATACTACCTAACATTTGCTTTTAATTGCTTTATCATGTTCCCAAAACTTCAGTCATGTCTGTCGTGTCTGACTCTTTGCAACCCCATGGACTACAGGACGCCAGGCTTCCCTGTCCATCACCAACACCTGGAGCTTGCTCAGACTCATGTCCATCGAGTTGGTGATGCCATCAACCATCTCATCCTCTGTGGTCCCCTTCTCCTCCCGCCTTCAGTCTTTCCTAGCATCAGGGTCTTTCCCAGTGAATGAGTTCTTCACATCAGGTGGCCATAGTATTGGAGCTTCAGCTTCAGCATCAATTCTTCCAATGAATATTCAGGACTGATTTCCTTTAGGATTGACTGGTTGGATCTCCTTGCAGACCAAAGGACTCTCAAGAGCCTTCTTCCAGCACCACAGTTCAAAAGCATCAATTCTTTGATGCTTAGCTTTCTTACATACCTAGTTTTACACTATTTCTTATTCATAGACCTTTAGGACTTTGACTGTTTTAAGAATGCTACAGTGACAATGTTCCTGATTTAACTTTTTTCTCAAAAAATGTGTTCTGAAAAATATTGCCTCTTTTTGCCCTTGACATACTAGATATGCAAAATTGAAGTGGTATATTTTGTAAGTGGTGCCTTGGATGTTTTTTGGTAAAATAGCCAAATATGGCACAGCAGAGTCAAACTGCCTCTTCACACAGAGAAAATAACTATTGATAGTTTTCTTATGACAAGAGTGAGATTCTGTCTTCCTGTGGTTGAATCAGACCCTGTGTGTATTTTATTTACTGGTTTGTTTGTTTATCCATCTTGTACTGGGTTGGCCAAAAAGTTTGTTCAGATATTTCTGTATGGTGGTACAGAAAAGCTGGAATGAACCTTTTGGCTAACCCAGTATTTTTTTTTATTTTGATTAAAATAATCCATGACCTTAATTTTAAAAGTCAGGTGGTACTTCACTTGTCACTGCATTGACACCTGAGAACAATTGTCTAAAGAGGTACATACTTGGTTTTATCTTTGTTTTAAGTAAAAGGGTTGTGAAAAATGAGGAACCAATTCAGATTTATCCAGAAAACCAAGATTCTGGAGTCAGAGTATACCATTAGATAAGAGAAAGACAAATAGGGAAAGAAAGAAGGGTTTCATCTGAGGCCTGGCATGGCCTTTTGGTTAATTCCCTCATATGACCCTCTTCCTCACCTGGTTCCTACTTCAGTGAGAAGCAGGCATCATATACTGCCAGGCCTAAATTAGTAAATGTTTCTGGGACAATTGACGATTGTAACTAAAAAGTGAAATGTTTGGGGAGTTCCTTTTATGGCTCAGCTGGTAAAGAACCCACCTACAATGCAGAAGACCTGGGTTCAATCCCTGGGTTGGGAAGATCCCTGAAGAAGGGAAAGGCTACCCACTCCAGTATTCTGGCCTAGAGAGTTTCATGGACTGTATAGTCCACGGGGTCGCAAAGAGTCAGACACAACTTAGTGACTTTCACTTGGTGGTCCAGTGGTTAAGACTCTGCACTTCCACTGCCAAGGCCCGGGTTCAATCCCTGGTCAGGAAACTTAAGATCCCACAAGCTGCAAGGCATGGCCAGAAATAAAAAGTGAAGGCTTTTTAGTTCAGGATGCAGCAGTTAGAATTCTAGGGAGTTTATTTATGAGTTCACTGAGAACACCAGGTAAATACACAAACCTTCCTTCTTCATAGCTGCACTTGCGGTGAGGCTAAGGAAAGTCAGTGTGATGTTGGCAGGATGGAAGGAGCGGGGCTGCGAAGTCTACACGTTGCACAGGAGCCAGGGCAACTTCTCATCATCCTCCTCTCCTTCCTGGTGCTGCCCCCTTCCACTGGACACTGGCTATAAGACTGAGCTGGTATTGTTTGTTGTAGGAGGCAGTGACCTTCAAGGACGTGGCTGTGGCCTTCACAGAGGAGGAGCTGGGGTTACTGGACTCAGCCCAGAGAAAGCTGTACCAGGATGTGATGGTGGAGAACTTCCGGAACCTGGTCTCAGTAGGTGAGGACAGCCTTTCTCTGCAAGTGTCTTGTGACCTTGGTGTTTCAAGGCTCTGGGGTTCTTGAAATGGTTCCCTGAGTTTGAAGACCAGACTTTTCCAGTTCCAGTGGGATATGAGAGGCTATCTCTGGTCTTTCTAAACAGTATGTTTCAGGTCTTTTTCTTTTTTTGGTCAAAGAACAGTCAGTGAACAGTATCCTGATGTACTTTGTCTGTTCTTTTTCAGATTTCACTCATGTCCCATTAGTGGCAGTCCCATTAGTGGATTATAAAGCCAACTTATCAAGCCTAATATGCCGTTTTTAATGAAATCAAATATTACAGAGAAAATATCAAGAGCTTCTTAGGAAGAATAGATCACGTTGCAGTGAAAACCCTGGTCGATGCATGAGTGGTGTGAGAGCCAGTGGGAACAGATTTTAGGAAAATAGACCGGTCAGAAATAGGTCATTCAGCCTTCATTTTAGTAATGCATATTCCTACATATGTGTCTGAGTCATGAAATAAATGCTACTTCTTCAGTGGGTCACGATACAAAGTTTGAAAAACAGGGCCTTCAGTATCTTTTTTTGAAACATAAATTATTTGTTTATTATTGTTATAATCAAGGCAAAATCTCTTAAAACAATTAGCCTTGATAATGGAAATATAATCAGAACCATTTTACAGTTTATTCTTCTCTGCTGTTCATACTTCACTCTTCAGTATCTTAAATATGCAGTTGGAAACTCAAATTTCCAGTAAATTGTAGCTCTGACCTGTTCATTTTAACTTGCAACTCTGCATGTTCTCATTCTTCAAAAGAGATACAAAACATATAGAAAGAGAAGAGAGGCTTTGGATGATGAATTCAGCGGCCCAGATAGAAATTTAGGTAAGCACCAAGCAGTTGTTCATTCTCGTGGTTAACTCTCCATATGTTGTGCTTCTCACCAGCCCTGTGCTGTCCATCACCTGGTCCCAATGGGACATCTGTTTCCCTGGTTATTACACAGCCTATACTGATCACCTGCTCCCAGCTTTCCCCTCCTACAGTTTGTTCTTGAAGTGGTGAAGGGATCCTTTGTAACTTTAAGTCAGATTATGTTAGTTGTCTGTTCAAATTCTCTTATGGCTTGTTTTACTTAGAATAAAAACCACCTAAAGCAACTTCTGGAATCCTCTAATGGTCTGCTTTTCGACCCCACCACCTCCTTGAGTACATCTCCCCTCCTTCTGACTCTGTCCTTTCCATCTCCATCATCCTCCCTACTGTCTCAGACCTGCAAAGGATGCATCTCCTTGTCCTCTCTGCCTGGAATACTCTTTCACCTGTAATCCTTCAGGCCTATGTACTTACCTCAGGTCACTCACCTTCAAGAGGAACAGAGGGCTGTCCTTGGACTACCCTATAGAAAATCCAGTCCTCTCTTTCTTTCTCTGCCCTGCCTTGTTTGATCTTTGAGCACTGATCGTCACTCATGTACATACATTTTGGTTCACCTGTTTCTCACTTCTCTCTCTTCCCCTGGAGGGTATTCCAGGAATGGAGGAATTTGTCACTGTTGTTTTTTAATATTCTTTATTTGGCTGTGCCAGTCTTAGTTGAGGCATGCTGGATTTTCAATCTTCACTGCCTATGTGAGATCTAGTTGCCTGACTAGAGATCAAACCCAGGCCACCTGCATTGGGAGTGTGGAGTCTTAGCCACTGGACCACTAGGGAAGTCCCCAGAGTGGAGGAATTTGGTCTGTTCCATTTATTGCTTACAAGCCTAAGTGCTTAGAATAGCCTTGGTACATGACAACGACTCTAAATATTTGTTGAATAAATGGATGAGTTGATGGATAGAGAAATTTGCCTACCACTTAAATAGCCAGTGGCTGGTGAACAAATCCAAGTGAATAGGGATATTGCAAAATGTTTTTGTGTCTTCAAATGAATTCCTAGCCTAATTCTCAGAGAAAGAAATGGCAACCCACTCCAGTACTCTTGCCTAGAAACTCCCATGGACAGAGGAGCCTGGTAGGCTGTAGTCTCTGGGGTCGCTAAGGGTCGGACATGACTGAAGCGACTTAGCAGCAGCAGCAGCAGCAGCAGCCTAATTCTAACTTCTCAGGTCCCATGGTGTATATGTGGGTGTTTGCCTTTCCGTACAAGTTGACCCTCATCAACTTGAGCAGACACATGCATAGAACCTGTAATTATAACCAAACTGAGTGAAATGCTTTCCCTGTGACTTTCTTTTAGCCGTTACTAGCAAGCATATTCATTTGGGGAGAAAAATTTTTTTTGAATGAAGAATTCTTATGTCTACTTCTTAGGTAGCTTTTCATAGAAGGAAAAAAAAATTCTATTTCCTTATCCATCATATCCGGGGAGAAAAGGTCTCAGAAAATAGCTAACTGGTGAGTTAGTCTTGCCCTGAAAAGATTTTCCCAGCTCTGTCCCATCTCCTTCCTCCCAAGCCCACCTCAGTAACAAGAAATGGATCTTAGGTTGTTACCTCTACAAACATTTTGTTTGTGTGGCAGTTTGTACATATCCTTTAGAAGGGACTTCAGATCATGTTTGCCTTGACTGCTTTGATGATTCTTTGACAGTGTCTAGTCTTTCTAAATACTTATCATAAGCTATGGAATTTATTCCCACCTCACTCATGAACTGCCTTCTTCACTTTGGAAATCATTCTTGTTAAAGGCCAATGTATTTATGTCCAAAATTTTTCCATGCTGTGGTTATTTTTTTAAAAAAAAATAAGCAGCCAGTTTGTTTTCTTAATAGTTATTTATGTATTTGGCTGTGCCAGGTCTTAGTTGTGGCATGTGGCATCTCTAAGTTGCAACAGGTAACTCTTAGTTACAGCATGTGAGATCTAGTTCCCAAACAGGGATCAAACCTGGAACCCTTGCATTGGGAACTGCACCACCGGTTTTAGCGACTGGACCACCAGGGAAGTCCTTTCCATGCTGAGACATCATTCTTCCCTAGCCTGTAAATGTTGATTCCTACTTTATGGGGATGTGGAGCCATATTAGGCTATACAGCTACCTCAGAAGGATCCAGTGTATAGGTTTCAGATTATGATACTGACGTGCTGCCTACCGCACTAAGAAACAGAGTATTGTATAGGTTTGTGCTTTTTATCACCCCCACTGATTCTTAGCACCTTGAATCTTCTCAGCACTCCCTCCTTGGTGTACTGCTGCTTCTGGTGCAGCATTTCAGCTTTTCAGCACGCTGTACTTTCCAGTGCTTTTCCTCTTTCAGACACCTTCCTTGTGAAAGCTCTTTTGCTTCTCTGACTTGATTCAGAGATAATCTGGAATTCAAATTGTTGAGCATCCTGGAAATCAAACTGGGGTTCACCTGTACATGCCTTTCTTGAGCCCTGACTAACTTAACTGCCAAACATTGTGAAACCTGTGAGCACAACAAAATGCTTGTCTGTCTTGATACTGTACTGTGATAGGAGCCATATGTAATTTTTGAAAGATGCTGTAAATAGTATGTCAGATAGCATTTTGTTTTACATGGTTTTCATTACTGCTAAGTATTTGGGAGTTTAATGGACCATCTCTTGGTTGCTGTCAGTATATAAACCTGAGAACTTTATTTGTGGGGAAAAAGATAAGTCAAACCATGCTGGGGTTCATTAAAGTCTCATACTGTGTCTTAAGTGTGAACTCTTGACTCTTTGAACAAAGCTTTCACCTGTCCACATCTCTCAATTCTCTGTTATTATAGAAGAAAACAATCAGAGTGAGTTGAGTGCCGTTCAAGAGAGAGGATTACATGAAGAGCTTTCCTGCTGGCAAATCTGGCAACAAATTGCTAATGACTTAACCAGATGTCAAGACTCCATGATAAATAATTGTCAGCTCCACAAACAAGGTTATTCCCCACACCAAGTTGGGTCAGGACTATCTATTCAAATTTCTGAAGATGAGAACTGTATATTAAATGAGAAAGCAGGTGGTCCTGGTGATACTGGAAATCCAAGGTTTGCATCTTTGAGAGCCAGGGATTCTTGGAGAAAAAGTTCCTTGACTGAGTCACAGAATTATCAGAATAGATACCAGGAAATTTCCACGCAAAGTAATCTGTGTCAGTATAAAGCGGATGTTGACAGCATTGGTCGGATCTCATACCACCTTGATGATCGAGGAGTACACAAGAATGAAAAGTCTTATTGCCACAATGATTATAGAAAAGACAGCACGGTTTCCACATTGGATCAGAATAGTATGATTCACACAGGACAAAAGTCTTACCAGTGTAATGAATGTAAAAGAACCTTTACCAGCCTTTCTACCTTTGATCTTCACCAGCAGTTACACTCAAAAGAGACATCTCACGTGTGCAATGAGTGTGGAAAAGGCTTCCGTTATAGCTCAGTTCTTCATATTCATCAGAGAGTTCACATAGGAGAAGAATGCAGTGTGTGTGCTGAGTGTGGAAAGGAATTCCATCAGAGCTCACAACTGCAAACTCATCAGAAAGTCCACAGCATAAAGAAACCATTCACATGTGAGGAATGTGGGAAAGGCTTCAGTCGTCGATCAGCACTTACCATTCATTGTAAAGTCCACACGGGAGAGAAACCTTACACTTGTGAGGAGTGTGGCAGGGCCTTCACTCAGGCCTCCCACCTTCAAGACCATCAGAGAGTCCACACTGGGGAGAAACCATTCATATGTGATGCATGTGGTAAGAGCTTCAGTCGAAATTCACACCTTCAGTCCCACCAGAGAGTCCATACAGGAGAGAAACCGTACAAATGTGAGGAGTGTGGGAAGGGCTTCATTTGTAGCTCAAATCTGTACATTCACCAGAGAGTCCACACAGGAGAAAAACCCTACAAATGTAAGGAATGCGGGAAAGGCTTTAGTCGGCCTTCAAGTCTTCAGGCCCATCAGGGAATCCACACTGGAGAGAAGTCATATGTATGTAATGTGTGTGGTAAAGGCTTTACTCTGAGTTCAAACCTTCAGGCACATCAAAGAGTCCACACAGGGGAGAAACCATACAAATGTGAGGAGTGCGGGAAGAACTTCAGGAGGAACTCCCATTATCAAGTTCATCTGGTCGTCCACACAGGAGAAAAACCCTATAAATGTGAAGTGTGTGGGAAGGGCTTCAGTCAGAGTTCGTATCTTCAAATCCATCAGAAGGCCCACAGTGTAGAGAAACCCTACAAATGCGAGGAGTGTGGGCAGGGCTTCAATCAGAGTTCACGACTTCAGATCCACCAGCTGATCCATACTGGTGAGAAACCATACAAATGCGAAGAGTGTGGGAAGGGATTCAGTCGTAGAGCAGATCTTAAAATTCACTGCAGAATCCACACCGGAGAGAAGCCATACAATTGTGAGGAGTGTGGAAAAGTCTTCAGGCAGGCCTCAAATCTCCTGGCCCATCAGAGAGTCCACAGTGGGGAAAAGCCATTCAAATGTGAAGAATGTGGCAAGAGCTTTGGTCGGAGTTCACACCTTCAAGCCCACCAAAAAGTCCACACTGGAGAAAAGCCATACAAATGTGAGGAGTGTGGGAAGGGCTTTAAGTGGAGCCTGAACCTCGACATGCATCAGAGGGTCCACACAGGAGAGAAACCATATAAGTGTGGGGAGTGTGGGAAGCACTTCAGTCAGGCCTCAAGTCTTCAGCTTCATCAGAATGTCCACACTGGAGAGAAGCCCTACAGATGTGATGTGTGTGGTAAAGTCTTCAGTCGGTCTTCACAACTGCAGTCTCATCAGAGAGTCCACACAGGGGAGAAACCTTACAAGTGTGAGATGTGTGGTAAGAGCTTCAGTTGGCGCTCCAATCTAACAATTCATCAAAGAATCCATGCTGCTGATAAATCCTATAAAAGTCATAGGGGTGGTAAGACCATCAGAGATTCAACTTAGAAAAGTTCTATAAAATGATTTTTTAAAAACTCAAGTGTCATGTGAATTCTTCCAGTTGTCAAGTTCAAAAGAAAAAAAAAAATCATTTGTTTCATTAAAAAGTCAGCATTTTAACCATAGCTCACCATGTCCCAGTAGTCAGAAGGCCACGTAATAGAGATCCCTTATAAGGGGTATAGTAAGGGTTTCAGTTCAACTTTGACCTTATTATTAAATACTACTCAGATGAGAAGACTTAATATGATTTTATCAGGCCTTGTACAAAAGTATGATGGATGGGTCAAAACTAATGCCCATTAGAACTCTTGATGCCCAATAGTCTCTCCAGAATGCAGAGACTTTGTTGTGAATTTGCATAGTCTGACCATGGCCAAGTAATACTTCATGTGAAAGTTGCTCAGTCATGTCTGACTCTTTGCAACCCCATGGACTATACAGTCCATAGAATTCTCCAGGCCAGAATACTGGAGTGGGTAGCCTTTCCCTTCTCCAAGATATTTCCCCAACCCAGAAATTGAACCCAGGCCTCCTGCATTGCAAATGGTGGATTCTTTACCAGCTGAGCCACAAGGGAAACCCGTAATACTTCATAGGTGCTCAATGTTTGTTAAATTAGTAAATGAAAAACGTTTTATAAATTATATTGCAATCATGCTCAAAATTTCATAAAAAGTTTTATTCAGAACAGGTAATTAAATGTGGCCTTACAAGTAGTTTAGAGAGACAGAGTTAAAAGTATAAGTAAACCACTCAGTACTGCAGTCTGCAGTATTAATTTGACATTGTCCCATTTTATTAGCTCCTCTTGTCTGCCTAGCCTTGCTTCCAGTTGGATCTTACCATCTTGGAGTTTGTCTAGTATTCTGTCAGATTTATACAGTGCAAATTAAGTTACTTTTTGTGACAGTATAAAGTGAAGTGAAAGTTGCTCAGTCATGTCCAACTCTTTAATTCTCTAGGCCAGAATACTGTGGGTAGCCTTTCCCTTCTCCAGGAGATCTTCCCAACCCAGGGATTGAATCCACGTCTCCTACATTGCAGGAGGATTCTGTACCAGCTGAGCCACAAGGGAAGCCCTTGTGATAGTATAGACTTACTGAAAAATGGATTGTTAATCTTGCAGTACAGAAAACATACTATTGATTCTTTTTTCAAATCAGAGTTATTAATGACAGTGACTAAAGGACAAACATATCTTAGTAAATGAATCAATTGTTGGTTTTTTATTCTTCACATTGCCATCTAGGCTTTGATGTGATAGTCTTCCAAAGGTCTTAGTGTTAACTTTCATCAAGACTTCCGAAGTAAAGAAGAAACACTATTTATAAAGTAGATTACTTTCATCAAGTTCTCTACCCCATTCCTACTCCTTCCTGGCCTGAAATAAAGGAAAAAAATTTGTTGGAAGTTGGTCATTTCATCAAATACATTGATTCAGTGACTGACTTGCACACTTTTCCTAGCGATGGATTGAAAAATTGCTTTTGAAGAGAAGTTGGGAAGTATATATCAAAATACAGGATGTGACTTCTATGATACAGAAATCATAGAAGTGGAACTTACAATTAAGAGAGTCATGTAGAAAAGGTGAGTAGCACATCAAGGATGCTGCTAAATTTTATAAAAGTGAAATAAATGTTCAGTAGGAGTTTATTTAAATGTATTTTGGTATATGAAACCAGATCTAGAGAAATGATGTCCAAGACTCAGGACCAAAGAATGTAACAGGCTGATGTAGTTTAGGGACATCACACAGTTTAAACGTGTGTTTTTTAATGCGTCCTGTCATCTGTAAATGGAGAAGGCAGTGGCAACCCACTCCAGTACTCTTGCCTGGAAAATCCCATGGATGGAGGAGGCTGGTATATTCACCCTCATGTAAACAGTGACAGGATTTCCAGGGAGTTTCCATGTTTTAGATTCCATATTTTAAAATTTTTATTAAGCATCAATTTTACAGTAAAATACTGTGATATTTATAGTACTGTAGGTAGTAAAACTATATAAAACAGAAAAATTACTAAACATAACTAATCCCTCACAGTAAGAAAATGTATATATAGCCCAAGTTAAGGAATAGAACTCTCGGAATCAATTATAAAAGGAAATTTATATGGTTGTTCAAAGATACAGAATATCAGCTAGTATAACATATATTTTTGTAACTAATTAAGTTTAGGCATAAATCTATACAGCCCAGAAGATTATTTTAATTCCAGTAGTAGAAATTTATACATCTTAGTTCTGTTCCTTAGTGGGCTGATGGATGGATAATCCGGAGTACTGGCTTATCCTTTCAAGTGCTTGGTCTGATTAGGAAAATAACTGGTTCATTCCAGGTACTATAACCCAAAGAACCTTGAGCTATGGGGGGAAAGGAATTTAGAAAATGAGTGTTTTAATTGTTTACCAAGGTAACACTGATTGGGCAAACCTGAAGATAAAGAGTCAATATATGTAAGTCTTGGAGGTAAAATTTATCAAAGATTCCCTAAGGAAAAGATGTGCTTAGGGAAAGAACACAGCATGATGGGAACAACCTGTTGAGATTTGAATACTAGTTCTTAGTTCATTTTTCACTGATGTTCAACACTTGTTTGGTTAAAGAACTTTACTCAGCAAAAATGAGTATGTGAATAACGTGAGAGGCAGGTTTTTCAGATTCGTTTCCTAGACCACATCTTCATATGAGTATTAAAGTCCATGCTACCTCAAATTGCATTAGATGTTATATTTTGTTTTGAGTAGATATCAAAATAGCCCACCAACTCTCAAGGTAATTTGTATAGTGAGTTAGGTCAAGGACTGGAAAACTACTGCCTTTTAAGTTTGTTTTTGTTTTTTTTTGCCACAAGTCTCTGCATATGGAATCTTCGTTCCCCATCCAGGGAAGTCCTTGTTTGTTTTCTATTTCATAGATCTCTTCATTCACATCCATCTACTTACTGTATTTTTTGTTATTTTTTAAATTACCAAGGGGCGATTTTTTCATTTTAATAATTAACATGTATTAGTATATACTTTCAAAATCCCACATTTCTTCCTAATTATGTATTTAGAATTCCCATTCTGATAGTGAATTTTCCTCCTTGTGGTTCTGTCAGTTTTGCTTTTCCAAGTTTGCTTTATATTGTATGTGAACCCATTCTTGGTAGTCTGAAATTTATAAACTTTGTGTATTTTATAATGCTTTTTTCTTCAAGGACTACTTTGCCCTATATTAATAATTTTTAAATTATAGGAATAATTTGAAACCTTGGATAATGCTATCTTCCCTAGAAAGAATTGTCATTTGTTCCCAAGTGGTTGAGCGTCAGTAGCTCAGTCGTGTCCGACTCTTTGTGACCCCATGGACTGACTGTAGCCTGCCAGGCTCCTCTGTCTATGGAATTCTCCAGGCAAGAGTACTGGAGTCGGTTGCCATTTCCTTCTGCAGGGGATCTTCCCAATCCAGGGGTCGAACCTGAGTCTCGCGCATTGCGGGCAGATTCTTTACCATCTGAGCCACCAGCGAAGCCAGGACTTAAGTGCTTGAAGATAATAGAAAAGATTCACGCTAATCCTATTTCAAGTAATTGAGATGATTTAGAGTTTGGTTTTAGTCTCCACCAAAGGTGATCCATCTCTGGAGAAGGCAATGGCACCCCACTCCAGTACTCTTCGCTGGAAAATCCCATGGACAGAGGAGCCTGGTAGGCTGCAGTACATGGGGTCGCTAAGAGTCGGACGCAACTGAGCGACTTCACTTTTACTTTTCACTTTAATGTATTGGAGAAGGAAATGGCAACCCACTCCAGTGTTCTTGCTTGGAGAATCCCAGGGACGGGGGAGCCTGGTGGGCTGCCGTCTATGGGGTAGCACAGAGTCGGACACGACTGAAGCGACTTAGCAGTAGCAAAGGTGATCCATTACCCTATGTCAGTTCAGTTCAGTTCAGTCGCTCAGTCGTGTCCGATTCTTTGCGACCCCATGAATCACAGCACGCCAGGCCTCCCTGTCCATCACCAACTCCTGGAGTTCACCCAGACTCACGTCCATCGAGTCAGTGATGCCATCCAGCCATCTCATCCTCTGTCTTCCCCTTCTCCTCCTGCCCCCAATCCCTCCCAGCATCAGACTCTTTTCCAGTGAGTCAACTCTTCGCATGAGGTGGCCAAAGTACTGGATTTTCAGCTTTAGCATCATTCCTTCCAAAGAAATCCCAGGGCTGATCTCCTTCAGAAGTACATCACCCTATGATGTACTTATTCCTATAGGACAGTTCTTTGAAATTTTACTACCGACTTCTCTTGCCTACCCCGACCTCCTCTCAAGCCCCTTGAACGTGGCTAAAGTGATGCTCAGCTTTCAATACTAGAATGATTGGGATTCTCAAGAAAGACAGTAGCAGCTCCAAACGGAACAACTTCGCCAAATTCCGCACTGGCTTTCTAGAATTCAGTACCTAGAGGTTCAGGGTATTCGGAAGTACTTCCATTTCAGGGGGCGGGGCCGTGGCCGTCTTTTTCTCTAGGGCATTCTGGGGCGTGTAGTCTGAGGTCCGTATAGCATAGAGCACTTCCGTTATGGACGGCTGGAGCATTCTGGGAAGTGGTCCACGGGCTGTCTCTAGTAGATAGGTGGTGCTTTCGCTGTAGGAGAGACCGGCTACCTCCCACTTTCCCTTTGGGTAAAAGTGTCTTCAATTTCCGGGGCCCAGCTAATCTTGGTGGTGGAGCCAGCGAGTCTCTGACCCTCGTCCTCAGAGAAAGTAAGAGAAACCGCGGCCGGCTGCAGTTTGTCTTCCCCTCCGCTGAGCCTCCAGTTCAGAGAAGTTCCTGTAGCCCCAACTTGGGGACTGCCCAGTCGCTGGTCGTCAGGTTTGAAGGTCTCCCGGCACTTCAACTGGCCTCCCTCAACTACAGTCAGTTCTGCCACTTCCTAGGGTATAATTTTGTGGTAGTTACTTACTCTGTCCTGGCCTCATTATCCGCATTATTAAAGTAGTGTCATTCAGTTCAGTCGCTCAGTCGTTGTCCAGCTCTTTGCGACCCCGTGGACTGCAGCATGCCGGGCTTCCCTGTCCATCACCAACTCCCAGAGCCTGCTCAAACTCATGTGCTTTATCCAGCCTGGCATTTTGTATGATGTGCTCTGCATATAAGTTAAATAATCGGGGTGACAGTATATACAGCCTTGAATACTGCTTTCCCAATTTTGAGCCAGTCCGTTGTTCCATGTCCAGTTCTAACTGTTGCTTCTTAACCTGCATACAGGTTTCTCAGGAGGCAGGTAAAGTGGTCTGGTATTCCATCTCTTTAAGAAATTTACAGTTTATTGTGATCTACAGAGCTTAGTGTCTTAGAAAATTTTCATGCATATCAGAAGGTTAGTGAAAGGATCCAAAAGCACTGGGTTTTTAATGAAATTGCTATAAGAAAAAGGACAGGAAAAGTTCAAATTCAGTAACTTTCTGATTACAATGGCCCTGATTGCATCGAAAAATTGATCACACAGTCTACGAAATTTGTCCTTCCACTCCATGTCTAGTTGTCCTTTGGACAAGGAAAAGTCTTCTTTCAGGTTTTAAAATTTTACTTTTAGTGAGTTTATCGTATCTGCCCAAACTTAACAGCTAGGAGCTTCCCTGGTGGCTCAGATGGTAAAGAATCTTCCTTCAATGCAGGAAACCTGGGTTTGATTCCTGCGTGGTGGAAAAGCCCCTGGAGAAGGGAATGGCAACTCACTCCAATATTCTTGCCTGTGAGATCCCCTTGACAGGGGACCCTGGTGGGCTGCAGTCCATCCACTAAACAGCTGCTGCTGCTAAGTCGCTTCAGTCGTGTCCAACTCTGTGCAACCCCATAGACGGCGGCCCACCAGGCTCCCCCGTCCCTGGGATTCTCCAGGCAAGAACACCGGAGTGGGTTGCCATTTCCTTCTCCAATGCATGAAGGGGAAAAGTGAAAGTGAAGTCGCTCAGCCGTGTTGGACTCTTCGCAACCCCATGGTCTGCAGCCTACCAGGCTCCTCCGTCCATGGGATTTTCCAGGCAAGAGTACTGGAGTGGGGTGCCATTGCCTTCTCCAGCACTAAACAGCTAATTAACAATAATGTTTTCATCTTTCAAATTCAGTAACTCTGTGGATTGAGTACAAAGGCCCTGATTGCATTGAGAAATTGATCCCACAGGCTACGAAACTTGTCTTTCCACTTCATGTCTAGTTGTCCTCAGCAGCCAAGTTCTGAATTATTTGACTTTTCTGTTAACAATAGTAGAAATCTATGATCTTCCCCCATTGCATTTTGGGGTATTTCACTCATATCTAAAAATGTTAAAACTACATTTTAAAGCTATCATCCTCCCCACGCCCGCACCCCCAGCCCATTTGTTTTTTCTGGTAGAGTGGTTACAATCCTACTGCATTGATATGTTTCTTATAGTTCTTTTTATTAAGATTCTGACTCTTCACATATTTGTTATGTTTTATCAATGAGATAAAGCTCTACTGCCGTCAGAGAACTGCTTTAGGTTGGCAGTAATAGGATGGATGGCATGAAGGAGTTTCTGGAAATCTTTGGCCGAGAGGTCCTGAGAGTCTGGGGTTAAAGCTCCCAAGGGGCGGGCATGGCCTTTCCTCCACTTGGGGTCCTGGGAAATGTATTTCGCCGCCCTATCACCGCCCCACCCCCACCCCCACCCCCACCCCCACCCCCACCCCGCGCAACTCTCTCCGGAAATGAGGGGCTGCTGCTCCTGTTCTCTAGGGCTTTTGGGAAGTGTAGTTCTTGAGCTCTGTGTAGTCAGAGGCGCTTCCGCTCCGGGAAAGCGCAGCCGCCACCATTTCTTTCGGTCTGGGAGGTGAGTTATCCCTGCGCCCCGGCGACCCCTCCGAGGTTTTCTGGCTTGAGCGTGGTACTAGTCACTACCTGGCCGGCTGTCTTAGTACGGAGAGGTCGTGGCCGCCGGCGGAAGCCAAGAATCGGAGAGCAGAAGCGCGGAATCCCTCTGCTCTCCTCCCTGGCTTGCCAAGCAGCGCTGCTACTTCTGTCCGTACGATCTATGGCGAGCTGTTGATTATCCGTGCCCCTACTTGCATCTTCTGTAAGATTGCGAGAGATATGGTCACTACTGATTAGGGTTGTGATTAGATTCAAGTGAGATCACACGTGTCAGCAGCTTCGAATACTGGCGGCACCACGGGTTGGCTTTTGCTATTGATGCAGTTCTTTTCCCAGGAGCATCGTTTTGACTGGATGCCCCAGGGAAGACACCCAGGAGCGATGGCGTGGCCTTTCTGTCCGGAGACAGCTCCTTCCGAGCTTTGACTGATCTCTTTCTTTAGGAAGCACTGAGTCACCCCGCGCTAGTGCCTCGGAATGTCCGCTGCAGTTTATACAGGAAACGTGAGACGAACACAGTCATTCTGTCCCACCGCATCGTTTTCATCGCCCGTCTTGAATCCGGAAGGGAGGGAAAGGAAGGACTTCCTGCCTCCTCAGAGCATAGCCGCAGGTACATACGGTCTTTCTTGGTTGGTCATCTGTTTTCAGTTAATTAGATTTCCTTGACTCAATAAATTACACTAGGAAAACGTTCAGTTATCTATTGAATACATCTGAGAATGTTTAATATGCTTGTTAATATGTGCGTGTGTGTTTCTACCATAAATATGTTTTTGAAATAAATATTTTAAAAATATAAAACATTTTATTTACTTTAGGTTTTAAATATTTAAAAAAAATTTTTGAAGTATAGTTGATTTACAAGGTTGTGTTAATTTCTGCTGTATAGCAAAATGATTCAGTTATATTCTTTTTACTATGATTATTGCCGAATATTGAATATAGTTCCCCATGCTACACAGTAGGACCTTGTTTACCCATTCTGTA
>NW_011494885.1:1292680-1309039 GCF_000754665.1 Bison bison bison
TAATAGTTTGCATCTACTAATCCCAAGGTCCCAATCCTCCCCTCCCCTAATGTGTCGTCCGCCGCGGCACCCCCCCCTCCCCCAACAACAGTTTGTTCTTTATATCTATGAGTCTGTTTCTGTTCATGGATGTGTGTCATACTTTAGATTCCAGATATAAGTAATGTCATATAGTCTTTGCCTTTTTCTTTTTGGCTTCGGTTAGTATAATAATCTCTAGGCCCATCCATGTTGCTGCAGATGGCACTGTTCTGTTCTTTTTGATGTCTGAGTAAAGTTTCTTTGCATATGTATACACAACATGTACTGTATCCATTCATCTGGCAGTGGATATTTAGGTGGTTTCCATGTCTTGGCTGTTGTGGATAGTGCTGCTGTGAACATTGGGATGCATGTATCTTTTCGAGTTATAGTTTTATCTGAGTGTATGTCCAGGAGTGGAATTGCTGGATTATATGGCAACTCTGCTTTTAGTTTTTTTGAGGAATCTGCATATTGTTTTCCAGGTGGCTTCACTAGGTTACATTGCCACCAGTAGTGTAAGTGGGTTTCCTTTTCTCTACACCCTCTCCAGCATTTATTATTTGTAGACTTTTTAATAATGGACATTCTGACCAGTGTGAGGTGGTACCTCATTGTAGTTTTGATTTGCATTTCTCTAATAATTAATGATGATGAGCATCTTATCATGTGCCCTTTAACCACCTGTATGTCTTCTTTGGAGATGTCTACTTAGGTCTTCTGTCCGTTTTTTGATTGGGTTGTTTGCTTTTTTTGAAATTTATTTTTATTTTATTTTGTATTTTGGGCTGTACCTCACAGCTTGCAGGGATCTTGGTTTCCCAACCAGGGATTGAACCTGGGTCACAGCAGTGAGAGCCTGGAATCCTAACCACTGGACCTCCAGGGAAGTCCCCCTGTTGTTTACATTTTTGATATTAAGCTGTATGAGCTGTTTGTATATTTTGGAGATTAATTCCTCATCGGTTGCATCATTTGCAGACATTTCCTCCCATTCCATAGGTTGTCTTTTTGTTTTGTGTATAGTAGGAGCAGAAATATTCACAATAGGGATGCTGTGTGTGGTCGTACGGGTTGTTCTTTGTCCGTTGGCTGCTGGCTGACAGTCCTGTTAGTAGCTGCAGTCTACTCCAAGCTCTGCTTACCAAGCTATGTGGGCGTATCTACCTTGGAGCATGCGTGTTCGTGCATAATTTCTGCAAAGATCCATATGGGGTCATGAAAGCCGTGGCCTGCATCTCATGGCTTCTTTGTCCTTCCCCAGTTATGCCTTCTCAGGACTCTGACTTTCCCCAGAAGGAACATGAGAAAATGACCGAGTTTCAGGTAAGTAAGGCATTGCTTTCTGTCTTCTGAGGATTCTATTTCTCAGAGATTAGGGACATCTTTGTCCCTAATCTTCCTTGGAAAGCTTAATGAACACAACACGTCTTGAGTGCACGTTGTGTGCTGCTGCTGCTGGCTGTGTGTTTTGTTTGTTTTATCATCTTCTTTGCTTCACAAAGCAATCTTTGAAAAAATTAGGGAAAATTAAAATAGACAAACATAATTTACAGTGCTACCCTCCTTACAGACTAGCTGTTTTCACTTTCTTATTTTCCTTTTTCATAGGCATTCACGACTATATATTTGCAATATTAGAACTGATGGGATGTACTTATTTATTTATTTAGAGTTTTATTGTATAACCGATTGATTGGCTGTGCTAGGTCTTTGTTGCTACACACTGGCTTTCTCTAGTTGTGGCAAGAGGGGGCTACTCTCTGCTTGTGGTGTGTGGGTTTAGTTGCCCCACGGTATGTGGAATCTTCCCAGACCAGGGATCGAACCCATGTGCCCTGCATTGGGAGGCAAATTCTTAACCACTGGACCACCAGGGAAGTCCAATGAGGTGTACGTGTAAACATTAGATAAAGGTTTAATATCGCTAATTCTTATCAAAATTAGCAATACAAACTAAGACCCAACTGGAATATGAATAAAAGAAATTATTAGACGTGTCAAAAAAAAGGAAAGTAGATCTATGAAGAAAATAATGATCATTAATAACTGTGTGAAAATGTTAATAAATCTTCCTATTTATTTATTTCACTTGGATTCTTGAATTTTTGTTGTTTCATTTTTTAAGGCTTTCAGTTCAGTTCAATCGCTCAATTGTGTCCGACTCTTTGTGACCCCATGAATCACAGCATGCCAGGCCACCCTGTCCGTCACCAACTCCCAGAGTTTACCCAAACTCATGTGCATTGAGTCAGTGATGCCATCTAACCATCTCATCCTCTGTCATCCCCTTCTCCTCCTGCCTTCAATCTTTCTCAACAAGGCTTTAGGTCCTTATTAACCTGTCTAGAGATTCAGGCGCATTTGTACTCCTTCACGTGAAAGGCAATGGCACCCCATTCCAGTACTCTTGCCTGGAAAATCCCATGGGCGGAGGAGCCTGGTAGGCTGCAGTCCATGAGGTCGCGAAGAGTCGAACTCGACTGAGCGACTTAACTTTCACTTTTCACTTTCATGCATTGGAGAAGGAAGTGGCAACCCACTCCAGTGTTCTTACCTGGAGAATCCCAGGGACGGGGGAGCCTGGTGGGCTGCCGTCTATGGGGTCGCACAGAGTTGGACACGACTGAAGTGACTTAGCAGCTTAGCAGCATGTGAAAGGTGAATTGGGAAAACCTTTTGAGAGGGAAACCTGCCATTACACTTTCAAATATTGTAAAGTGCATATTTTTTGACTTTGCAATTGCTACTTCTTGGCTAAGGTCTCTGAAAAAGGATCTTTACAGCATTGATGATAAGTAAATATATGTAACTAAATGTACTTTATTTGAATTGAGTAAAGCTAAGTCACCAGTTCTAAGGAATACTATACTGTACGGTCACAAAATGAAAGAGATTATGATAAAACTGCTTTTTCAAATTTATTGAGCACTTATTATGTTCCAGGCACCAGTGTAAGTGATTTATATATATTCATTAATGTGATCCTTTCAAACACCTTGTGATTTAGATACCATTATAGAGAGGAAATTAAGATAGTGAGAGGCGAGGGAATTTGCCCAGTATCCTGTAATTAAAGCCTTAAAGTGTGAACTTAGCCTATGCTTTCACCAGCTGTGCGTGCAGCAGTTTCTGGATGTGGCTTGTGCTTTTAAAGCACAGACCAGAAGCTGTGCACCTGTCCTAGAGGGTTACTGATGGCCCATGACCTTTGCAGACGTTAGAAACAGTGACGGAGTGCGGTGGTAGGGAGGTGACAACGCTGTCACTGAGAGAAAGAGACAAGTGTTGGGACTGAAAACTGCCTGGAGTCCCTCCAAATCAGTAACCGTTTTGGGGTTCATCTTCTTTATCCTGCTTGATGCTGTCCTTCCAGTGGAGGTTGTAAGATTGAGTTGACACGTGTTTGATGTTGTAGGAGGCCGTGACCTTCAAGGATGTGGCTGTGGTCTTCACTGAGGAGGAGCTGGGGTTACTGGACTCGGCCCAGAGGAAGCTGTACCAGGATGTGATGGTGGAGAACTTCCGGAACCTGGTCTCAGTGGGTGAGGACGGGCGCCCTCTGACCCTGAACCTCATCCCCCTTGAGAGTCTCTGATCCTTCTTTGTTTGAAGGGTTGGACCTTTTAGCCAATTTTTTTTTTAACTGAAGGTTAGTTTTATAGTTACTATTTTGTTGTTGTTGTGGTTTAGTTGCTAAGTCGTGTCCAACTCTTTTGTGACCCCCATAAACTATAGCCCACCAGGCTCCTGTCCATAGGATTTCCCAGGCAAGAATACCAGAGTGGATTGTCATTTCCTTGTCCACCTTGGCCCTTTTGAAATGGTTCCCTGACCTGGAAGACAGAGATGTTTCTAATTCACAGGTTTCTCTGGTCCCTGTCTACTTGGGCAAAATTCTGTCCAGGGGTAATTTGGCCTCCCTGGGGATATTTAGTGATGCCTGGAGATGGTTTTGATTGTCACAGCTGAGGGAGGGGTGCTACTGGCATCTAGTGGCTGGCGATGCAGTTAAACCTCCTCCAATGCACAGCACAACCCCCACCACACAGAATAGCCAGTCCAGAATATCAGTAGTGCCTGACTGAAAAACCCTGTTTTAGAGGAACTAGAAATGCGCAGCTTAGCTTCTATACATTGTCAAATATTTTGGTGGATCATGGAGTCACTTTAGTTCATTGTACTGGGATTATTTTTTTTCAATAAAATAGAATAAGAATAGAAACTGTCAGAGTTCCTTATCAAGACCCTCTCACATTGCAGCAAAACGCATGACCGTTTGCATTAAGTAGTGTGGGAATGTGGGAAATATGATAAAAACAGACATTGGCTAAATCTGATTTTATCTATTTATAGTCATGAACTAGGTTATGACATTTCTTTTTTTTTTTTTAATTGAAGTATAGTTGATAAATTAATTCAATGTTGTGTTATTTTCAGGTGTATAGCAGAGTGATGCAGTTGTATATACGTGTTCTTTTTCAGTTTCTTTTCCCTTGTAGGTTATTACAAAACATTGAGTGTAGTTCCCAAAATTTATTTCTTATTACAGTTCATGATCAGAAGGTTTTGAAATATCACTCAAGGGTTATAGAATTTGGACAAAGATCTCTTTTAGCAGTGTGTTCACCTTAAATATATAAATCTGGCTTTTCCTAGGACAAGTTCCATTCAAAGCAGATATGGTATCCCAGTTGGAGACAGAAGAAAAACTGTGGACAATGGAGAGGGAAACCCAAAGAAATGGGCATTCCAGTGAGATCCACTCAGCTGTTACTTCAGGTATTAGTTAATCTGCTTCTCTCCACATCATGCCATCGTCTCTTGCCTGTGACAGCAGCCTCCACACTGGTCTCCATGCTTCCACCCTTGCACTCCTGTAAGCTCACATAGTAGCCAGACTGGTTCTTTAGAAAGCAGGTAAGACTACGCCATTCCTCTGCTCGAAACTCTCCTAAGGCCTCCCGTCTCACTCCGAGACCTTCCAGTGGACTGCAGGACCCTACCTGACCTGGCTTTCTCACCAAGTTCCTCTTTGATCACCTGACCGTTGACCCTTGCTTACATCATCCCTGCCATCCTGGCCCTTTTTGGAGTATTCTCCTCTGTTTCCTGGCCTTCGACTTGCTCTCTGCCTCGGTGTCCAGGCCCCCAGCCACTCCCTTACTTACTCAGGTCTTTGCTCAAATCTCATCTCATCAGATAGCCCTTCTGTGTATGCCCCATTTACTGTCCCATCCTCTCCCCATTCTCCATGCCTTCACCCTGTCTTAATTTGTGTCTAAGCACTGATCACCTCCTGACCCAGTAACCTGTCTTTATTTCCTTGTTCATCATCTGTCTCCCTGTGAAAGTAAGAATTTGGGCAGTTGTATTTGCTGTCTCTGTTCAAAGCCTCCAGTGGCCCTTCTGCATGGTAGGTGCCTAGCACATAATTCTTGGGTGAAGAAATTACTCTAAAAATTACTATTGTTTGGAGCAGGGGTGAGGAAGCTCTCCTCACAGTTCCTTCTGACCTGTGACCCCAGCCTTCCTCATCCGTGAAGTGCGCTTCATCCTCCAGATCCCCAGCCCCTCCGTGGCCCTCGGTTCTCCTGCCCTTGCTCAGATCTTTGTTCACTTCACTTTCTGACCTCCTTTTCCTTTCCCTCCACTTCTTTCCTTTCTCTTTTAATTTGCACATTCCTCACTTCTACCCATTTAAACATATTAGACATTCATGGGAATGTCTAATATACTATATACTCTATACTAATATACTATATACTCTCCCTCTGCCTGAAGAACGAAGCAGAGAAGTTTATCTGGAAACATGATGGACCAGGCCCTGAATTCTGAGAATCGCCGATCTGCCTTCGTTTGTCCATCTCCCTTCTCAGGTCTACATGTCGCTTCACAATTTGATGCCTTCAGGAATATTACATACTTGCTTCACTGGAAAGGGTCTCTCTTTTCTTTTTCTTTTTTTTTAAATTGAAGTATAGTTAATTTACAGTGTTTTACATTGTACACTGGACCTCAGGAATCATGAGCCTCCATATTGTCACACTTCAGCTTTGTGCCATAGACCAAGTCTTTCTCTTAAGAAATCTGGTAGCATTTTCTGCCACCCTTTCTCAAATGTTTTTTTGTAGTTTTTTTTTTTTTTTTTTTGACCTCTTCATCATCCACATTTCAGGATTTAATGGATCATTTTGGAACATTGTCTCCCCATGAACCTCTAATATAATTCTAATTTCTTAACATCTTTCAATATGTAACAGTACATACTCAGTAACCTTATAAGATAAAAGCTGTTCACAGTTATCAGAATGTATCACTAAATTATCAAAAACTAGCCACACCAAGATGCCAGGCATTATAGTTCATCACTTCTCATGTAACAATTTCAACTTGGCTGCTTATGAACAGGAACTGCCTCATCCCTCCAGCCAACTTCCCACTGAACTTCTATATAGCCACTACCCAAGCAGTCTTATGACATATATGGTAATTGTTTCAAGCTGTATATTTCCAGAAGTCTAAGGGCATTGACATAACCCATGGATATGAAGGAGTTCTGATTAGGAAAGAAAATGACAGAATTCCTAAATAGATTTTCCAGTGTAATTCACATCCTAGGAAAGAAAATTACAGAATTTTTACAGAAAATCTAAATAGATTTTTCAGTGTACTTTGCATCCTGGTGTCATACTAGGCTGATGTCATAGGCAACATGAGAAGCCTTCTACATGTTGCAATGAGTTCTGATACCAAACACGCAAAGTTCACAGGCTAAGGGCACTGCCCACCAGGACTTCAGACACCAGCCTGGGGTTTCCAGGGCCTCACTTCTGACCAACTGGCTACAAATTCAGGCGTTTCTACAATAATTTGCTAGGACAACTCAGGACAAGCTCAGGAAAGCTCTCTACGTACAATTACGATTTTATTATAGCAAAAAGGATGCAGATTGGTACTGGAGGGAGATGTGTAGGGAACTCTGGGAGAGTTCTTTCCTGTCTCCCTCTTACAAGGACCCTTGTCTTTACTCTGGGCTCATCTGGAGAATCCAGGATAACCTCCCCATCTCAGGATCCTTCATTCAATCAAACCCAAAATCCTTGTTGCTGTGTCCATTCACATATCTGCAGGCTCCAGGGATTAGGGCATGGGCATCTTAAGGACGTTCAGTTAACAAGTCTGTCATACCCAGAAGCGTGCACATAACTGCTGGGACTTGTTCAGTTTATATTTGACTGTAACTTTCCATTTAAGGAACATTCAGGACTTGACACCCCCTTAAACATTTTAAGCCAGCGGCTTCCATACATTTTAAAAAATTTATTTACTGTGCTGGGTCTTCATTGTTGCGTTGGCGTTCTCTACTTGCGGCAGGCGGGGACTGCTCTCTAGTTGTGTGCGGACTTTTCATTGTGGTGGCTTCTCATGGTGAACAGGCTCTAGGTCTGCAGGCTTCAGTACCTGCCACTCGCAGCCTCTGGAGTACAAGCTCAGTAGCTGTGGTGCATGAGTTTAGTTGCCCCGTGGAATCTTCCCAGACCAGGGATCAAACCCTTGTCTGCTGCATTGGCAAGTGGATTCCTAATCACTGGACCACCAGGGCAGCCCCTTCCATACATTTTTAACTGTGATCCTCAATAAGAAGTATTTTACATCCCAACCCAGCATGAATATAATGCATGTGCATATTTATGTGTATGTCTACAGCTGAAACAGGCATTTCATGTAGTCGTACCCTTACTGCTTTTGATACACTTTTCATGTTTTTAATCTTTTCTTTTTCCCCCAATGTCACAAGGTATGGGATTGGTTTCACAGTTCTCTAAAACATGTCAGCAATTCGAAGGATTCTGCTACAGTGGGGATAAAGCAGTCAAGAAAGCAAAGTGCATGTCTTCCTTATGACTGTTATTCTAGTGGGTCTAAGAGGGAAGAAAAAACTAGGGAGTATTAGTAAATCAGTAAGTGCTGTGGGGGAACATAAAGCAGAATAAGACAGATGGGAAGAATGGAAAGTGTGGGGAGTGGGGAGGAATTATTTTTACATTGGGTGATAGGAAGGCCTCACCCAACAGAGTGACATTCAAGCAGAGAACCCAAAGGGAATAAGAGAAAAGGCAAGCTTCACAGCTTCCTGGACAAAAACTTTCTAAGTTGAATAGAACACCCCCTCTCCTCCCATTTGAGGTTTCCTTTGAGAGTGTGCACTCTGCTCTCTTTCTTTCCTCCACCCAAGTTCTTTCCCAGCTGTTCAAAGTTAGTTTTCCCCTTTCCTGCTTCTTTTCACAGAGACCTGAATCACTCCCAGGTTTAGAACAATGGATGCTATTATCCCAACCGCTTCCCAGATTTGCTCTTGGAAGATCATTTCTACCAGGACCTAAAATACTGTTCTGTGCCTGCACTCTGAGCTTTTATAACTTAACTGGGTAGAAGCCCACTTATTGTAAGGCTGCTAAGGAAAAGACAAGGGGGCTTTTAATTGATGTTGCTTTTGTCTGGAGTGTGGGTTGTCTTAGTTGTCCTGCAGCCATCTGGTTTCAAACCTACCACCCTCCTATTAAACTGTTGGACCTGTGGTTCTAAATGGGTCACATTTCCATAAGAGTCTGCTGACCCCTTTCTTTGCTTTGGAAAGAATAACAAAAGGATAAACGGTGTGGTACAGACATGACCCTTGCACTGGATTATCAAGGCCTCATCCCATGGCCCAGGTGTGAAACCCCGATATTTCTGAACAAAGCATTTACTTGTCCTCACCCCTGAATATTGTCTTTTCTTCAGGCAGCAAGATCCCAAATGAGATGGAGACTCTTGGGAAAGTCATGTTTCAATACCTCTCGTGTGAAGAACTGTCCTGCTGGCAAATCTGGAAACACACCACAAATGATTTAACTCTGCAAAGGAAGAGTTCCTGGTTCCTGCAAGGTGATTCTCTTCAAGTTTCTGAAGATGAGAACCATATAATGAATCATAAAGGAGATCACTTCGGTTGCCTTGAGAATCAGGAGTTTTTGATTCCGACAGCCCAGGCTTCCTGTGGGAGTAGGTGTCTGAGCGAGTCAGAGAATCCAAGCAGAGGTAAACAGATGAATGTGAAAAATCATCTGCATGTATGTGAAGGCTTCACAAAGAATTCACCGCTGAGCGATCCTGGTAAAACTGACGCAAAACAGACACCCTGCAAAGGAGAGAGACCGCATCCCTGTGGAGTGTGTGGGGAGGGCTTCAGTCACGGTGCAGTGCTCCCAGTTCATCAGAAGGTTGACCCTGGAGAAAAATGCTCCCATCTGCAGACTCATCAGAGAATTCACCCGGGAGGGACTGTCAATAAATGTCCTAAATCTGGCGATGGTTTCCATCAGAACTCCTTTCACCCCCATCACTCCAACCCCACAGGAGAAAAGTCCTACAGGTGTGACAGTTGTGGCAAGGCCTTTGGTAGCAGCACAGGCCTCATCATCCATTACCGGACGCACACAGGGGAGAAACCTTACAGATGCGAGGCGTGCGGCAAATGCTTCAGCCAGAGTTCCAATTTTCAGTGCCATCAGAGAGTCCACACGGAAGAGAAGCCCTACAAGTGTGAAGAGTGCGGCAAGGGCTTCGGCTGGAGCGTCAACCTCCGTGTTCACCAGCGGGTCCACAGGGGCGAGAAACCCTACAAGTGTGAGGAGTGCGGGAAGGGCTTCACGCAGGCCGCCCATTACCACATACACCAGAGGGTCCACACCGGGGAGAAGCCCTATAAGTGCGACGTCTGCGGCAAGGGGTTCAGTCACAACTCGCCTCTGATTTGCCACCGGCGCGTCCACACTGGTGAGAAGCCCTACCGGTGCGAGGCCTGCGGCAAAGGCTTCACCCGGAACACGGACCTCCACATCCACTTCCGCGTCCATACAGGGGAGAAGCCCTACATCTGCAAGGAGTGTGGGAAGGGCTTCAGTCAGGCTTCAAATCTTCAAGTCCACCAGAACGTCCACACTGGGGAGAAGCGGTTCAAGTGCGAGACATGCGGGAAGGGCTTCAGCCAGTCGTCCAAGCTCCAGACCCACCAGCGAGTCCACACCGGGGAGAAGCCCTACAGGTGCGACGTGTGTGGCAAGGACTTCAGTTACAGTTCCAACCTGAAGCTGCACCAGGTCATTCACACCGGAGAGAAACCATACACCTGCGAGGCATGCGGGAAGGGCTTCAGCTGGAGGTCCAACCTTCATGCTCATCAGCGAGTCCATTCGGGAGAGAAGCCCTACAAATGTGAGGCGTGTGACAAGAGCTTCAGTCAGGCCATAGACTTCCGGGTCCATCAGCGGGTCCACACAGGCGAGAAACCCTACAAGTGTGGTGTCTGCGGGAAGGGCTTCAGCCAGTCCTCGGGTCTTCAGTCCCATCAGAGGGTCCACACCGGGGAGAAACCCTACAAATGCGATGTGTGTGGGAAGGGCTTCCGATACAGTTCCCAGTTTATTTACCACCAGAGGGGCCACACTGGCGAAAAGCCTTACAAGTGTGAGGAGTGCGGGAAAGGCTTTGGGCGGAGCCTGAACCTTCGCCACCACCAGAGGGTCCACACAGGAGAGAAACCCCACAAGTGTGAGGAGTGTGGGAAGGCCTTCAGTCTCCCCTCCAATCTTCGAGTCCACCTGAGCGTCCACACCCGGGAGAAACTGTTTAAATGTGAGGATTGTGGGAAGGGCTTCAGTCAGAGTTCTCGGCTTCAAGCCCACCAGAGGGTCCACACAGGAGAAAAACCGTACAAGTGCAACATATGCGGTAAGGACTTCAGTCACCGTTCACGGCTGACATACCATCAGAAAGTCCACACTGGCAAGAGTCTTTAAAAATGAGAAACGTGTTGACGGCTTCAGTCAGGATACACACATTCAGGGTTTTGGAGAGTCCCTGCTGGTGATAAACTATAAAGCAAGGGTCCCCAACCTCTAAGATCTAATGCTTGATGATCTGAGTTGGAGCTAAGGATGTGCTTGAATCATCCCAAAACCATTCCCCCTACCTCTGGTCCTGGGTCCGCTGCTATAAAATATTGAGATGGAAAGGGATTCCTTCAGGTGGCTCTGTCTAGCAAATCCATTTAAAATGGTTGGGGACATAGAACCATAGATAGTAATAGGGAAAAAATAGGTTGTAACCTTCTTGGTAAGATCCCCTTGATTTAAATGATCTCAGAGTGAATATTGGAGAAGGAAATGGCAACCCACTCCAGTAATCTTGCCTGGAAAACACCATGGACAGAGGAGCCTGGCAGGCTACAGTCCATGAGATCACAAGAGTCAGACACGACTTAGCGACTAAACCATCCACCACTACAAAGTGAATATATGCCTAAAGATAATATGTGAAAAGGATATTTGCCATATACTAGCTAGTTTTTTGGTGGGAGGGTGGGAGTCAAGGAAGACTTGGGGTTATTTTTTCATCAATTTCCATTTTATACTTATTTATAATGGTCATTATTTTTACTAATACTGTAAAACTATGAAAATGAATAAAATACTAAAAGTTTCATATAGCCAAGAATTTATAATATGACTTTATTTTGTATGATAATATGAATTAAAACATATATCTGCCACAGATGGATATGAAGGAATGTTCATTGCATCATTGTTTATAATAGCAAACAAATAATCAGTTGGATTGCCCAAGTATTTTATGATTTATTTATCTAGTGCTAATTGTTAACGGATGTTGGAGGATATCCAGAAAACATTCACCTGGAGAAATAAAGCATGGGATTTTTGTGTGATCTCATTAAAAAGAAAAGGTAGGTATTTATTTTTACTGATCTCTAAATGATGGAATTTTGCTTCATGTAAATTTTTTATGTTTCTTTAAACTCGTTTTGAAATAATTTAACACATGCCAGAAATTGTAAAAACTATCTGAAATCTTTCATGCACCCTTTACTCAGATTTACCAGTTAACATATTTGAAACATATTCTCTTAATGTATGTGAATGTGTATGTATGTGCACACGTGTTGACACATACTTTTAAAAACTATTTTTAATTGGAGGATAACTGCTTTACAATATTATGTTGGTTTCCACCATATATCAGCATTAATCAGCTATAGGTGTACACATGTCCCCTCTCTCTTGAACCTCCCTCCCACCTCCAACCCCACCCCTCTAGGTTGTCAGTGGAACATTGGATTTGAGCTCCTGTGTCATGCAGCAAATTTCCACTGGCTGTCTGATTTTACACCTGGCAGTGCATGTTTCAGTGCTCCTCTGTCAGGTTTTCCCACCTTCTTCCCACGCTGTGTCTGCAAGTCTCTTCTCTGTCTGCATCTCCACTGCTGCCTTTCAGGTTGGTTCGTCACTGCCATCCTTCTGGGTTCCATATGCATGTGTTAATCACGGTATTTGTCTTTCTCCTTCTGACTTACTTCACTGTATAATAGGCTCTGGGTTCTTCCACCTCATTAGAACTGACAAATGCATTCCTTTTTATGGCTGAGTAATATTACATTGACATGTACTTTTTCTTAACCATGAATATGTTCCAGTCCTTTTACCCTGTATTGATATATTGTAAGAACAAGGAAATTTACTTACATATCTACAAGTATAGCAGCACTCAGGAAAATTGAATATTGATATATAACATTGTCTAACCTCCAGACCTTATTCAAATTTATCAGTTCTCTCTTTCCCTTTTCTCCCTCCCTCTCCTTTTTATTTATTTTTTGATAGGTGACAGAACTAAAATCAACTTACGGGATCTTTAAAGAAAGGTCTATATTGCCTCCCATATAATTTAATTATTCACCATTTGAATATTCAGTTGTTGCTATACCAGTTACTGAAAATTTCCCTATTCCCCACTACTTTGCAGTGCCACTTTTGAAGAAAATCAGTGATTTAAATATGATTAGATAGATGTTTTGACTCTCAATTCCCTTTGACTGGTCTGCTTTTCAGTGATTTTACTAATACCACACTACTTCAACATAGCTTTGCAATGAGTCTTGGTATTTGGTAGAAGACATTTTCTCATCTTGTTCTTTTTAGGGGTGTCTTGGCAGCTTCCAGTTAGGATAATAGGAGATACAAACAGAACCCCCATGAAGTATTGTTTCTTAAAAAACAAAAAACAAAAAAACTGGAATCAAACCGTTCTAACCATTGGTTCACAGGGAAAATATGGAGAAATATTTGTGACAACATGAATGAAACTGTAGGACATAAACTAAATGAAACAAGACAGAGAAAGACACTGTATGGCATCATTTTATCTTATATGTAGAATCCAAAGGGGAAAAGTGTCAAACTTACTAGAGACAGTGAGTGTAATAATGGTGGTGGCTGCCTGGGAATGGGGAGAGGTTATAAAAAGGGTACAAACTTTCAGCTTTAAGATGAGTAAGATCTAAGGATCTAATCTATAGCTTGGTGACTATAGTTGATAATGCAATATTGTATAGTTGAAATTTGCTAAGAATAGATATTAAAGGGTCTCCCTGCACCCCCAGTTAGCTATGTGATGAGGTGTTAAGTAATTCATTTGTGGGAATCCTTTTACAGTATATATAAATTCAACACATATATTAAAATTTTACTTATCAATTATACCTCATAAAGTTGAAAAAAAGGAGCTGAATTTGTTACGGTTATCTGAGCAGGATACTCCACTTTCACACCAACTTTTTGAATAATCATGGCTCAATGATTTAGACCAACCTGGAGAAAAAACATTCTGTAGTATTTATGATGGTTTTATTTGTTATGATGATTTTACAAATTGAAGGTTTGTGGCAAACCCGTGTCAAGCAAGTCTTCTGCTACCACTTTTCCAACAGCATTTTAAAATTAAGGTACATACATTATTTTTTAATACGTAATTGCATACCTTGACTACTATAGTGTAATATAGAACATTAATGGGACTCACGTTATTTGATAATTTGCTCGATTGCAGTGGTCTGGAATCTAACCTAAAATATCTCCGAGGTATGCCTGTATTCTAGGCCTTTCTTTTTCAAATTACAGTATTTCCCTCCCTTCTTGCTAATGCATCTTCTTTAATTTGCTAGAAACTCCAGCTTTCAAAAGGAGCAATTAAAGCCAACAAAAGTGGGAAACTTTGTTATTTGTTTTGTGGCTTGATCAAAGGTTACTTTTCCTTCTGGTGAGTTTTTAACATATTGGAATGACTAGGTCATGCCAAGTAAACGTTGTCAGTGGTCTAAATGCATCCAGGTACAAGTAAAAAAACAATAAACCAAGTTTGAGATTCTCTCTTCGCCGTTTTTTCATGCAGCCACATTTACTTTTCAGCCACACTTATTAGTAATGTAATGAAAACAACACCCCAGACCCTCCAAAAGACAGGAAGGAAAAGAAAGATCAAGCTAAAACAGCACCTCGGTGAACTGAACGAGCTTCATTTTTCAAAGTTTCACTACTTTTGCCGAGGATTCTGGGAAGTGTAGTCCAGTGCTCCGGGTATTTAGCGCCACTTCCGTCCCCGAGGGTGGGCCTTGTTCCGGTGGGGGATTCTGGGAAGTGTAGTCTGAGAACAGCGTGCAGTCCGGGCACTTCCGCTACAGGAGTGAGAGACTTCAGTATCTTCTGAGAGGTGAGTCAGTCAGTACCTGGAGTCTGGGTCTCTTCTGATCCTGTCTGGATGTGGAATACGCAGCTGCCGCCCTCGCCTTCACCCTCGTGAAACAGAAGCAATGGAGGGCAGGGATGACGGTTTTTGTGTCTGGCGTTTGGTGAGGTTCTCGGGTCCCCTGGTTGGGGGCAAAGCGGGGTAGCGCTCTCCGAGTTTGAGAGTCTCTCAGCCCCTTGGTTTTCCTCGCCTCCCTTACCTTGTGCACGCTCTGCCATCTCTTACGGATATACTCTTCATAGAATTATCAGATTGCTCCGATTCACTTATGTAAAGAGTTAATAGTGTTACCTCCTTAGTTGGCATGTGATGAGATTCACGGGAAGCAAATGTGAAACTGCTTAGAACCGATCGCTGGCACCTGCTAAAAGTGGTCGATTGTTCAGTTTCTTCTTTCCGCGATGCTTTCAGTCCTTGAAAGCCTCTGTGAGCCCCGGGTGTTCTGAGCTCCAGCTCAGAACCTCTCTAACCTCTGCAGAAAGAGGGGTTTTCCGTGGATTCCTTTGACACCCACAGCCCTGATCTTTTTTAAAGGAAGAAGAGGGTCTCACCTCTAGCCGGTGCACGGGGATGTCCGCTGTAAGATATCCTGGGCCCGAGACACACAACTGTGTCTTTTCATTCTCCCATATTTTCTTATCTCTCCATGCCTGACCCTGATTTCTCAAAGAGAACTCACAGAGAGGAGAGAGTGAGTGACGCACGAATCCTGGTACATTGTCCCAACGTGAGGGAATTTTATCTTGCCATGTCATTTCTGCCAGGTGGGCAACAAGTTTCCTTCACTCATGAGCAGGTTTTGTCTACCAGATAAATGTTCCAATGTTTATAGAATAAATGGGAGGTTGGATGAGACCTGCTGATGAATGAGTAATAATAATCTGTTAACATAGTGAATGCCAGGTATTCTTCTACAGGCTTTATATGCATTGTGAAGTGAAGTGAAAGTTGCTCAGTTGTGTCTGAATCTTTGCAACCCCATGGACTGCAGCGTGCTAGGCTTCCCCATCCTTCACCATCTGGAGTTTGCTCAAACTGATGTCCATTGAGTTGGCAATGACATCCAACCATCTAGTCCTCTGTCGTCTCCTCCTCCTCCTGCCTTCAATCTTTCCCAGCGTCAGGGTCTTTTCTAATGAGTCAGGTCTTTGCATCAAGTCGCCAAAGGATTGGAGCTTCCGTATCTATCCTTCCAATGAATATTCAGGATTGATTTCCTTTAGGATTGACTGGTTTGATCTCCTTGGAGTCCAAGGGACTCTCAAAAGAGTCTTCTCCAGCACCACCATTCAAGAGCATCAATTCTTCGCGCTCAACCTTCTTTATGATCCAACTTTCATATCCATACACGACTACTGGAAAAACCATAGCTTTGACTATACAGACTTTTGTTGGGAATCTCATTCATCAACCTGGTTCCAACCTATCTGGGGTCTACATGCGTGTTAACCACCGTCATGTAGAGCCTGGATGGGTTGGAACCAGGTTGATGACTGAGGTTCCCGAAACCCAGAGGAAAAAATTGGAAGATGCAATTTATCTTCTCTCCTCCCAATCAGGAACAGCCTCAAGATTTTACAGCTCAGAGGAACCTCTGAGACGGTCCAGCCCAATCCTTGCCTGAGAAAGTGTGTCTTCTGTCATCCTTTGATTCCATGTGCAGAGTCTATATTCTCCAACTCCCCTTTCGTTTCT
>NW_011494885.1:1309139-1346608 GCF_000754665.1 Bison bison bison
TCTGTGTGATTAGAGACCTGGAGACCAGCCCTGGAATCAGAGTTGGAGTCATGTGCTCTGTGATTATCAGTAAAGTAATTGCATGAATCCTCAGCTTTCTCTTCCATTATATGGGGAAAATAATCATCATATCATTACTTATTGAGAGCTTGTGTTATGTGCCAAGCACTGAGCCAAGCCTGTTTTCTTCCCCTGTTTTTTTAAATTTTTTTATTAAAAAAATATTTTTTAGGCTGCTCTTTGTGATTTGTGGGGTTATAGTTTCCTGACCAGGGTTTGAACCTATGCCCTCTGCAGTGAAAGCACAGTCTTAACCACTGAACCACCAGGGAAGTCCTTTCTTCTATTTTTTAACTTGAGATGTAATTCACATATACTTTTTCTTACAAAATATACAACTTTTTAGTATATTCACAGGATTGTACAACCATCACCACTGTCTAGTTCCAGAACATTTTCATCACCCCCAGAAGAAACCCCACGCCCCTGAGCTGTCACCTCTCACTTGCCCTCTTCCAGCCCCTGGCAACCACTAATTGACTTTCTGTCAGGATTGACTTGCCTATTCAGGGCTATTGGACTTGCTCACTTAATCCCGAAAGCACCCTTATAAATTCAGATCTCTTGTGGCCACTACAGTATTCATTTAAGTGAGACAGACCATTGCACTTTTGTTTAAAATGAAAAAAAAAAAAAAAAGGAAACCTAGCAGTTGTATTTAAAAAAATTTTTTTTTTTACTTCAGTCATCATGGCAGAGGAGGATGTGCCATTGAGACTCTTCTGACTACTGGAAGAAAATTCACAAGAACTGTATTTATACCTTTTATAGAACCAGATGCTGATATCAATGAAATATCATTACAAGACCAGAAACTATTAAGTGACATAGCCAATCAGAACTATGGACTTGTTAGAAATAAGGGTGAATTTCTTAAGACAGAGCATTAAACAGTCTCTGAAATCTGAATGTTATAAAAAGACTCCTTTAATGGAATGAAGGCGAAACAAAACACACTTCTAGCATTCAGGAAATTATGAAGGTTTCAGGAGCCTGTGTCAGGAACTGAGGGCAGGAAAACCAGTATCTTATGTCACAGGAGTAGCACCAGGGTTGACCTGGGACCTGTTGGCCCCAGAGTCCACTCTCATAGCCAGTACATCCCACAGCCTTTCATTTCCCCCAATACCCAGGATGAGAATGATGGCCCTGAACCCCGGGAGCCCCAAGGGACTCTTGTATGAGCTCTACTGCTTAAGGGCCAGAGAGGCTGGTGATTCACACGAAGCAGACACTTGGGCTTGGACCTGTGTCTCAAGGCTTCTTTCTCCTTTGCCGCTATGTCTTCCCAGGACTCTTGACTTCCCCCAGAATGGGTGGCAGAGCATGACCAAGTTCCAGGTGAGTTGAGTTTTATCTCTTAAAATTACATCTCTTTCTGCAAAGATTCTCTTTTCTTAAAGATTAGGTACATTTTTAAAAATTGAAGCATAATTGATTTACAGTGTTGTGTTAATTTCCACTGTACAGCAGAGTATTTGCATTATGCATATGAACACATTCTTATTCAAATTCTTTTCCATTATGGTTTATCACTATTGAACTATTGAATATAGTTCTCTGTGCTATACAGTAGGACCTTGTTGTTTATCCATCTTATGAATAGTAGTTTGCATCTGCTAATTCCAAACTCTCAGTGCATCCCTCTTCCACCCTTTAACAATCACAAGTCTTTTCTCTATTATCATGTTTTTTTTTTCTCTTTTATTTTCTTCCCTTCTGTTATCTTTTTTCTCTTCCATGGGAAGGATAAAGGAAGAAAACATTCCTTGTATGCCATGTACTTGCTTTTTTATGGTTATATTTTTTGCTTTTGCGTTTAGTTATTTTTTTTATTTTGTCATCTTCATTTCACAAATAATAGTACAGAAACTTAGACATCAAAAAATCTGAAAAACACAAATTACTACACTGCTTGTAAGTTAGCTATACTTTATTTGCTTAAAATCATAGTCTATGATCCTTTATTTACTTAGAATCATAGTCTATGTACAGACTTCAATTTTATATTTTCACTTAATATTATCGAGTTTTTTTATGATTCAGCATTCTTTTATGTATTACCTCAGAAGGGTTTCTGTGTTTTATTTAACCATTCAGAAGTCACAGTTAAGCCTACAGACTGTTGTAACTCTGAATAAATTTGGTTTTGATTCATAACACTTTTGCTTAGGGCTTTTAAAAATGGAATATAATTTACTTACAAAAACTACACAAATCTTAAGTGTTGGGTCAATGACAGTTGTATATGCTGTTTTCAAGGTTGTGTAATTGTATTAACCCACTATCCAAAACAGAAATAAAAACTCTTATATTACCCCCAAAGTTCTCTCATGTCTCTTTCAAGTCAGTTTCTTTGACTGGGAAGCATCTCCTGTTCTGATCTGTCATCATATGATTAAATTTGTTTGTTTTCAAATTAAACATAATTAACAAAATCACACTGTATGTACTCTTGTACCTCTTTGACCCTGCATAATGTTTTTGAGATTCAGCTGTGTTGTTGCAGGTGTCAGTAATCCATTCCTTTTTATCATATTCCATTTTATGAATAGATCACAGTTTGTCCTTTTAAAAGAGATATTTGAGTTGTTTGTAGCTGTAATGTATTTATTTTTTAAATTTCATAATTTATTTCTATATTATTTATTCCATTCATTAATTTATTTTTTTGCCCATAGTTTGTGACATATGGAATCTTAATTCCCTGACCAGGGATTGAACCCAAGCCTCCTGCCAAGGGAGCATGGAGTTTTAACTACTGGACTGCCAGGGAAGTCCCTATTTGTAGCTTTTAATTGTTTTGCTCTCATGATCATGCCTCACAGACCTTCTTAGGGATGTGTTTTCATATCTCTTGGGTAAACATTTAGAAATGGAATGACTGGATTTGTAGGGTAAGTGAATAAACACTCTTTTGCAAAATACCTGTGCCATTTGACAGCACAGCAGTGGTGCATGAAATTTTCAGTGTGCCCTTCTTCTTTTCTGTCATTTGGTATTATGGATCTTGTTTCTTTAAGCCATTCTAATGAAATGATAGGCTTCCCTTGTGGCTCAGCTAGAAAAGAATCTGCTTGCAATGTGAAAGACCTGGGTTTGATCCCTGGGTTGGGAAGATCCCCTGGAGAAGGGGATCCAGTATTCTGGCTTGGAAAATTCCATGAACAGTATAGTCCATGAAGTCACAAAGAGTCAGACAAAAGTGAAGAAGAACTAAAGAGCTTCTTGATGAAAGTGAAAGAGAGTGAAAAAGTTGGCTTAAAACTCAACATTCAGAAAACTAAGGTCATGGCATCCGGTCCCATCACTTCATGGCAAATAGATGGGAAAACAATGGAAACAGTGACAGACTTTATTTTCCTGGGCTCCAAAATCACTGCAGATGGTGAATGCAGCCATGAAATTAAAAGATGCTTGCTCCTTGGAAGAAAAGCTATGACCAACCTAGATAGCATATTAAAAAGCAGAGACATTACTTTACCAACAAAGGTCCATCTAGTCAAAGCTATGATTGTGAGAGTTGGTATGGATGTGAGAGTTGGACTATAAAGAAAGCTGAGCACCAAAGAATCAATGCTTTTGAACTGTGGTGTTGGAGAACACTCTTGAGAGCCCCTTGTACTCCAAGGAGATCCAACCTGTCAATCCTAAAGGAAATCAGTCCTGAATATTCATTGGAAGGGCTGATGCTGAAGCTGAAACTCCAGTACTTTGGCCACCTGATGTGAAGAACTGACTCATTGGAAAAGACCCTGATACTGGGAAAGATTGAAGGTGGGAGGAGAAGGGGATGACAGAGGATGAGATGGTTGGATGGCATCACCAACGCAATGGACAGGAGTTTGAGTAAGCTCCAGGAGCTGGTGATGGACAGGGAAGCCTGGCGTGCTGAAATCAATGGGGTCACAAAGAGTCGGACAGGACTGAGTGACTGAGCTGAATGGAATGACATCTCACCATGACTGTGATTTCTTTTTCCCTCGTGATGTTGAATACTTTTTCGTGGGTTTTCTCCTTTGTCATATCTCTTATGAAAAGCTTGCTGAAGTTGTTTGCCCATTTAAAAAATTGGCTTCTACTTTTTATTATTAAGGAGTTCTTTATATTTTCTGAGTTCAAGTCCTTTGTTATATATACATTTTGGGAGTAATTTTTTCCATTCTGTGGTTTGTCTATTTGCTTTGTTAATTGTGTCTTTTTATATCATTTGAGGTGAAATTTACATGTAATTTACATATAATAAGTGTATTTGATCAATTCTGACAAACATACCCATGTGACAACTGCCTCAGTCTAGATGTAGACCATTTTCATCACCAAAAAGGTTCCCTCATCCCCAGTTAATCCCTACCCCACATGCCTGACTATAGGCAGCAACTGATGTACTTTATGTCACTACAGACTAGATTCATCATTTCTTGAGTTTCATGTTAATGGAATTACACAGTATGTACTCTTTTTGTGTCTGGCATCATTTGTTCATTTTGAACACAGGTCAATAGTTTGCTCCTTTTTATTACTTCATTGTATTTCATTGCATATTTCACTTGATATACCACAATTGGGTTATTCATCCACCTCCTGATGTGCTTTTTTATTGTGATAAAATATACATAGCATAAAATTTACCGTTTTAACCATTTTTAAATGTGCAGTTCTGTACTTTTAAGTACATTCACACTGTTGAACACATCTCCAGAACTTTTTTCTTCTTCTCAAAGTGAAATTCCATACCCATTAAACAGTGACTTCCTACCCCCCACACTCTACTGATCATAAGATTGAGGCTACATGTGTTTGGTGTTGTAGGAGGCAGTCCTTCAAGGAGGTGACTGTGACCTTCACCAAGGAGGAGCTGGGACTGCTGGACTTGGCCCAGAGGAAACTTACCCTGACGTGATGCTGGAGAAATTCTGGAACCTCGTCTCCATAGGTGAGGGCTCAGGGACTCTGTCAACCCTCAAGAGTGCCTTGGTGTCAACATGTTAAGATTTTGGGGCTCTTGAAATGCTTCCTTGCATGTGGGGGCCTGAATTTCCTCCTTTTTATGGGACATCTTATTTATTCCTTGTCTGTTTCCTCAAATTGCAGTTGTAACATCTTGTGGTTTAAAGTCAGTTAGTGAATTGTATCATTATTGCATTTAATGAACTAGGACAGAAGTAGCATAGCTTTTCAGAAACTGTGTATAGTGCAACAGAAACTGTGAGTAAAAAACAGGAAAGGAGATATGATAAAAGTAGTTAATCAGGGACTTCCCTGGTGGTCCAGTGGGTAAGAGACTCTGTACTTCCAGTACAGGGGGCACAGGTTCAAGCCCCTGGTCAGGTAACTAAGATCCCATGTGCTGCAGGACACAGCCAAAAAACAAGCAAACAAAAGAACAAAGTTAACTGGCAGTTGAAATAAGCTAATCTATTTAATCATGTGAAGTAAAACTTCTGTACAATATGAAAATGAAAACGCATAAATGTTGAGATCTACAAAGCTGTAAAAGTAGAATCCTTATTTTAAAAAAAAGTAGATAATGGTTAGGACTCAGTCACTTGTTTCAGTGATGTGCATCTGTTTATTTGCGTGCCCAATCACAACAGAAGAGATATTTATTACAACAGGTCATGATCAGAATTTGGAAAAATATTGCTCAGAGTGCATGAAGATCATAGTATTGGAATTAAAAATTTTGTTTTTATTCACCTTACACATGTATGGTTACTTTGTCACAGGATATCAACCCTTCACGTTAGATATAATACTCCAGTTGGGGAGAGAAGAGCAGCTTTGGATGATGGAGCCAGAAACCCGAGATAAGTGTTCAGGTGAGAACCATGCAGATCTGAGCCCTTGCAGCTCACAGAGAGTGGTGTTAAGTGGATCTCACTGTCCGCTCCTCCTGCAGACAGCTCACGAGTGGAGGATAAACTGGTGTGATGAAAGGATTATTTCAGAACACAGTTCATCTTCTGATGAATGTCTAACTTTAGTTTCTATGTACCTAATTAGTCATCTGTTGCTGTATGACAAATTATTCTTAAATTTCTCAGCTTAAAACTATAGACATCACAGTTCCTGTGCATCAAAATTCTGGAGCAGCCTCGCTCACGATCTCATAAGATCTCAAGTCTGCCAGAGCTGCAGTCCTTTGAGGGCTTGATGGGCCTGAAGGACGTGCTTCCAAGATGGGGTCATTCACAGAGTTGTTGGCAGGAGGCCTCATTTCTACCCTGGCTTGACAGGAGAGGAGGCCTTAGTTCATTGGCAAACAGCCCTCTCCCTGAATGTTCTCAAAACACTAGTTCCTTTTTAAAAATTTAATTTTATTCATTCATTTATTTATTTTTAGGCCATGACATGCAGCATGTGGGATCTTAGTTACCCAACCAACAGATTGAACTGATACCCACTGCATTGAGAATGCAGAGTTTTAACCACTGGGTTTGAGAACTAGTTTTCCCAAGGTACTTGCACTCAAAGGAGTAGAAGGCAGAAACTACAGTGTCTTTTATGGGATAATCTTGGAAGTGATCACCAGCACTTCTACCGTATCATATTGGCTTCGCAGACCAATCCTGATAGGTTATGGAGGGGACATCAATAGGGTGTTCATATTAGGAAGCAGGGATCATTTGAGGCTGTTTTGTGTGCTAGCTACCACAGCATCTATTGGTATATGCTGATGCATATCTACAAAACCTGGAAGATAATATTAGCCATTCAGGCTTTTCAGAAAATCCAGCCAAATTGAGCAGCAATAATTATCATAGTATTTTTTTTTATTGCCATAAGATGTGTCAGCTAAGGGAATAAGTTTTCTAGTTTTTTTCCCCAGTTATAATGTTCATTAGTTGAATATTATATATTCAGACATCATTGAAATAAAGAAGAACTCTCTCAAATCTAGCTTATGTATTGTGCTTGTGCTCAGTCATCTCCAACTCTTTGTGACCCCATGGACGTGGCCTTCTGAGCTCCTCTGCCCATGGGATTTCCCAGGCAAGAATACTGGAGTGGGTTGCCATTTCCTACTCCAGGGGATTTTCCCAACCCAGGGATCAAACCCACATCTCTTGCATCTCCTGCACTGGCAGGAGGATTCATTCCCACTGTGCCACCTGGGAAGCCCAGCTTATGTATTAACATGTGCATTTAGTGGCTAAATTAAGGAAAATAAAGTTATCATCTCATGGGTTCATTATCAGGACAGAGGCGATGTCTCCCTTTGCAAATATATTCTTTTCACTTTTGCTGAGAACATCCCATGCTCTGTAGCACTGTATTTCTCTTTTGACCTCATCTATAAGCCTCGGCATATTAGTTCCTTTTTAAAAATTTAATTTTATTCATTCATTTATTTATTTTTAGGCCATGACATGCAGCATGTGGGATCTTAGTTACCCAACCAACAGATTGAACTGATACCCACTGCATTGAGAATGCAGAGTTTTAACCACTGGACCACCAGGGAAGTCCCATCAGCATACTTCTAAATGAGTCCCATTATTACTTCTTTGTTTCCATAGGCATGATAAAACTAAGAATCCAGCTGAACAATGCATTGGTTGAATAGGATCTCCCAACACAGTCGACCTGTGAAATATCTTATATCCCTGAACTTGTCCTCACTTTCATCTCTGAATTTTTTATCCTTCTAGGACACAGGAATCAAAATGAATTCAAGAAATAGGACTAATACACATTTTGCATGAAGGCCTTATGTGCAGGCAGATATGGAAACAATTTACAAATAAATTAACCAGAACTCAGGACTCAATAATAGGTCTACAAATCAACAAGTCCAAATTACTAAAACAAATTGATTCCTCCTGTTGGGTGCAGGCAGGAGAATCTGCTGAGGTTGCTGAAGATGAGAACTGTGTGGGAAAGCTTCAAGGGAAGAGTTCCAATAGTGTCAACAATCAATAGCTTCAAATTCAGACCTCCTGAGATTTCTGGATGAAAATGAATCTGAGAGAGTCAGAATTATCAGAGTAGGTATCAGCTGCTGCTAAGTCGCTTCAGTCGTGTCCGACTCTGTGCGACCCCATAGACGGCAGCCGACCAGGCTCCCCTGTCCCTGGGATTCTCCAGGCAAGAACACTGGAGTGGGTTGCCATTTCCTTCTCCAATGCATAAAAGTGAAAAGTGAAAGGGAAGTCACTCAGTCGTGTCTGACTCTTAGTGACCCCATGGACTGCAGCATACCAGGCTCCTCCTTCCATGGCATTTTCCAGGCAAGAGTACTGGAGTAGGGTGCCATTGCCTTCTCTGAGGTATCAGCAAATTGACATAAAAAATAAACTGTGGCCATGTGATCATTGCATCATGAGAATGATCTCTCATCACATGGTGATCAGGAAGTACCCAAAAGCAAGATGGCATTTGGCCACAATAATTGTGGAAAAGACTTTGTGAGGAACACATCCCAGCATAGCATCATCCACTCAGAAGGTCAGACCTCTGATGAGAATGGAAAAGGCATCAACCTTGTCTCTGATCTTGAACTTCAGCAGCAGCTGCAAGAAGGAGAGGAGCCCCGTATGTATAGTGAGTATGGGAAGGGCTTGAGTCAGAGCTCACATATGCAAACCCACCAGAGAGCCAACCCAGGGGAGAAACCCTACAATGTCAGGTATGTGCTGAGTGCTTCAATCAGAACTCCTCCCTTCCTGCTGCTGAGCCCATTCACCCCAGGGTGGATGTGTATAGATGTGGCCAGTATAGGAAGGGCTTCAGTCATGTGTTAGACCTCAACAGTTGCTGTGTGGACAACACTGAAGAGAAATCTTGGAAATGTGAGCTGTGTGGTAAAGGCTTCAATAAGATATCACAACTTCAAGCCCATCAAACAGCCTACCCTCAAGACAAAACATCCAAATAAAACACATGTGACAGGATGTTCAGCCAGAGCTGTGGTCCTCTTCAAAAGTTCACACTGGAGAGAAACCACATAAATGTGAGGTATGTGGGAAAGACCAGTAAGGCCTCAAAACTTTAAGCCCATCAGAATCCACACCGGGGAGAAACCCTACAAATGTGATGTGTTTGATAAGAACTTCAGCTGGAATTTCCATCTTCAGGGCCATCAGAGAGTCCACACAGGAGAGAAACCCTACAAATGTGATATGTGTGGCAAGGACTTCAGTCAGATTTCCCATCTTCAGGCCCATCAGAGAGTCCACATGAGGGAGAAACCCTACAGATGTGATTTGTGTGGGAAAGGCTTCAGTCAAAACTCACATATTCAAGACCACCAGTGGGTCCACACCTGAGAGAAACCCTACATGTGTGATGTGTGTGGGAAGGGTTTCAGTTGGAGCCCACATCTTCAAGCCCATCAGAGAGTCCATACAGGGGAGAAACCCTAGAAATGTGAAGAATGTGGGAAAGGCTTCATCTGGAACTGATACCTTCATGTTCATCTGAGTATCCACACAGGAGAGAAACCCTTTAAGTACAGCATGTGTGGGAAGAGCTTCAGTCAGACCTCCCATCTTCATTGGAGGGTCCATACAGGAGAGAAACCCTACAAATGTTTTGACTGTGGTAAGGGCTTTAGCAAGAGTTCTTGTCTTCGGGTTCATCAGAGAGTCCATAGTAGTGATCAGTCCAGTACACTTGTGTGTACAAGTGTGATAAAAATTTCTTCAGAACCTAGACATGACATTTTTATCAGAAAACCTGCACAGCAGGGGCTAGTTATAAAATGTTGTATTTTAAGAATTCAAGAGGGAGCTATATTTTTTACAGTCATCTGAATTCCAATGAGGAGACCTATTTGTATGAGTATGGCTGGTGTGTCCAACAGAGACCAAAATGTCACAATTTTCAAGAAAATATACAGCAGTGAAAACCTATAAGGATGGTGCAGTGGGTTTCAATCAGAACTTTCACATTCAATAGAATCTACATAGGGGAGGCTTTACAATTAGAAGTACTCTCAGGACTTTAGCAAAAGTATAATGATGGACACAACAAAATCCATGTCCACTGGAATGTACGTTCCATAGGGGCAGGAAATCTGTTTGCTGCTATACAGCCATGACCTGGCACCAGTGCCAAACATAGCAGGTGCCCTGGAATTTGTATCACTCGAAGGATAGGAAAACCTACTATAAATAGGACAAACATTTGAAAATTTTAGTGCACTCAATCCCAGTTAATCACAATAAATTGTACTAGGAAAAGGATTCTTAGAAGAGGCCTTAAACATTAATTCAAAGAAATGATCATTTAATAAAGATATGTAAAATCATGCAATCTGCAATTTGAATGTTAGATTTTTTCCATTGCATTCTGTCCTGCTTAGCTTCACTTTACAGGCAGAAAAGGACCCAAGTTTTTATCTTACCAGTTAAGACTTTCTCTGGACAGTGTACCATCAGTCATATGTAGTGTAAGTTTCATTATTTTTCTTGTATTGGGTCCTTGGTGACCTGACTAAACAGAGAAAGTTGGTTTTCTTTCCATAAAATTTTGTGGCAAAGAGTGTACAAAAGGGGGAAACATTAAAACCTGCATTCTAGATGCTGCACTAAGCTATTAAGGCAGAATGTTTTGAACACCACTCTGTACCTCTCAGATGCTTTCAAGTTTGCTTGGTTGAACAGTTTACTCAAGTGTACATTTACTGGAGGCTTTCCACTATTGTTATATTGAAATATAATTTACAATGTTGTATTACTCTCAAGTGTTCAGCAAAGTGATTTATGTATATATTGGTATATTCTTTTTCAGATTCTTTTCCCCTATAGGTTATTACAAGATATTGAGTAGAGTTCCCTGTGCTATATAGTAGAACCTTGTTGTTCTCACAGTTTCTTCTGGGCCTTACCTTCCAGGACACTGGATACTTTAATTCTATTCTATCTCAAATTTCATGTTACTGAAGAAATCCAGGGCCATCACCAGACCCTGGAGTGGGCTGCTCAGAGCTCCTGGTGGTTTATAACCACTAGGATGTTCTCAATTGCAAGAAACAGGAAACTCAACTCAAACTAGCTGAGACAAAAAGGAGGATTATGTACCTAATTCCAAATCTTTTTCAGATAATCCCAACATCTGAATTGGTATTGATGTCTGTTAATTGTTTTTTCTCATTCAAGTTCTGATTGTTCTGGTTCTTGGTATGATGAGTGATTTTTGTTGTTGTTGTATACTGGATACTTGGGGTATGCTGCTGCAAGACTTTGGATCTTTTGTGGCAGGAAACCTGTTTAGGTGTAGTACACAGTTCTAAGGGCTTCCCAAGTGACTCAGCAGTAAAGAATCCACCTGCAGTGCAGGAGCCACATGAGATGTGGGTTCAGTCCCTGGGTCAGGAAGATCCTATGGAGGAGGGAATGGCAACCCATCCCAGTATTCTTCCCTGAGAAATCCCACGGACAGAGGAGCCTGCTGGGCTATATTCCATTGGGTTGCAAAGAGTCAGACATGACCGAAGCCACTTAGCACACACACACATGCCAGGTCTTAGTTGTGGCATGTGGGATCTACTTCCCTGACCAGGAGTTGAACCCAGGGCCCTTGCATTGGAAATGTGGAGTCTTATCCAATGGAACACCAGGGAAGTATTTCCCCAAATTCAGTTTAAGTGATATTCCTCAAGTCTTCTTAGTTTACACCCAGGATGGAGGATTTACTGTGAATAGGGGTAGAAAGAGCTCCAGAGAGATCAAATACCTTCATATTCACTAGAGTCCATGAGGAGGAGAAGCCCTACAAGTGCTGTGTGTGTGGAAAGGATATTGCGTAGAGCTGAGTTTTCACACTCATCTGAGGGTTCTTTCAGTAGATGAATCCTATAAGTGTAATGAGTGAAACAGCCATGAAGGTGATGAGTGGAGTAAAGGTTGATTTGGAATTTAGATCTTTGTGTCCATCTCAGAACCCACGAGCTTCCCCGATGGCACTAGTGGTAAAGAACCCACCTGCCAATGCAGGAGATGCACAGGAAGTGGGTTCAATCCCTGAGTCAGGGAGATTCCCTGGAGGAGGGCATGGCAACCTACTCAAGTACTCTTGCCTGGAGAATTCCATGAACAGAGGAACTTGGGGGCTACAGTCCATGGGATCTTGAAAGAGTCCAACATGACTGAAGTGACTTAGCACATATACATGCACAGAACCCATGAGAGGCTCCAGGCGTATGAAAAAGATATTAAGGACTTCAAGTGAAACTCATACCTTTTTATTCAGCAGAGGTGCATGAGGAAAAGAAAACCATGTGTATGTGAAGAGTTTATTGCTTTTTTTTTTTTTTTTGAGTTTATTGCTTTTAATAACAGTTCAGACCTCACTCATCAGAGCCTGCACAAGAGGACAGAAATTCTATGCATATGGTCAGTACTTGACTTGTCAGGGTTCAATAGAGAAACAGATGCCACTCTGTATATTCCAGGCATGAATGCTTTGTGTGTGTGTGTTGGGGGCGGGGTGGGGGTTGGTAGTAGGGTTTTTTGGTTTTTTTTTGCCCTGCCATGTGGCATGTGGGATCTTAGTTCCCTGACCAGGATCAAACCTGTGCCCCCTCCAGTGGAAGCTCAGAGTCCTAACCACTGGACTGCCAGAAAATTCCCATGGAGTGTTCATTTTGCTTGGAGTATAGTTGATTTGCAATGTTGTGTTAGTTTCTGCAGGCACACATGCTTTTAATGCAAGCAATAAGAGGCATACACACTTTTGGCAGAGTTGAGGGAATGGTGGTCAGGCAAGCCAACGGCAGCCTGCAGCACCAAGTTAGGCTCTCAAGAGCTTTCTCTCTCTTTTTTAAAAATTTTATTTTATTTACTTATTTTTGGCTGTGCTGGCTCTTTGTTGTTGGGCGGGCTTTCTCCAGTTGTTGGGTGGGGGCTACTCTCTAGTTGTGGTGCTTGGGCTTCTCTTGTTTGCAGAGCATGGGCTCTAGAGCACAGCCTCAATAGTTGTGACATATGGGCTTAGTTGCTCTTTGGCATGTGGGATCTTTCCAGACTAGAGATTGAACCCAAGTGTCCTCCATTGCTCACAGATTTCTTTACCATCTGAGCCACCAGAGAAGCCCAGGAAACCCCTCTAGAGGGACCCTAAACTGTGACAAAACAGCACAAACAGTTCAATTCAGTCGCTCAGTCGTGTCCGACTCTGCAACCCCATGAATCGCAGCAAGTCAGGCCTCCCTGTCCATCACCAACTCCCAGAGTTCACTCAAACTCACGTCCATCGAGTCAGTGATGCCATCCAGCCATCTCATCCTCTGTTGTCCCCTTCTCCTCCTGTCCCCAATCCCTCCCAGCATCAGGGTCTTTTCCAATGAGTCATCTCTTCGCATCAGGTGGCCAAAGTATTGGAGTTTCAGCTTCAGCATCAGTCCTTCAAATGAACACCCAGGACTGATCTCTTTTTAGGTTGGACTGGTTGGATTGCCTTGCAGTCCAAGGGACTCTCAAGAGTCTTCTCCAGCACCACAGTTCAAAAGCAATAATTCTTTGGCACTCAGCTTTCTTCACAGTCCAACTCTCACATCCATACATGACCAGTGGAAAAACCATAGCCTTGACTAGACGGACCTTTGTTAGCAAAGTAAAATCTCTACTTTTCAATATGCTATCTTGGTTAGTCATAACTTTCCTTCCAAGGAGTAAGCGTCTTTTAATTTCATGGCTGCAGTCACCATCTGCAGTGATTTTGGAGCCCCCCCAAAATAAACTAACACTGTTTCCCCATTTAATTCCCATGAAGTGACGGGACCAGATGCCATGATCTTAGTTTTCTGAATGTGGAGCTTTAAGCCAACTTTTTCACTCTCCACTTTCACTTTCATCAAGAGGCTTTTGAGTTCCTCTTCACTTTCTGCCATAAGGGTGGTGTCATCTGCATATCTGAGGTGATTGATATTTCTCCCGGCAATCTTGATTCCAGCTTGTGCTTCCTCCAGCCCAGCACTTCTCATGATGTACTCTGCATATAAGTTAAATAAGCAGGGTGACAATATACAGCCTTGATGTACTCCTTTTCCTATTTGGAACCAGTATGTTGTTCCATGTCCAGTTCTAACTGTTGCTTCCTGACCTGCATTCAGGTTTCTCAAGAGGCAGGTCAGGTGGTCTGGTATTCCCATCTCTTTCAGAATTTTCCACAGTTTATTGTGATCCACACAGTCAAAGGCTTTGGCATAGTCAATAAAGCAGACATGTTTTTCTGGAACTCTGTCACTTTTTCCATGATCCAGCGGATGTTGGCAATTTGATCTCTGGTTCCTCTGCCTTTTCTAAAACCAGCTTGAACATCTGGAAGTTCACGGTTCACGTACTGCTGAATCCTGGCTTGGAGAATTTTGAGCATTACTTTACTAGCGTGTGAGATGAGGGCAATTGTGCGGTAGTTTGAGCATTCTTTGGCATTGCCTTTCTTTGGGATTGGAATGAAAACTGACCTTTTCCAGTCCTGTGGCCACTGCTGAGTTTTCCAAATTTGCTGGCATATTGAGTGCAGCACTTTCACAGCATCATCTTTCAGGATTTGAAATAGCTCAACTGGAATGCCATCACCTCCACTAGCTTTGTTCCTAGTGATGCTTTCTAAGGCCCACTTGACTTCACATTCCAGGATGTCTGGCTCTAGGTGAGTGAGCACACCATCATGATTATCTGGGTTGTACAGACAGAACTGACCCTTATTTGGTCCAATGAGTTTTTCCAATTAAACATCCAGAATTGCCAGATCTCTGTGTGGCCCCCAGATACAAGGCAGAAGGCATCTGATGATCCTGGAGGCAGAGAGAGGAAATCAGGAATTGGAACGGGATGCTCCTTCAAGTAAGGATAGACACTAACAAGAATAGGCATCCCCGATAGCTCAGTGGTAAAGAATCCACCTGACAATGCAGGAGATGCCGGTGGTGCAGGTTCAATCCCTGGGTCGGGAAGATCCCCTGCAGGAAGGCACGGTGACCCACTGCAGTATTCTTGCCTGGGGAATCCCATGGACAGAGGAGCCGGCGGGTTACAGTCCATGGGGTCACATAGAGTTGATCATGACTGAGCATGAGTACTAACAAGAATAGGGAACATGTCTAAATGTTTACCACGTGCCTACCACAGATCCATGTTTCATGTATAGTCACTGTGTTATGCCTCCTGAAGACCTAGTGAGGAGGTTATGATTTTCTTCCTTTTACCCAGGTGAAGCACAGAGAGGTAGCAAGTCACTATCAAAACCTCAAAGAGGGACTTACCTGGTGGTCCAGTGGTTGAGGCACCACCTTCCAGTGCAGGGGGTGCAGGTTCCATCCCTGGTCAGGGAACTAAGATCCCACCTGCTGCGTGGTGCAGCCAAACACACACACACACACCCCTCAAAGTTATGGCTCCAGAAACCACACACACACACACACCCCTCAAAGTTATGGCTCCAGGAAACCGCCCCCCCCTACACACACACACATCCCCCTCAAAGTTATGGCTCCAGAAACCACACACACCCACACACACACACACACCTCAAAGTTATGATCGCATGTCAGCAGGAGCTTTCCCCTTTTCCGTGTGTCTGTCCTCTACTCTTTGTGGTTGACTGAGTTCGTGCCCCCTAAAGATGTCCTGACCCCCAAGAACCTGTACATATGTTCCCTTATGTGGCAAGAGGGACTTTGCAGGTGTAATTAATGTCTGGAGATGGGGAGAGGAGCTCGGATGATCCAGGTGGGCCCAATGTAATCACGAGCGTCTTAGAAGAGGCGGGCCGGCTGTCAGAAAATAGCAGGCACCTGGCTTTAAAGATGGCGGAAGGGACCGCGCGCATCGTCAAGCTGGAAGAGGTGAGAGACGGAGCTTTCCACAGAGCCGCCACGAAGACCCAGCCCTGCACGCACCTTGATGTTAGCCTTACTCGCTTCCGACTTCCAACCTCCAGAACTGTAAGAGAATGCATTTGTGTTGTTTGCCCCTGAGTTTGTACTAATTTTCTACAGCAACTGTAGGAAACGAATCCACTCCTGGACTGTCCTTTCCTGATTCCACGAGAATCCCCGCTTCTCGTCTGTACTTGTCTTTAGAGCAGCCTGGTGATGAGGTGAAGAGCACAGGTTCTTGAGTCAGAAGTGGATTCAGTAACTACCCCTTTAGCTGTAGTTTAGTTGCTCAGTTGTGTCCCACTCTTTGAGACCCCATGGACTGTAGTCCACCAGGCTCCTCTGTCCATGGAATTTTCCAGGCAAGAATACTGGAGTGAATTGACATTTTCTTCTCCAGGGAATCTTCTTGACCCAGGGATCATACCAGCGTCTCCTGCATTGGCAGGTGGGTTCTTTACCACTGAGCCACTAGGGAAGTCCATATACGTTTTTAAATTTTCGTAAGAGGTTTTTGCAGATCCCAAAACAAAAAACCTGGATTCATTCCCAACCACTGCCACTTGCCAGCTGTAACACCCGGGTATCTTGGTCTCTTTGAATTTCAGCATTCCTATCTGTTAAATTGGAGCAATGGTCATCCCATTAGTTGGTCATCTCATTAGTTGTTGAGAATTTAATGTGCCAGGCCCTGAGGCTCACAGAACCTCCAAAATGACTACATGGGTTGGGTTTTTGTCATCGCTGCTCAAGTACTATTAAAACAGAGACTCACAGGGACTTCCCTGGTGGCCCAGTGGTTGAGACTCTGCCTTCCAATGCAGGGGGTGCAGGTTAACTCCCTGGTCAGGGAATTAAGACTCCATCACATACTGTGGGATGGGGCCCGAAAAGCAGTTAAAAGAAACAGTGAAATAGAGACTGGCTTCATGAAGAAAATTGACCAGCAATGATTTGGGTTTTTTTGTTGTTGTTTAGTCGCTCAGATGTGTCTGACTCTTTTGCGACTCTGTGGACTGTAACCCACCGGGCTCCTCTGTCCATGGGATTTCCTGAGGAAGAATACTGGAGTGGGTTGCCATTTCCTTCTTCTAGGGGATCTTTCCTACTCAGGGATTGAACCCACTTCTCCTGCATTGCAGGTTGGTTCTTTACCACTGAGCCACCAGGGAAGCCTGGTTCCTTTCTTTTTTAATTATGAATATAAAATAACTAGGCAACAGATAAGTAGCGCTCAGAATTTTACACTTTTCAAGATTACATTCTGATGTTCAGGTGTCTCACAAGCTCTTTGACAAAGATGGCTTTACCATGCAGCATAGCATCAGCTTCTGTGCAGTGGCCAGGAAAGGAAGGGTCCCTGAGGGAACGTGAGAACAGCTTTTCACCTGCCCACATGTTGAATCCTCACAACTATCTTGAGAGGTAGGCTCTGTTGGAGTCCTCAACTTGCAGATGGCGAATTAATGTAAGCACAAGTTACTTGACCAGTGAGTAGCCTGGCCATGACTTGAACTCGGGCATTTTGGATCCAGCACCAAAATACATTCTGTTGCCTCCCTACCCACATTTCCCAGGATAGTACAGCCAGCCTGGGTGCTCTGGGGACCAGCTGCTGACCGTGATGGTGCTCAGCCGAGGTGAATTAGTGGCAGCTGGACCCCAGCCCACACTTGGCTCACCAAGGCATGCGGGGCCATGTTTGCTCAGTAGGAGGGGCACCTTCTTATAATTTTTACAAAGATGCCAAACAGGCTTTCTCTCATCATGTCTTTTTCTAGCTCTGTCTTCTCGTGACTCTGCCCTTCCCCAGAGGAAGGAGAAAACAACCAAGTTCCAGGTGAGTTGTTTTCTCATGTCTTGTTTTGTAATGCGTGGCCGTGTCTTTTCTGATTTCTGGAAGTATGAAACATGATACCGAATATTTAGTACTTGTGATGTGCCAGGCATTTGCCTTTTATGGTGCAATTTCATTTATAGTTTTTGCTTGTTCTCGTTTGTTTCCCAAATAATAGTATAAAGGTGAATTTTAAAATTTCTGCATTACTACTTCATTACAAACCAGTTTTCTGACTTGAATTTTATTTACTTGTTATTGAAGTTGATCTTACAATATTGTGTCTTAGATGTATAGCAAAGTGACTCAGTTACACATATATTTATATATCTGTATTCTGTTTTCAAAATTCTTCTCTGTTATAGTTTATTATAAGATACTGAATATGGTTCCATGTACTATACAGAAAATACTGCTCTTTATCTATTTTATATGTGGTAGTGTGCTTCTCTTAATCCCATACTCCCAATTTATCTCTCCTCTAAGCCAGTTGTTTTCAGCGCTCTTTAAAAAAAAAAAAAAAGGCATTCATCCTTTCAACCATGAAAATTTTGCATGTTTTTATGTTCCTGGATATGTTCCAGTGTCTGCTAGTTTATGGGAACTTGACTAGAATTTGTATCCGACTGTTGTGTGAAAATTATTAGTTCATAGTGCTTTTCAGCTCTACTGTGTTCTCTGTATATTCCTTCTATTAATTTTTTGAGTGTTTACTATTGAAACTCTAACCAAATATCTTAATTTATCCACTTAAGAAATAATTATAATATATTTTTGGTTGTTGTTTGGTTGCCGAGTTATGTATAGTGGAACTATATGTAACCTTGTTCTGTATTTTCCAAGTTACTTGTATCTTCCAAGTAAATGTGTTATCATACTTTCATAATTTAAAAAAGAAAACATAGGCATTCGTGATGATATTTGCAATAATAAAAAAAGTGATTTTGAAGAGTGCTGTCTTTGCCTACTTTTTATAACTGCTTAATTGAGCTATAATTCACATACTGTGTAATACACCCACTTAAAATGTAACATTCAGTAGTTTTTCATATATTCACGGATATGTGCACCTATCACCACAGTTAATCTTGGAGCATTTTCATCACCTCAAAAGAAACACTGTACCCTTTAGTTACTGCACCCCCAAACCCCTCATGAAAATGGATCCTATAATATATAGTCTTTTTGTGACTGACTTGCTGGATAGGGTGTAATGTTTTCAGTTTGATATGGTGTAATGTTTTCAAGGTTTATCCATGTGTGACATGTATCACTACTCCATCCTTTTTTGTGACTGAATAATATTCTGTTTATGCTATAGTACATTTTGTTGATCTACTCATCCATTTGGATTGTTTCCACCTTCTGACTGCTGTATATAATGCTACTGTAAACCTCTATACATGTTTCTGTGTGAATATGTTTTCATTTGTCTGGGACATTTCTCTTTAGAAGTGGAATTACTGGGTCATCTAGTAACTATGTTCAAATGTTTGCGAAACTGCCAGACTGTTTTCCAAAGTGGTTGCACCATTTTACGATCCTAATAGCAATGTTTGATGGTTCCAATTTCTCCACATCTTTCCCGACACTTATTGCTTGTGGATTTTTTTATTTTTTCATTCTGGCGATCCGAGTGGGTGTGAAGTGGTTTTGATCTGCCTTTTCCTAACTAATCTTCTCATTTTAAAACTGGGTTATTTGACTTTGTATTATTGGGTTGTAATAGTACAGCGTATGTTCTAAATACTAGCAGATACACGATTTGCCAATATTTTCTCCTGTTCTGTTTCACAGATAGGTTCAATTTGTCATATTTTAGATTCCATGTAAGTGATATATGAGTGATACCATACAGTATGTCCTTCTCTTTCTGAACTTCACTTAGTATGATTATCTCTAGTTGCAACTTTTGACAACCTTCGTAGCCTTTTGTCTTTGTAAGTCCATGACTCTGCCTTCTTTGGAACACACTTGTGTGGTTACCTGAACCTGCATCTCCTCATTTGCAATTCTTAAGACCCCAGATAAACTCTTATTTGCAGCCTCCCACATTATATTTTGGTTGACCAGGAACCCATACAGGACGTCTCACTCCTCAGCTTTCCCTTTTAAGCTTTGTGATTAGTTCATTATGGGCCCCAACTGAACTGCCTTGGGCCACCATGGTGCACGAACATTGTATGGGGTGGGCCTTCCAGGGAATCTACCAACTGGCCCAATAATAACTCCTTGGGAAGGAGGCTTGGGAAGAGCTCTAGGTCTGCTCTGCTTCCTCCAGGATAGGAAGAACAGGGTCTCAGTTTCCAAGGCTACTGCTGAGCTGGGGAGTGGGAGGTGGGCCTAAGCTAAAGTAAAACCACAGACCTTCCTCTCCTGACTGACATTCAGCAATTTTTCTTGACTAAATCCATCTGGGTTGGTTGCTGCAGGTCTTTGGTTAACTTCCAGAGTTCTGGGAAAAAGTCAATTCCATATCTGCCCTTTTTTTTTCATTTTTTTTTATGTAGAGTGGACTTTCCAAAGTCCTTAACTCTACCATTTTGGCCAAACATTTCTATATAAGTACTACCATGGATTAATTTGTCCTACATCAACACCCAGGAGGGTAATCAGGAAAGATAGTATATTAAGGGGGCACAGGAAAGATAGTATATTAAGGTTTTTAAAAAAACAGCCAGACTTCCCCCACTCCCAGTAAGTTGTACTATTTTCAATACAAACCTCAACTTTATGATTCATAATGTCACATGAACTGAATCATACAATTGAAATGTCATATAACTTAATTATGTTTTCATGTATGACTTACTGATTTAACATAGAGTTGAGGTTCATCAATATTGTTAATTTAATGTTTATCAATTAGAATTAATTAGTTCATTAATCAGTTCATTCCTCTTAAGATTCTATTTCGTGTTATGGCATGGATATAAATTTATGATATGAATCTGTCACAGTTGTTTAGCTATTAACCAGCTGATGGAGCTTTCAGTTTGTTTTCAGCAGTTGGCACTTATGAATAAAGCTGCTATAAACAGATTGCATACAGGTTTTTGAAAGCATGTTTTCATTTCTTTTGGGTCACTGCCTAAGGATTAAGATTGCTGGGTCTTAGGGTACATTTTAGTCATTCTCATAATAAACTATCAAACAATTTTCCAAAGTGCTGTTAAATTTTATGTGAGTTCCAGTTGTGCATCCTGAGTAGAACTTCCTTCCTTATTAATTTGATCCATTCTAATAGGTCTGTTGTTTCGTCACTAAGTCATGTCCAATTCTTTTGTGATCTCATGGACTGTAGCCCACCAGACTCCTCTGTCTGTGGAATTTTCCAGACAAGAATACTAGAGCGGGTTGCCATTTCCTGCTCTAGGGGATCTTCCTGATCCAGGGATCAAACCCATGTCCCTTGTGTCTTGTGCACTGGCAGGCAGATTCTTTACCACTAGCGCCACCTTGGAAACCCACACGATGTCATGCTGCTGCTGCTGCTAAGTCGCCTCAGTCGTGTCCGACTCTGTGCGACCCCACAATGTCATAATCTTTCAAATAATGCTGCGTTGCTTAAAGAATGATGTCAGATCATTACAACCATGTGCTTCTAGCTTCTCCCTTCTGTCCTTTGTGCTATCATCATACATTTCACCCCACACATGTAATTTCAAAAATATTTGTGCTTCAGATAGTCTATTTCTTCAAAGTTTATTTAAAATATCACTATTTTACTTTATAATAAAAATGACTTTATAATAATAAAGAATATTTTGGTGTTTAATTCTTTGAATTATCTATTTATTGGCCATTCTGTATGGCTTGTGGGAATCTTAGTTCCATAACCAGGGATCGAACCTGCATACCCTGCACTGGAAGCATGGAGTCTTAACTACTGGATGACCAGAGAGTTCCCAAATGCTGTGAATTTTAACACATGTATAGATGCGTGTAAGCCTCATACTCAGAATACAAAATGATATCTTCACACCAAAAAACTTCCTTATGCTATCTCTTTATGGCTCCTCCTCATTGATAAACCCTCAAAACCAGTGATATGCTCTCTAACCCTATGGTATTGTCTTTTAGAGAATGCCATTTAAATGAAACCATATAATGCTTAACATTATGTAACTGGATTCTTTCAATTAAGATAATTCCTTTAAGGGACTTCCCTAGTGGTCCAGTGGTTAAGACAATGCTGGGACCCCGGATTCCATCCCTGGTGGGGGAACTAGACCTCACATGCTGCAACTAAAGATCTTACAGGTTGCAACTGAGGGTCCCACATACCGCAACTAAGACCCGGTGCAGTCAAATGAATAAATAAACAATTTTAAGTTCGGTTCAGTCACTCAGTTGTGTCTGACTCTTTGTGACCCCATGGACTGCAGCATGCCAGGCTTCCCTGTCCATCACCAATTCCTGGAGCTTGCTCAAACTCATGTCCGTCGAGTCAGTGATGCCATCAAACCATCTCATCCTCTGTCGTCCCCTTCTCCTCCTGCCTTCAGTCTTTCCCAGTATCAGGGTCTTTTCCAATGAGTCAGTTCTTTGTATCAGGTGGCCAAAGTAATCTTAATTTTAAATTAAGATTCATCAGAGTTGTTGTGTATATCAATGGTTAGTTCCTTTTTATGGCTGAATGGTATTTCATTGTACAGATATACTGCAGTTTATTTATCCATCCACCCTTTGAAGGGCATTTGGGTTATTTCCAGTTACTGACAATTATGAATAAGGCAGGTATAAATATTCATATACAGGTTTTCAGTCGTGTTGGGCTCTTTGCAACCCCAGGGACTGTAGTCCACCAGGCTTCTGTGTCCATAGAATTCTCCAGGCAAGAATACTGAAGTGGGTAGCCATTCCATTCTCCAGGGGATCTTCCAAATCCAGGATTCAAACCCAGGTCTACTGCATTGCAGGCAGATTCTTTACCCTTTGAGCCACCAAGGAAGCCCTTTACTATAAGCATAAGTTTTCATTTCTCTAGGAAAGATTGCTGAGAAGAGTATTCTAGAGTATTTTTTAATTTGTTGCAACATTTCTAATTGATTTCCACCAGTGTTGTTCAGTTGCAAAGTCATGTCTGACTCTTTGAGACCCCATGAACTGTAGCACGCCAGGCTTCCCTGTCCTTCACTATCACCCTGAGTTTGCTCAAAATCATGTTCATTGAGTCAGTGATACCATCCAACCAACTCATCCTCTGTTGCCCCCTTCTCCTCTTGTCTGTACCATTTTCCATTCCTCCCCTCCCCAGTCATATATGAGAATTCCAGTTCTGGGACCTCGTGACAATTTGACATTGTTCCTATCTTTGTTTTGTTTTTAAATTTATTTTTAATTGGAGGATAATTGCTTTATGGTGTTGTTGGTTTCTGCCATACATCAACATCAATCAGCCATAGGTGTACATATGTCCTCTCCCTCTAGTACTTCCCTCCCACTCCACCCCACCCCACCCCACCCCACCCCTCTAGGTTGTCACAGAGTCATACAGCAAATCCCCACCAGCTATCCATTTTACATATGGTGGTTTGTATGTTTCCATACTACTCTCTCGATTCGTCCTACCCTGTCATTCCCCACTGTGTCTACAAGTCTGTTCTCTTTGTCTGCATCTCCACTGCAGGCCTCAAAGTGGGTTCATCAGCACCATCTTTCTATATCCGATATATATGCCTTAGCATACAGTATTTGTTTTCTCTTTCTGACTTACTCCACTCTGGGTAGCAGGCTCTAGGTTCATACACCTCATTAGAACTGACTCAAATGCATTCCTTTTTTTTTTTTCTTCAAATGCATTCCTTTTTGACTGAGTAGTATTTCATTGTGTACATGTACCACAACTTCCTTATCCATTCATCTGTCAATGGACACTTAGGTTGCTTTCATGTCCTAGCTGTTGTAAATGGTGCTGCAATGAACACTGTGGTCCATGTGTCTTTTTCAGTTATGGTTTCCTCAGGGTATATGCCCAGGAATGGGATTGCTGGGTCATATGATAGTTTTATTCCTAGTTTTTTAAGGAATCGCCATACTGTTCTCCATAGTGGCTGTATCAATTTGCATTCCCCCAACAGTGCAACAAGAGGGTTCCCTTTTCTCCACACCCTCTCCACCATTTATTATTTGTAGACCTTCTGATGATGGCTATTCCGACGGGTGTGAAGTGATAACCTTGTGGTAATTTTGTTTTGCATTTCTCTAATACTGAGTGACATTGAGCATCTTTTTGTGTGTTTGTTAGCCATCTGTATATCTTCTTTGGAGAAACACCTGTTTTGGTCTTCTGCCCACTTTTTGACAGGGTTGTTTTGTTTTTCTGGTATTGAGCTTCATGAGCTACTTGTATATCGCTCCTATTTTTTATTTAAGGCATTCTAATCGGTGTGTGAAAGTGAAAGTCATTCAGTCGTGTCTGTCTCTTTGTGACCCCGGACTGTACAGCCCATGGAATTCTCCAGGCCAGAATACTGGAGCGGGTAGCCTTTCCCTTCTCCAGGGGATCTTCCCAACCCAGCCAGGGATTGAGCCCATGTCTCCCACATTGCAGGTGGATTCTTTACCAGCTGAGCCACAAGGGAAGGTGTGTAGTGGAATCTAATTGTGGTTTAACTTGTAATTTCCTTAACTGCTAATGATGCTGTATATATTTTCATGTGCTTATTTGTCATCATTATATCTGCTTTGGTGAAGTGTACATTGATGTCTTTTTGCCCATTTTCAATTGGGTTGTTGGTTACTGTTGAGTTTTAAAGTTCTTATTGTTGAGTTTTGAAAGTTCTTTATATATTATGGAGAGAATATTTTTTGAATATGTGTTTTGCAAATATTTTCTTCCTGCCCATTGCTTGAATGTTTCATTCTCTTAATGTTGTCTTTTACATAAGTTTCAAAATTTGATAAGATTTAGCTGCGGTTCACGGGGTCACAAAGAGTCGGACACAACTGAGCGACTGAACTGAAATCTGAATGTGTTTTTATATGGAGTGTACTTGCGGTGTCAAGTCTAAGAATTCCTTGCTTAGTCTCAGACCCCAGAGATTTTCTCTTATGCTTTCTTTTTTAAATTTTCCCCCCTTTAAAAAAAAATATTGGAGTATGTGGATTTAGTGTTTTAGTTTCAGGTGTACAGCAAAGTGAATCAGTTATACATATATCCTCTTACGATTTTTTAAATTTTATAATTTTGTAGTCAGATTTGTAAGTCATTGCTAATTTTTGCATCAGGTGTACGTTTAGGTTAAGGCTCATCCGTTTTCCGCACTGGAGATCAGTTGTTCAAACATCAGTTGTTGAAAGACTGTCCTTTCTCCACTGAATCGCTTTTGCCTCTAGTTTGCCAGGTTTACATGCATACATTTCTGAACTTTCTGTTTGCTGCTAATCTGTGTGTCTGCCCCGTCACTATCGCAACATTCTTGCTTACTGTAGCGTTAGAGTATCTCTCAACATCGGGTAGTGTGTTTCTTCCAGTTTACTCTTTTAAAATAAAAACTTGTCTATTTGTTTCTTTGCTTTTCCATATACATTTCATTTATTTTTAATTGGAATATAATTGCTTGACAATATCATGTTGGTTTCTGCTGTACAGGAATGTGAATCAGTTATAAGTATACATATATCTCCTCCCCCTTGAGCCTCCCTCCCACCCCTCTAGGTCGTCACAGAGCACTGAGCGGAGCTCCCTGTGCTCCACAGTAGCTCTCACCATCAGTTTTACACGCAGTAGTATATGTACATCAGTGCTACTCTCTCAGTTCATCCCGCCATCTCCTTCCCTGGCTGTGTATGCATGTCTGTTCTCTACATCTGCGTCTCTATTCCTGGTCTGTAACTATTAATATTTGTTGTTCATCAGTACCAGTTTTCTAGATTCCATATATATGCGTTAATATATGATATTTGTTTTTTCTGACCTCACTCTGTATGACAGACTCTAGGTTCATCTATATCACTACCAATGACCCAATTTCATTCCTTTTTATGGCCGAGTAATATTCCATTGCATATATGCACCACCACTTCTTTATCCAGTCATCTGTCAATGGACAGTTAGATTGCTCCCATGTCCATAGTGTTGCAATGAACAGGGGTATGTGTCTTTTTCAGTTACGGTTTTCTCAGGGTATATGCCCAGTAGTGGTTTTGCTAGGTCATATGGTAGTTTGATTTTTAAGTGAACCTGCATACCAGTCTCCATGGTGGCTTTATCAGTTTACAGTCCCACCAACAGTGCAAGAGGGTTCCCTTTTCTCCACGTCCTCTCCAACACTTATTTGCAGATTTTTTGATGGCAGCCATTCCAAGCGGTGTGAGCTGATACCTTGCTGTAGTTTTGGTTTACATTTCTCTAATAGTGATGCTGAGCTTCTCTAATACTGACTGATGTTGAACATGTTTGCATGTGTTTGTTGGCCATCTGTGTGTTTTCTTTGGAGAAAAGTCTGTTTAGGTAGTTTCTGCCCATTTTTTGATTGGTTGTTTGTCTTTTTGATATTGAGCTGCACGAACTGCTTGTATATTTTGAAGATTAATCCTTTGTCAGTTGTTCCACTTGCAAATATTTTCTCCCCATTCTGAGGATTGTCTTTTCGTCTAGTCTATGGCTTTCTTTGCTGTGCAAAAGCTTTAGAGCTAATCCACATCTATGGGCTTCTGTGATGACTCAACGGAATCCACCTGCAATGCAGGAGACACAGGAGATGTGGGTTCAATCCTGGGTCAGGAAGATCCCCTGGAGAAAGGGATGGCAACCCACTCCAATATTCTTGCCTGGAGAATCCCGTGGACAGAGAGGAGCCTGGTGGGCTACAGTCCATGGGGTCACAAAGAGACCCCACTGAGCAACTACACACACACGCACACAATCTGTATTAAGAAAATGCTACTGGGGGACTTTCCTGGAGGTCCGGTGGTTAAGACTCTGAGCTTCCACTGCAGGGGGTGTGGGTTCAATCCCTGGTTGGGGAACTAAGGTCCTGCATGCCTTGCGTTGATGCAAAAAAAAAAAAATGCTGCTAGAAATTTGATTAATGTTGCATTAAATCTGTAAGTCAATTTGGGGATAATTGATATGTTTACTGTGTTGAGTATTTTAATTCATGAATACTGTATATCTCTTCAATTATTTAGGTGTTTTTTGGTTTCTTTCTATCAGTACTTTGTAGTGTTTAGCACACAAATTCTCTACATGTTGTTAGATTTAACCTAATATTTCATTCTTTGGAGAGATTGTAAATGGCATTATTTTTAAATTTTGTATATTGCTGGGGCATAGAAATATTATACATTACTAGGGAAGTGAAAATTGGACTCTTTGAGACCCCACGGACTGTAGCCCCACCAGGCTCCTCTGTCCCTGGGATTCTCCAGGCAAAAAGTTGTTCGGTCATTCAGTCATGTCCGACTCTTTGTGATCCCATGGACTGTAGCACGCCAGGCTTCCCTCTCCTTCACTATCTTTTGGAGTTTGGTAGGATATTGAAATATAATTGATTTGTGTTTTTGTATTTATTGGCCTTAAATGACCTTGATATACTGCTTCTAAATTCTAGGTATTTGTAGATTCCTTAGAATTTTCTTGGGTAGATAATTATTTCTTCCTTGCCAGTCCATATACCTTTCTGTCCCTCGCTTTGGTGCACTGGCTAAGACTTCCAGTGCAATTTTGAATAGAAGTGGTGAGTGAATGTTCCTGCTTTGTCCCGTCACATGGGAAAAGCCTTCAGTCTTTACTAAGTATGATGTCACCTGTTGGGTTTTCTCCATGTCTTTTATCAAGTTGAAGTTCTTTCCCTAGTTTGCTCAAAGATTTTTATCATTACTGGATATTTTATTTTGTCAGATGCCTTTTCTGTATTAATTGAAATGATACAATGAAATGTTTTTTCTTCCTGAGACCAATATTGGTAAACATTTTCTGAAAAGGTGTGTGTGTGTACATGCTCAGTCGTGTCCGACTCTTTGCAACCCCATGGACTGTGTAGCCCACCAGGTTTCTCTGTTCCTGGGATTCTCCAGGCAAGAACACTGGAGTGGGTTGCCATTTCCTTCTCCAATGCATGAAAGTGAAAAGTGAAAGTGAAGTCGCTCAGTCGTGTCCGACTCTTTGTGACCCCATGGACTGCAGCCTACCAGGCTCCTCCATCCATGGGATTTTCCAGGCAAGAGTACTGGAGTGGGGTGCCATCACCTTCTCCGTATTTAGGGCTACTCTTTTACTATTTATGATCTTTCCTCTTGATTTTTGTTTCTCTGTTTTTCCATTCCTGCTATCTTTTGGACTAATTCAGTATCTTTAAGATATTTCAATGATTCCATTTCAATTATTTATTGTTTTCTTGGCTATACTTCTGCATCATTTAACAGGGAATTTAGTGATTACAAAATTCTTCCTAGCTTTTCACAGTTGTCTTAGAGTGACTGTTGTGTCATTTCATCTAAAGCAAATAGTGTATTTGTACATGTATTTCATCAATATACACTATATATTTTACATCAACAGTCATGTATATTAATTAAGAAAAAATATTATAGTTTATATTTATCCACATCCTTGCCATTCCTGGTGTCCTCCTGCACTTCCTGGAGATGTTTCCCCAGCATCATTTCTGTTCATCCTGAAAAACTCCTCGAGCATTTCTTACGGTGTGGTTCTGCTGGCAGTGAACTCTGTTTGCCTTTATCTGAATGTCTTTAGTTTGTCTTTATTCTGAAAGAAAGCTTTCTTTGAAGGTAGGATTGATTTTCTTTTTTCTTGCAGTAGTTTAAAGATATTGCTCCTCTTTTTCCTGCCCTAGATTTCTTTTCTGTGTGGCATTTTTTTTTTTAAATGTCAGCTGTCGTTTAAATCATTGTTTTCCTCTGCAATATCATTTTTTCTTTAGCTGCTTTCATGGTTTGACTTTTATCTTTTCATCAGTTTGACTACAATGTATATAGGTCAGTTTTTCCTATTTGGAGTACCTTGAGCTCTTTTTAGAAAATATTGAAGTCTAGTTGATTTATAATGTGTTAACTTCTGCTGTGATTCAGTTATACATGTATATATATGTATGCTGACATTCTTTTCCATGTTCTTTTCTAGTATGGTTTATCACAGGATAATGCACATAATTCCCTGTGCTGCACAGCAGGACCTCGTTGTCTATCCAGCCTATGTCTAACAGTTTGCACCTGCTCATCCCAACCTCCCACGCCATCCCTCCCGCACCCCCTCCCCCTTGGCCCCCACAAGTCTGTTCTCTGTGTTCCTGTTTCATAGATAGGTTCATTTCACCCTGGGTTTCTTGAATCTGTAAAGTTACATCCTTCACCAAATTGGGCAACATTTTGGTCTTTATTTTTTCAAATTCCTCTGTGCCTCAATCCCTGTCCCCCTCCTTTTTGGAATGTAAATACATGCACATTATACCTTTGTATTACCCCTCTGATTTCAGAGGTTCTCTCCAATTTTTCTGTGGTATTTTTTCTCTGCGCTCTTCAGATTTGATCATCTATTAATCCATCTTCAAGACACTGATCATCTTTTTCCATTCTGCTCTCTTAGTAATCTGGCAAACTCACTTTGGTTATTATATTTTTAATTAACAGATTTTGTGGATTTTTTAAAAGAGAAGTTTTATGTTTACCAAAGAAAAAGAGGCAGATAGTAGAGAGTCCCCATGAACCCTGTCTCCCTGTCCTTCTCCTCACCCATTTCCCTCATTATTAACATCTTGGATTAGTGTGGTATACTTGTACAACTGATGAACCAATATTCAACTTTAAACATTAAACTTTATTATGGTATAAATTCTTTTCATACATTGTTGGATTTGTTTTGCTAGTATTTTGTTGAGATTTTTTGCACTTTGTCCATGAGAGAGATTTGCCTATAGTTTTCTTTCTTCTAATATCTTTACCTGGCTTTGATATTAGGGTAATACTGCCCTCATAGAATATCCCTCTGTTCTATTTTCTGGAACAAATAATATCAGTTTTCTATAATTTCTTCCTTAAATGTTTGGTAACTTCACTGATGAAACCCTCTGGGCCTCACTTTTTGTAAGTATATTACCACTGGTTCAATTTCTTTAATAGACACAGGCCTAGTCAGATTACCTATTTTATTCTTGATTGTGTCTTTCAAAGAATAAGTCCATTTCATCTAAGTTATTTTCAAGTTCACTGAGATACTTTTCTCTGTCATTTTCATTTCTGTTACAGTGATCTAGTAAATTTAACTTAGGATATATATATATATATATATTTTTTTTTTTAGTTCTTGAATTTTTATTTTGTTCTTTTAGGATAGATCCAATTTCTCAGCTGAGATTTCTTATCTCTTCCTTCATAGTGAGTATAAATCCCTTTACATGTTAAGTATAGTTATGATAGCTTTTAAAATTCATTATCTAATTGCAATATCTGGATCATCTCATGGCTGATCTCTATTGATCTCTTTTCTCTTGAGAATGAGTCACGTTTTCCCATTTCTTTCATTTGTCTAGTAATTTTGGATTATTTCCTAGATATTGTCATTAATATATTGAAGAAACTGGATTTCATTGAGTTCCTCCAAAGAATATTGATTTTCTTTAAAAAAAAAAAAAACAAATGTATTTTTATTAGGCACTTAATTCAGCTGGATTCAAGCTGAAAATTCTTTCCTGTGAGTAACAGCTCAAATTTCAATTCAGCTCTCTCTGTATTGACTTGGTAGCTTTAAGTCTCCTCTGCCTTTTAGAGTTGAGTTTGGGATTTTCCCTCTCTGGCTTGCTTTTTTCCAGGCTGTCCTACACATGTCATTTTCCAGCAGCAGTTATACAGGCCTTGAACTCTTTTATAGTTTTCCAAATGGTAATGTCCAAGATACAATCTAAAATTTTAGCTGCCCTAGATTTGACTGGGCCTTGCTCTCAGGGTGAAAGCCATGTAGAAAACTGATCCTGTCATTTCCTTCTCAGTATTGATCTAGTCCCGGGATAGGATAAGTAGCATGTACCTACTTTTGTTCATTCGCCATTGCTTTTGTATAGTTAAACATTTTTTAATTTAAAATATTTGGTATAGGATTAATACTTGCTATCCATTAAGAGTTTTGGTACAATAAGAACTTCCTTTGAACTCCAGCATATTTAAACTCTCCTATCCTCACGTCCTTCATATGTGGTTACCCGTTTACATGTATGTCTATCCCAGTAAGCAGTGTATCCCTTAAGTGTTTTCCAGCTACATCATGACAGCTCGTGAGATGCTTCCCAGATAACTTGTTCTGGCAATTGCTCAGTCTCCAAACTCAGAAATTATTTTTTTAAAATCCCAAGAGTGTTGGTGTTATTACTCTAATAGCCCTATTCTCACCAGAACAGCAATGTTCTTTAAATGGAAGACAAAAATTAGAGTTGGAGCTAGTATGCTTAGAATTCATTTCAGTCACAGCCTATCTGAACCACACACTATAGACAGCTTCATCCCCCACGTATTCCTAACCCAAATTCCTAGCTCTTGCTTGCGTCTTGTGTAACAAACAACTGGAGAAAAGAAACTCAGTGTTCCCCGGTGCTAGAGGCTGACTTGAGACACAGCTCTGGACAGTGGGACACAAACAGAAGTCCACTCCCTTTTCTAGACACAGGAGCAAATACCTTGAATGTCAAAGAAGAGAAGAAGTGACCAAGGAGAGTGAAAAAGCTGAGAGCAATGGGTTTTAGGTCCTTGTGCTCTCAGTTATTAAAGTGGCAGCAAAGAGGGAATAAGCTGGGGAAATAAGAGTTGGTGATTGCAGAGTGGAGCACTTGAACTTGAGAGGAAAGAGGGGTTTCAGGTGACTGGCAGTGAGGCGTTACCGTGGAGGCAGGGGCGGAGGCACTGTGGAAGACAAGACGCCTGGCAGCAGAGAGTGGAGGGACTGAGGGTTTGGGAAGTGGGTGTGTTAATCTTCAAATAGTGTGGCTGGAGGAGTGAAACTGGTTCTGGAGATAAAACCTTCGAGGAATAAGGAAGAATGAACAGATTGGTAGGTGGCTCTATGGAGAAGGCATGGTGGATAGTTTGACATGAAGATTGATGCTGGAGGGGTGGGAACTGGAATTTCAGAAGACAGTTTGGAAGGAGAAATGAATAAGACACCCACCCCATGTCCAGACCTAGTGGGACAAGAACTGTGAGAGAGAACACAGGAGACCACTTGAAAGAGAGAAAGAGGAGCGTCATTGGGCGGGGGGGGATAACTTCACTGAAATTTCAGAATATTTATTAAGAATGCCTCATTTATAGGCAGAAATATATAGTATAAATAATATTACATATTAATTATTAGTATACATTAATATGGGCTTCCTGGGTAACTCAGCTGGTAAAGAATCCGCCTGCAATGCAGGAGACCCTGGTTTGATTCCTGGGTCAGGAAGTTCCCTTGGAGAAGGGATAGGTTACCCACTCCAGTATTCATGGGCTTCCCTGGTGGCTCTGATGGTAACAAATCCGCTTGCAATGTGGGAGACCTGGGTTCAATCCCTGGGTCAGGAAGATCCCCTGGAGGAGGGCATGGCAACCCACTCCAGTGTTCTTGACTGGAGAATCCCATGAACAGAGAGGAGCCTGGCGGGCTATAGTCCACAGGGTCTCAAAGAGTTGGACACAACTGAGTGACTAAGCACAGCACACACATTAATATACATATTATTAGTATACACTAATATACATATATCTATAAATACATATATCATAACTAGTAAATTGTCCAAGTCTTAAAGCAACCACATCAACTACAGAGCTCTGCTATAAACTTTCTGACCCTAAATGTCTATACCCACTAGCTCTTTCTATATTATATAATTCCTGGCATATTTTTGATATAAAGAAAAATATAAGAATGAAACAAATATCCCTTTATAAGCCATCCAGCTTTTGTTGCTGTTCAGTCACTAAATTGTGTCCAACTCTTTGCAAGCCCATGGACTGCAGCATGCTAGGCTCCCCTGTCCTTTGCTGTCTCCAGAGTTTGCTCAGGTTCAGGAGTATTGAGTCAGTGATGCTCTCTAACCATCTCATCCTCTGCCACCCTCTTCTCCTTTTGCCTTCAGTCTTTCCCAGCATCAGGGTCTTTTCCAGCTTTTGTAAACCCACCCAGTTTCTACCATGTATTATAGTCTCTCCATTCGTATGGTCTACCTACGCAAAGGAATATAATGCAGTCATTAAAGATGAATTTCATGAAGAATATGGAACACTGAAAAGCATTTACTGTGTAATTCCAAGGAGGTAAATAGCCCACTTTAAATATCTGAAGAGGGACTTCCCTGGTGGTCCAGTGGTTAAGAATCTGCCTTGCCACACAAGCAGGTGTGTTTTTTTGCAGTGACATTGTTTAGGAACTCTAAAGGTACTTGCTGCGTTTGGAAAGTTAAAGTTGCTCAGTCGTGTCTGACTCTTTGCGACCCTATGGACTATACAGTCCATGGAATTCTCCAGGACAGAATACTGGAGTGGGTAGCCTTTCCCTTCTCCAGAGGATCTTCCCAACCCAGGGGTCGAACCCAGGTCTCCCGCATTGTGGGAGGATTCTTTACCAGGTGAACCACAAGGGAAGCCCAAGAACACTGGAGCGGTTAGCCTACCCCTTCTCCAGCAGAGCTGCATTTTGGAGGACTGAACAAATGAGTAAACAGACCGATGACTGGGAGCCAATTTCTGACTATTGGAGAACGAAGTCAATATGGAATAGGGAAAGACTGGAAAGACTTACTTGAAATGAAAGGTGTCAGCATTTACACACATATACACGAAGGACTGCTACCCCAGTAACAATGAGAACAGTGAGTGGTTTCTCCACTCCAAGGCTCCAGCACACAGTAAGATAAACCCAGGATCCTGCTGTGCCAGTAAGCAAGGATTCATACTGAGGGAGAGCCATGGGGGAGAGGGGAAAGCTCTTCTAACGGCAGAGCACCAACTCCTAAATATAAAAGGGATGAGGGAGTAAGAAAGTCATCCTTTTGCCATCATTATAAGTGATAATTGATTCCAAGAATATTCATGAATGCAAAGACTAGCAGGTGAAGGTTATGATGAGGTAGTTGTTACACAGTCCCCAAGACGTCCCCACAGATTAGTTATTAATTTCAAAGGCAAATAGCAATTTCACAGCTGGAGAAATCTAGTAGTTATCAGTGTATCCAAGTGACCAAAGTCACCATCATTAATGTAACAGATACATTGTGTTTCCTGTCCTACCACGCTGGGAACTATGCATCATTCATAACACTCACGTGACAAATGTTTAACGTGAATCTAATTATGAGGAGTCAAAGCCCCAGTTAGGAACATCTACAAAATAACTAGCCTGTGCTCTTCAAAAAGACGAGTTTCATGGAAGGCAAGGGCAGGCTGTGGAACGGATCCAGATTTAAAGCCTAAAGAACATGACAATCAAATGCAGATTATGACACAAGATTACATCCAGAAAGAAATAGGGGGAAAATGTTATACATACATATATATGTGTGTGTGTGTGTGTATATAGGGGTAACTGGAATTTGAATGAACTGTTTATTAGAAAGTGTTGTAGCAATGTATGATAGTCTTATTATGTTTGGTAATTCTTTGACATTCCTCACCTCAGGTGGGGTCCATATCCCCTCCCCTTGATCCTGGCAGGCTTTTGTGACTATTTCTACAGACTGGCTGACAGTGTTACTTCCACGGTCAGATCAGCAAAGGCCGTAGTGCATCTGCTGGTTTTTCTCAGCAGAGTCAGCCCCTTGTCCTGTTCTGTTACTGTGATGCGGTCATACTGGAGGCCCTGCCGATTTGTAAAGACAGGCCAAGGCCCCCTGGGTTCTCAGTTCAGCTGTTAGATAAATAGGTTTGCTTGTAATCACATTACTCAAAAAGTATATATGAGATTTCTGTTTTTCTTCTGAGTGTTTAGAATGAACTAAAATGCTCTAAAACACTTTAATTTCAAAAAATTAAAAATTTACAATGCCCTTAGGTATCTGTGATGTATCTTTATTGTGACATATATGTATGATATTATATGATCTAGTTACCTTTAAAAGGAGGGCATTATGTGAAACATTTCATACAGAATTCTTTGCCTCTGCCCACTTTCCTCAGGATATTCTGCATACCTAATAATGTCACTAACTGAATCTACCTTTTCCATTTGATGCTGTTATCATATTCCACCAAATGGATAAGCCACAGATTGTTTTTTCAGATCCAGCTGATGAATGCAGCGTGTGCTGCTACCAATGATGCTAATGGTGAACACCCTTCTATGTACATCCATGACACAGGTTTACATGCTGTGAGATAAAGTGGTTAAGATTCAGCTGTAAGGGATTTTCATTCAGTAACTTTGCTGTCCCAGTTTTACTGCTTTGGTAAAATGGGTAATGGTCACTGTAAAATAATTTTTCAAAAAGGTAAAGAAAATCCATCCCAACCTCTGCTGGAGTAAACCAGGTAGCATATCAATCAGTACCGCTCCACCTGTCATCTCCGTGCCCATGATCACACGCTTGGGTACACCTCCGTGCCCTTGATCGCATCATTAGGTATAGACATGCTTTAATGACATGGACTACACCAGGAACTCTCACCTCGTTTTCTCATGAACATCTTTTTTCCTGTCATCACAACCTGTAACATATTTTCCATGGCTGTGTATTATTAGAATATATTTATGTAAGTATTTCGTCCCCCCCACCCCTTTTTAAATCAGTATAAGCATCTTTATGTACAATTTTCCTTGCATGCTCAGTCGCATCCGACTCTGTGACCCCATCTCCTCTGTCCCTGGAATTTCCCAGGCAAGAATACTGGAGTGGGTTGCCATTTCCTTCTCCAGGGGATCTTCCTGACTCAGGGATTGAACCTGCATCTCCTGTGTCGGCAGGTGGATTCTTGACCATCAGGCCACTAGGGAGGCCCCTTGAACGAGTGAGACGATCTTCCTCTGTGTAAGCAAAACCCCTACTGCTAGGACTTGCCAGGTCAGAGTATTTTGATATATATTAACCAGTGAATGTTCACTAAGACGTTCAATCCTTGAACACAGAATGCTGTGTACATGAAATCTCACAATCCAAAAGCGTTCTTGTCTACCCCACCCCGTTTTTAGGGAAGGAACAACTGGGTGGAACGTGACCAACAATATCCTTGGTTTCTGCCAAACCACTGCCTGAAGAAGTGTGGACGAAGGGGCATGCATAGAAAAGACACTGTGACCAGGACCTGAATGGAAACCATACAAAGAAATCAATTATTAACAATTCAAGTTTACTAAGAAACTTTTTGTCACTAGTAACTACTTTTAACACTTTCAGTTACAGTAACACCCTACCGTAACAAGTTTGGGTACAAAATTTCCCATCATATAAATTGTAATATGTTATTAGACTAATAAGTCTTTTTCGGTGTATAAAATACAAGCTAATGATACTCAATATTACACTGCTCACAATGACTGGAGCTGGATGGAGGCTGGTGGCCATTCACAAGCCTTGTCCAAATCTATAGTGTTGGGGGTGGCAGTATTAAAGTGATTCTGTCAATGAATGTTTCCTGAAATTAATTTTATTAAGGCGACTTGCAGGATTCCTCTTGAGTATGTTGTTACAATTTAGGGAACGGACTAGAATTTTCAAATATCTGTCCTGATTAGAGGGTTTTTCTCCACTTGGTTCAGTAATCGCCGGGGACCTATTAGAAGCCACACACAGCTCTACACGGTAGAGCCGGAGTGGCGACCAACAGCCCACCCTGTGCGCAGGGCACCCTGCAGTTGGCATTGATCGTCTGCACTATACTTCTGTTAGTTCAAGTCCTGCCCAGAAAACCTTCATGTATAAGCCTTCTCTCCCAGGAAAAGGGCAATGATTCTTCTCGAGTCACATCTTGAGAGGGCCCTCAGGGTTCTGGTGTAACTACTGACCATATTTATAGAATACAAAGAGGTCACCTCCCGGCTGAAACTTGCCAACACTGCCTTTCTACAACTTCTTTCCCATGAAGAGGCCTCGGAGCTTCCGAGGCCCACAGGAACCTCCCATGACCCCTGGGACAGGACTTTTCCAACAGAGGTGAAGAGGTGGGTTCTCACTGAGGCCGGTTCCACACCCCCAACCCCTATAGATTCCCTCCTGCGTGGACCCTCTGGTGGTAAACAAGATGTGATCTCTGGCTGAAGCCCTTACAACATATGTCACATATGTAGGGCCTCTCCCCCGTGTGGACCCTCTGGTGGGTGTGGAAGTGCGAGGCCTGGCTGAAGCCCTTGCCACACTGCTGGCAAGTGTAGGGTTTCTCTCCCGTGTGCACCCGCTGGTGGGCGCTGAGCCCCGCGCTCCAGCTGAACTCCTTCCCGCACTCCTCGCACTTGAAGGGCTTCTCGCCCGTGTGAATTATCTGATGGACTTGAAGGTTCGACCTCTGGCTGAAGGCCTTGCCGCAGGTACCGCACTTAAATGGCTTCTCCCCGGTGTGGACTCTCTGATGCGCCTGCAGGTGCGAGGCCTGGCTGAACCGCTTCTGGCACGCGGCGCACTTGAACGGCTTCTCCCCGGTGTGGACGCTCTGGTGGGCCTGGAGGTTGGAGGCCTGGCTGAAGCCCTTGCCGCACTCCCCGCACTTGTAGGGCTTCTCGCCCGTGTGCACGCGCTGGTGGTTGTGGAGGTTCAGGCTCCAGTTGAAGCGCTTGCCGCACACCTCGCACTTGTAGGGCTTCTCCCCGGTGTGCGCTCTCTG
>NW_011494885.1:1346708-1357248 GCF_000754665.1 Bison bison bison
AGGGCTTCTCGCCCGTGTGCACCCGCTGGTGGCTCTGGAAGCTGGAGGCGGAGCTGAAGCCCTTGCCGCACTCCTGGCACTTGTAGGGCTTCTCGCCCGTGTGCACGCGCCGGTGACTGTGCAGGTTGAAGCTCAGGCTGAAGCGCTTGCCGCACTCCTCGCACTTGTAGGGCTTCTCCTCCGTGTGCACCCGCTGGTGCGTGTGAAGGTTGGAGCTGCAGCTGAAGCGCTTCCCACAGTCCGCGCACCTGTAGGGCTTCTCGCCGGTGTGGATCCGCTCATGCGCCTGCAGGTGGGACCTCTGCGTGAAGCCCTTGCCGCACGCCTCACACTTGTAGGGCTTCTCGCCGGTGTGGACCCTGCAGTGGATGTTGAGGTCGGTGCTCCGGCTGAAGCCCTTGCCGCAGCTCTCGCAGCGGTAGGGCTTCTCCCCGGTGTGAATGGGCAGGTGGGCGTACAGGTGCGAGGTCTGGTTGAAGCTCTTCCCGCACTCGTGGCACGAGTAGGGCTTCTCCCCGGTGTGGACGCGCTGGTGGGTCTGCAGGTTGGAGCTCTGGCTGAAGCCCTTCCCGCACTCACGGCACCAGTAGCGCTTTGTCCCCGGGAGGGCGCCCGGCGGAGTGGGGCGTGCTGAGCCGTGAGCTGGGTCCTTCTTGGGCGTCCTGTGGGTCGGGGACTTCCCGCCCAAGTGTAGCCGCTGATGAAGCTCCAGGCTGGTGCGGTCACCGAGTCCTCTCTCACCCTCATTGCACGGGTAGGCTTTCGGTCCAGCCTCAACGATGCTTCGCTGGGCTAGTGGTGATGCCTTGAGGAGGTCTTTGCCACACTCTCTCGTGCCCTGAGCCTTCTCTCTTTGGGGCACTGTGTGGTCGTCATGGTGGGGGGAGATACGTGGGAAAAAGTCAACACATGGAGCAAACATACAGATCTTGTTCTTCATGGAAGTCAGCTGACAACCCCTCTGGTAATTCTGGGTCTCGCTCAGACAGAGTTTACTCCAGGAATTCAGAGCTCTCCCAGTTGGAAATTCTTGATTTTCAATAATATCAGAATGATCCTCTATAAGAGTCACGAAACAGCTGCCTTCCATGGAAGCCTGAGCGGACACTCCTGCAGAGGAATTATGTTGTTTGGGGGACTGAGAACTCTTCTCTTGAGTATTTATCACAGAGTCTTGGCTTTTAGATGATTTGCTCACAACGTGTCTCCTGATTTGCCAGCATGAAAGCTCTACCCGTGAAAGGCACCTCACTCCTGTGTCCTGAACAGTTGCCATCTCGTGATTCCCGCCTCCTGAAAGGGAAAGAATAAGGAATTAAGGAAGGAGAGCATGGCATCACCAAGATGGTGGGCCAGGCAGCACCAAGCCGTTGCTCCCGCCATGGAAACATTCAGTAAGCGACTAGGGAAAATGCCTTCATCAGAGTTCCGAAAAACAAAGGTCTACAGAAACCAAGAGAACATCAATGAAGAAAAAGCCACATTTAAAAAAGTATGGCAGGGGAGTAGAAAAAACTTAAATAATTTTTCAAAAGTGCTGTTTGGGATCAGTTGAGAGTGAGATGTGCCCATATCCTTGGTGGATGCAGACAAGGAAGAGACGGAGGGTCTGGACTGAAAAACAGCCGCTAGAAGCCAATACAGACACGGAAGCGTGACACCAACACACATGATTTACCCAAAAGAATGAGAAGAGGACAAAGATGAATAAAACAGAGGAGAACCCCACCCCCAACAAGTGATTGTTAATATACTGTTTCAGTAACCATATTGTGTGGACGCAGACTCCCCTATAATCTCTACCCGCATTCACGCAGAAGGAAGCAAGAGGCATACAGATTGGGAAGGAAAGCAAAGAATATATTTGCAAAGGTTATGAATCTACATAAAGAAAAGTCTTTAGGAATATACAAAAATGCGTTTAGAATAGGTGAATAGAGGAACGTCACAAGCTACAAGATGGTACGAAAATCTGGGGCACTCTTTCTGCTCCCTTCTGAGGTCTGTGTCAGAAGTTTTCTCTATCTGTTTTCACTTTAAACTTTTGCTGCACAAGAAAATAAAATTATACAAAAATATATTCAGATGTAATAGAAGTAACTGGAAAGTGGGATTAACTCCATTTATATAGCATCAAAAAAAACCACTTCTGAAAAAGCGACATACAGTTCCTATACACTATATGCTATAGGTGAGTGGTGATTTGTAACAGGTGTTTCATTGTCTTCCGTGGTTCCTGGCTCACGGCTCCTAAGGGGAAAGAAAATGGGAGTGTCTTTTGTTCCAATACTTGGTTTTTTACTTTGTTCTAATATTTTGGTCTCTGTTCCTGAAATGGCTTCAGAGCCCTAAGGGTGAAATGGGTGTCTTATTATTCATAACAAGCCCGGGATGCTTCATGAATTGATGAATAAGTCCATTTAGATCTTCACATTTACTCCGTTGAATTCTGTCTCGTATCAGATCAGTAGCAGCAACAAGATCCTCAAGCAGAACTTCTGAGGGTGTTCTGGGTCAAGAAGAAACACAAGCACGGCGTCGGGAGAACCATCTGAGTTCACTATCTTTCTTGCCATTTCTGGGGACTGGTGGTACATGTTGCAAGTGTTCCTGAAATTGTGTGTCCTGGCTTGAAATGTTATAAACATTGTCTGTCATCAAAACTGAGGCTCAGACGGAAAGGACTGCACCCGAGTCTCAGGGAAGCGCCCTTGCTGACCTTTACACGAAGGCAGCAGCAGCATCTGTTCAGTGTGGTGTGTGTGGATGAAGTGCACTCTGCTTTTGTAGAGAGCGACCCCTCAATGCCAGACTTCTGTCACCCTGACATACTTGTCACCTGGCAACACCCAGCTCCTGAATCAGACTGAGATGCGCAAACAATGGCTGTAAATTCAAGGGATAGTCAGGGCTCCAGGAAAAACCCCAGGTGGCTGCTTGATCTTTCCAGCTCCCTGGAAAACCCCACTGTTGGTGTCTGCATTCCTTCACTCACCACAGTGCGTTTAAGAAAAACCTGTAAGTCAAAACTCTCTGTACAGCCTGGTGACTACAGTTATAATACTGTACTGCATATTTGAAAGTCGCTGAGAGGAGACCTTAAGATAGGAGACCTTAAAAGTTTTCATCACAAGAAAAAAAAATTCCATGTGGTGACGGATGTTAACTAGACTCATTCTGTCATGTATACAAATGTTGATTCATTATGTTGTGCACCTGAAATTAATGTTAATTACCTCAATTTAAAGGAAAAAGTAAAACAGGCCTCTAGGGAGGACAAAAACTCTTTGTCCCTAGAGGCCTCAGACCTGCTCTTTGTGGATCCTCTGACTACTCGGCAGCAGCGGGGATTCATTCAAGGGCCCCTCACTGTGGGTCACTAGGCAGGATGTCTTCCAGGTGGTAAAGCCTTTCCCGGCCACAAGACCAGAGCCCTCATGGTGGCAAAGAAACTGTTAGAGACTGAGTTTCCTGCTTGGGGTGCACCTTCCAGTCTCTAATGATACAGGCACCCACATCAACCGGGCAAATCACATGAAAACCCTACGAACTTCTTGGAAGGATTGCTGCCCTGTTGACCTCAATCATCAGGCAACGTTGAAAGAATTAATGGGAAAAACAAATTCAAGCAGAATTAAGTGTTAATTATGGGACAACAGAGGCTGGGGAGGATGCTCTGATGTTTTTTGTTTTTCCAGATTTATTTATTTATTTATTTTTTGTTTGTTTTTCCAGATTTAGAGAGACCTTTTTCTCTTAGGTTACCTATGACTTAACAGCAATCTGGTAAAATATACTTTTGTTAGCAAAGATGAGACATCTACTTAAAAAAAAAAAATTTACTTATTTCTTTGGTTTCACCAGGTCTTCTTTGCAGCATATGAGCTCTTACTTGCAGCATGTGGGATCTAGTTCCCTGATCAGGGATTGAACGCGGGCCCCCTGCATGGACAGCAGAGTCTTAGCCGTTGGACATCTAGCCCTGAGACATCTATTTTTTATCCTTAACTGATCCTTCCAGAATTCAGGAAGTCTCAGTGACTATCCTTATTTTCCAGACAGTGTATCTGTTCACATAAATTCACTAAGAATCTGTTCTCCTGGTGACAGGACACAAATTGAAACACCATCATTTACCCAGGCTTGACTGGAATATCGTATTTGAGAGACGGGTGTAGATTTGGACGCGCCCACACAGCTTCAAGGAACTGCCTGGAGCAACTGAGCTGGTACCTGGCTTTCAGGCCTCCAGGAAAGCAATCTTAGAAAAGATTTAATGTGATCAGTCACCTTTCCTGCTGTGCTTATATAAACAATCAGGCCAAGTTTAACACAAACAAATGAGCTTTACTGCAATCATCTTTGGTTAAAGAAAAAAGGGTGGGGGAGTAACTATAAAGAAAAAAAAAAGGTTTTACCTCTGTGGCTATTAGATTCTACTCCTGCTAATTGTCTTGGAGCTTTTTTCACATATGTGTAAACTGGCCTGGATCCTGAATTTTTCTGGTTTCCTCAAATATCTAACTGATTCAAATTAACACTTCCAATTTTCTCCCCCCTTCTGATTTGGAATCAGGAAGAAGAAAAGCAGCCCTCATGCCCCTTCAGAAAGGGCCTCACCAAGTGTGCTTATCCACTGCCCCTTCGGGGAAACTAGAAGGTACGCTGGGGACCTCCCGACCACAGTGACACAGGCGAGAGGCAGCTGACACCAGGGTAGACAACTGCCTCAGCCCAACGTGCCGGATCCAGGCTTTAACTAAGCGTGAATCCTGTTCTTTACTCGGGCGTTGACCTGGGGAGATTATACCGTCACTTGCACCCCCCAGGCCACAGCTAAGGGGGTAATGCCTGGAATTTAGATTTTGTCCTGGCCTTATATAAAAGTTAACAGACCCCTGGTTTGAATGATAACAAACAGATAACGGTTCTTACAAATGAATCCACTAATGGGCCGTCTTCACAGAAGTGGTTTGTGCCCTGACAAGGCTCCTCTTTCTCTGGGGTGATTATGCTTCTCCTCGGGCCTGTGGATGCCTCAATGGTGGCACACAGCTGGGTAATGCTGGTCAGTTACATAACCATGCCCCCTACCTGCTCTAGAAAGGGCCTACCGGGAGGCTTTTCCTGATTCAGGATCCACTTCCTTTGGCAGGGCCCTACTTCCCTGATTAAGAGTAGATGTAAGTGAGGCTGTGATCAGAAACCTTAATTCTTGAAGAGACTGCAGATTCCGTTGCTATGACACTAGCTGCCTAAAGAAATATGTGGACCTTCTGGTCGAGGCTGCTGCTAATAGGATTGTTTAGTTGCTTAATCATGTCCGACTCTTTGCGACCCCATGGACTGTAGCCCACTAGGCTCCTCTGTCCATGGGATTTCCCAGGCAAGAATACTGGAGTGGGTTGCCATTTCCTCTTCCAGGGGATCGTCCCAACCCAAGAATTGAACCCGCATCTCCTGCTTAGCAGGCAGATTCTTTACCACTGAGCCACCTGAGAAGCTTGCCTGACAGGATGGCCCTCGATTATCTTCCCGCTGAGTGAGGTGGTATCTGTGCTGTGGCCAGCACCACTTGCTGCACCTGGGTGAACACTTTCAGAGAAGCTGAGACGCAGGTACAGAAGATCACTGAGGAGGCCACCCGGCTTAAGATGACTCCATGCTATACGCAGAAAATCCTAAAAACGCTACCAGAAAACTACTAGAGTTCATCAATGAATTCGGCAAAGCTGCAGGAGACAAAATTAATACAACAAATATCTTGCATTCCTACTACACTAACAACAAAAGATTGGAAAGAGAAATTAAGGGGAAAATCCCATTTACCACTGCATCAAAAAAAATACCTAGGAATAAAAAACTTGAGGAAAAAGATCTGTACTCTGAAAACTGTAAGATATTGATGAAAGAAATCAAACAGAAGACATGATGATGGAAATTCTCTGGTGGACTTTAAAAAAAAAAAGGTGGGTGTTAAAACTGAACTCATTTTTAGCATGTATACCTCAGGTTGGCGCTTTTGTATATGATTATCTTAATCACATTCACACGTTTGGAATTACCTGATTTTCTGTATGAGATTCTTCCACTTCTGCAGTAGATGCTGCACTTGCCAGGAGATGGCAAACAGGCAGCTTAGGGGTCCATGGAAACGCTAACAGGGACTAGTTTTCAGGGTACAGATCTTTTTCCTCCTCAATCATCACCCACGGGAATGAACCCGGGCCCTTGGCAGTGAAAGCACATAGGCCTCACTACTGGTCCATGGGGAATCCACAAGGTGGTGCTTATAATACTAAAGACAAATTAAGAGTAATACCAAAGTATGCAAATTAAACTTAGAATGGCAGAAGGTTCATTTCTGTAACTTCTTCTCTGTTCCTACACAGAGCCGCCTCGTCGACCCAGCTGCAAGATCTGTGACTTCTATAAATGTCACGTTTGAAATGTAGAAAACGTCACTGAGGCCAAGTGATTGTTTAAGCACCAGAGAGGGGCAGAGAGGGTGAGGTGACTGCCTGCCTGGCTGGGAATATGGACTCCACACAGAAAAAAACTGCTAAAACCAGTAAGTGAATTCAGCAAAGCAGCAGGGTATAATGTTAACATACAAAGATTCGGTTGCATTTCTAGCCACTGTAGAAAACAGTAGGGAGGTTTCTCAGAAAACTGAAAATGGAATTACCATGTGTGTCAGCAATCCCACTCCTGGGCATATATTCAGCCAAAACGAAAATTCAAAAAGATACAGGCACCCCTATATTCACAGCAGCACACAGCCATCGACAGATGAACGGATGAAGGAGATGTGGGGTGAGCACGTACATAGAATAGAATACTGCTCAGCCGTAAAAAAAACGAAGTAATGCCACTTGCAGCAACGTGGCTGCAACGAGATTATCACACTAAGTGAAGTAAGAGAAAGACAGATACCACACGATGTCATTTATGTGTGACATCTGAAATCCGACACAAATGCACTTATCTATGAAACAGAAACATGGACATAGAGAACAGAGTGGCGGCTGTGAAGATACATGGGGGGACGGAGGGATGAACTGAGAGTCCAGGGTCAGGAGATAAAGCTTTTATATACAGCATGGATAAACAAGGTCCTACTATATAGCACAGGGAACTGTATTTAATATCCTGTGATAAACCAAAATGGAAAAGAATTATGTAGAAAAGAATGTGTGCATGTATATCTCAATCACTTTGTTTACAACAGAAAATACAACATTGTGACTCAACTATACTGCAATTAAAAAAAACCCAAATTAGTTGCATTTCTATCCTCAATGAACAATTTGAAAACAAAGAAAAAAATTCCATTTATAATACCGTCAAAAAGAATAAAATACTTAGGAATGAACCAAGGAGGTGAAAGGCTTGTACACTGAAAGCTACAAAACGCTGGTCCACAGATGGGGAGATTTAATACTGCTTCGCCAGTGCTACCCAGAGGGATCTACAGATTCAACGCTATGCTTGTCAAAATCCCAACACAGAAATAGGAAAATTCATCCGAAAACTCATATAGAATCCAGGGACTCTGCTGGTGGTCCAGTGGTTAAGACCCTCTGCTTCCACTGCAGGAAGCTGGGGTTCCATCCCTGGTCAGGAAACTAAGACCCCACATGCTGCACAGCGCAGCCAAAAAAACAAACAAACATGAATTAAGAGTAAAAGGAGCGGCCAGGGAAGGCCGTGGGTGAGACACGTTCTGAGCAGAGGATGAGGGGTCGGAGGTCTGCCGGCTAGCAGCCTTCCGGCCAGAGGAAAAAGAGAAAACGATCCTCGTGTACAAACACAAACCTCGGATGTGAGAACAGAGGACATGGGAGGGGATGCGACAGGAGGGAAGTGCAGGACGGCACGGCTGGGCGAGGGGGCCCTTAAACACAGCGGCCTTTATTCCTAGTGGAGTGGGGGCTGGGGGCGGCGCGGGAGGACCGGAGCGCCAGACTGTGTGGTGACTGAGCTCTTCAAAGGGCCGCTCTGGCTTCTGCAGGGAAAAGACACAGATGCTCCAGACAGACGCCGGGGAACGGCCCGGCCGCGCTGTTCTCACCTGAACACCCTCCTCTCTGGGGCTGGATCTCTGTCATCCAGAACTCCTCTCTCTCCAACTCAGATATCATGTCTGGCTTGGAGGACTGGTGCCCTGAGAAAAAAAAGGTGGGGGGGGGAAGTACTGAACAATTCTGGTTCCAATCCCATGATGAACATTTTTCATCAGACCCACTGTGAAAAATACATATAGTCTCCTTAGTGACTACCCCACACAAACTACTGAAATAAAAGCCAGAATGACCTGGCTCTCGTTGTGGTCATCACATCCTTTGTAGACTCCCACACTCCTTACTGTAAGCACTGCAGTTACCGCTACAATGTGCACCATTCTGGCCAAGGGGCTCTGATGTTGCTACTTTATTCTACATTATGGTAAGAATGCTAAAGCAATTTACTAATTTCATGATGCACCAATGGATCAGGACCCACAAGTTTACAAAAGATATAATAGGAAAGGGTTTTGTGTGGTTTTTTTTTTTTGGCTGCAAGGCATGTAGGATCTTAGCTCCCCAACCAGGGATCGAACCCACACCCCCTGCATTGGGAGGCGAATTCTTAACCACTGGACCACCTGGGGAAGTTTCAAGGAGAGAGTTAAATTTGGGATTTAAAAAAAGCAAGCTATAATATGAAATTAGGAGCCAGGTACAGTCAAGCTCAACTGTTCACACAATTCATTTACAAAAGACTAATGTTTACCTTGGAACAAAGACTAGGAACATTTTGTCTCTGTGTTTTCCAAAGGGACTGGAAAACTGGTCTCTGAGGAGTCCCAAAGTCTTGAAGTAGCGGGCAGAAGGCCAGGGACGCTACTAAACATCCTAAAATGCTCAGGACAGTCTCCACGACAGATCACCTGGCCCCAAAAGTCAGTAGTGCCGACGCAGGGAACCCTACAGGGGTGATGCCAAGTCACAGGGCGCCATCCTCACCCACGGACAGCAGGTTCCGGAAGTTCTCCAGCATCACATCTCGGTACAGCTTCCTCTGGGCCAAGTCCAGCAGCCCCAGCTCCTCCTCGGTGAAGGTCACAGCCACATCCTTGAAGGTCAGTGCCTCCTACGACACCAAACAAATGTAGCCTCAGTCCTACAACCAACTGCCTTTGAGGGAAGAGCAGCACAGAGACGGTGGAGAAGACACATGGGAAGCTGTTCCAGATTCTAAGTGACCGCCTTTTAGGAGACAGTTTCCTCTTCCCCTTCCACAGTCACACCAGAGACGCAGGGAGTGGGAGGGGGATGGTGGAGGAAGGAATGAAAAAGAAAAATTCTAAAACCTTCCGTGCACGCAACACGGCACCCTTTGTATGGTCGTGTCTCTAGAACTGTCGTCCTTCAATCATGGTATACATGCATTTTACAATTTGAAAGTGCCACGTTTTGTAAGAAATGTTGAGTTCATTGGCTCCCAAGAGTATTTAACAGTGCCCATCTCCTCCTCTGAGTGGGCAGTACCACAATTTTGTCAATGCCTGCCCATCTAACCAGCCTTCAGTACCTCGAGTGGAGGCAGGTATACAGTTCATTCTGTCTCAGGAGCGTGCCATATCTATCAGTGCAGCAGCGTTCAGTGCCAAGGTGAAGAACACAGGTTTTGGAAACTGAATGCTTCAGTTCACACTCTCTGGCTCCACTTCTAACTTTACGGTCTTGGACAAGTCACCTAACTTTTCAATCCCTCAATCTCCTCATCTGCACAAAAGAACATCAGGGACTTCCCCGGTGGTCCAGTGGCTAAGTGAGAACTCCCAATATAGGGGGCTCAGGTTCAATCCCTGGTCAGGGAACTAGATTCCACATGCTGCAACTAAGATCCAATGCTGTCAAATAAATAATTACTTTTTTTAAAAATAAAAAGGCGACTCACCATAGGGTACTTGAAGGGATTAAATGAGAATGTGCAAAAGATTTAGGATAGTACCTGACACGTGTCATTAAATAAATATTCAACAAATGTCAGCCACCACTATTCCTATTATCATTATTTGTGTCTGCCTGGTACTTCGCCCAAGTGAAAAATACATTTAATCATTCCAAATAATGATACAAAAATTTAAGGATTTAAACCTATTGAAGATGCTGCAAAAACAAACAATCATATTTTCATATAGACCTCAGCCAACCTGTCTGGTTATTTCCTTAGGTTAAGTTCCAAGAAGTGGCAACTGCCTATCAAAAAATACGCACCTCTAGGGACAAAGGTCCATCTAGTCAAGTCTATGGTTTTTCCAGTGGTCATGTATGGATGTGAAAGTTGGACTGTGAAGAAAGCTGAGTGCTGAAGAATTGATGCTTTTGAACTGTGGTGTTGGAGAAGACTCTTGAGAGTCCCTTGGACTGCAAGGAGATCCAACCAGTCCATTCTAAAGGAGATCAGTCCTGGGTGTTCTTTGGAAGGAATGATGCTAAAGCTGAAACTCCAATACTTTGGCCACCTCATGAGAAGAGTTGACTCATTGGAA
>NW_011494885.1:1357348-1371401 GCF_000754665.1 Bison bison bison
TCTGGGAGTTGGTGATGGACAGGGAGGCCTGGCATGCTGCAATTCATGGGGTTGCAAAGAGTTGGACACGACTGAGCGACTGAACTGAACTGAGGGACTTCCCTGGTGGTCCAGTGGTTAAGAATCACCTGCCAAATGCAATACTCTAAAGCAATTATCCTTCCAGTTAAAAAAAAAAAAAGAATCCACCTGCCAAGGTAGGGGATAGTAGTTCCATCCCTGGTCCGAGAAAATCCCACATGCTTCTGGGCACTAAGCCCGTGCACCACAACCACTGAGCCCACGTGCCTAGAGCCCCTGCACTGCAACGAGAGATGTCACCGCAGTGAGAAGCCCGTGCACCAAAAATAGAGAGTAGCCCTCGCTCTCCGCAGCTAGAGAAAGCCCGAACACAGCAAAGACCCAGTAAATAAAGTAACGTACCACAGGGCCGCAAAGAGTCCGACATGACTGAGCGATTGAGCACAGCACAAAATAAAACATTTTTTAAAAAAGAAAGAATCTGCCTGCCAATGCAGGGGACCCAGTTTCAATTCTTGTTCCAGGAAGATTCCACACGCTGCGGGGCAACTAAGCCCTTGCACCGTAACTACTAAGCCCGAGCTCCAGAGGCTGTGCTCCACAAGAGAAGCCACAGCAGTGAGAAGCCCGCTCACCGCCTTCAGGCAGCAACAAAAAAGACTCAGCAGAGCCACAGATAAACAAATGAGACTATTTCCCTAAAGGTTTCGCTCATCTCTGCACTTGCTCTGACTGGAGTCCTGAGCACTGATGTATTAAACAACTAGTTGGCACATCTGGCAAAGAAGAGGCAGGCACTTAGAAAAGGCAGGACGTGAGGGGAGTGTTATTTTTGGAGTCCTCCAGCCACCGGCCCTGCCAGGTGTCTACACGACTCGGCCTCAGGGCCCAGAATAGAGCAGTCTCTTCTCCTGGCTCTCTCCATTTACCCTCATCCAACTCCTGAAAAGATCTAGCCCAGGCAATGGAAACTCTGGTGTCAGCTGGGGACTGAGCAGATTTTAATAGGAAACTGAAAGCTCACAAATCTGTTAAAATGCAGCTGTATTTTAACTGTATCTTAATACAGCTAACTGTATTTTAGCTGTAATGCAGATACAAGGCATCTATGGTAAAGAACCCGCCTGCCAATGCAGGAGACTCGGGTTCAATCCCTGGGTCGGGAAGATCTCCTGGAGAAGAAAATGGCAACCCACTCCAGTATTCTTGCCTGGAAAAATTCATGGACAGAGGAGCCTGGGGGGCTATAGTCCATGGGGTCACAAAGAATCGGACACGACTGAGCACACACACATATCCTTACACAGTTGCTCCATAGAGTAAATGTCTGGTAAGTCCCTGATGCTACTAGACTCTCCAAACTCAAGTGTGTCCCTCTAAAATATATTCATACGGCAATGAATAAAACAGACACTTAACTATAATAGATACACGTGTAACTCAGAATTACAGAATCTAGTCTTTCTTGGAACTTCCTTGGTGGTTCAGTGGCTAAGACTCCACGCTCCCAATGCAGGGGGCCGGGGTTTGATCCCTGGTCAGGGAATTAGATCCCACATGCTGCAACTAAGACCCAGCACAGCCAAATAAATAAATAAATAACTCAAAGGAAAAAAAAAAACCTCTAGTTCTTTTTGTCTGAAAACAAAACTATTTTCTCTGAGTTCAATATCAGTTGGATTCTGTTACACTAAACCATATTTTAGACAATTTAGACACAAAACTTGAGGCTCCCCATGAGAAAAATGAGCTCTGAAAATTTTAGAAAGAAAATGGCAGAGCACTCAGAATTCCTGTTTGGGAAGAAAGGTTATATGAAGGAAAACTGTCACTGCGAACATTTTGAAATGGTAAAATTCATTGTTTTTTAGTTGCTAAGTCGTGTCCAGCTCTTTGCAACACCATGGACTGTTGCCCGCCAGGCTCCTCTGTCCACGGGATTCTCCAGGCAAGAATACTGGGGTGGGTTGCCGTTTCCTTCTCCAGGGGATCTTCCCGACCCAAGAATTGGACCCAAGTCTCCTGCCTTACATGTGGGTTCTTATCACTGAGTCACCAGGGAAGCCCTATGAAATTCATTAACCACATAAATATGGACAACAGGGAAAAATATTAGGTAAATTATGGAAAGTGATATGACCATTTAAGTTGCAGGTGCTATACAATCAAATTTTAAAAATCCCAAATGGTACTGAAACTATAATCACAAATCTATACACGTAAATACAAATGAAAAGGAATGTGGGAAGATGAAAACTGATTTGTAAACATGTTTATAATGTGGGAGCTATTTTTTATTTTTTAACAATATTAATTTTGGAGACATCTCTAGTGGTCCAGTGGTTAAGAATCTACCTTGCAATGCAAGGGACTCCAGTTTGATCCCTGGTGGGGGAACAAATCCCACATGTCGTGCTGCAATTAGTTAGGCCCGTGGGTCACAAGTACTGAAGCCGGGAGCCATGACTAGAGACTGTCCTGCAATAAAATATCCCATGTGATGCAACTAAGACCTGATGCAGCCAAATAAGTATTTTTTTTTTAAAATATTCTCACACCATTATTTGGAAATAAAAAGCAAGGGCCCGTCACACAGTTCCTCAGGTGCCTTTGGTTCCCTCTTACCTTTCCTGAGCAGGAGAAAACCATGTCCAGTCTTTGTGAAATGAGATGTCATTTTAAGAAACAGGCACATCCGACTCACCTGGAGTTTGGTCATTTTTTTCTCCCTCTTCCTTCTGGGGAAAGGCCGAGTTCTGGGAAGGTAAAACTGGGGAAGGGAAAGAAAGCCACGGTGAGACAGCTGCCGGGATGGCTGAAGCACGTGGGGCTAAATGTACAGGAAGAGGGTCCCCTTTCTCTCGGCAATCGCAGTGACGACATAACCCCGTGAGAACGGAGCTAGATTCCAGCTCCCTGGGCCCCCCTTGGCCAGCTGCCTGAGTTCATGAACAATCCAGAAACAGCCCTACCCTAAGTGTTTCTTATAAGCTCCCAGGGTATTCCTGAGGCTGGCTATCAGAGGAAATGAGATGCAGACAGGCAGCACCAACAACTTAATGGGGCCAACATGTCTGGGATCCAATTCCGGCCTTTCTGCTTGTTTTCTACTTGTCACATAAACCTTGAGCGGGCTGTTAATCTCTCTGATCTCAGTCCAGTCTACTTGTAAATAAATGGGCACAACAGCGCCCTAACTCCCTGTGCCCTGCAGCTTCCGACAAGAGGTCCTCTTGACTCATAAAACTTCCACAGAAGACGGATCTTAGGAAACACTGACTTCACAGATGATGGCTCCTGAGTTTCCCTCACTTCCAGAAAAAAGTCTAATTCGGACAAGTGGTCTCACAGGTGATTTGTACTGTTGTTAATGAAGGTTAAATGGTCAAGGAATTTTCCTCCTTAATAAGCTTAACTACTTGCATGTGTTGTTAAGCTGGAGGCACTCAACTAGGTTTCTTCTAGAATATGCATGAAGGTAAACAATGACTAATAAAAACCTAAGACTAAGAAATCATGCTTCATTTAAATTAATGACACAGAGTTGTTACACAATACTAGGCATTTTAAAAAATTAAGGCCCGGCTAGGCTGCAGGCACCGTGCTAAGCTGTGAGCAGGATCACTCTGAAATGAAGCAGGACCCTGTGGTCCCTCCCCCGTATAGTCTCAGCCTGCCTTTTGTCTGTGGACAAACTTTAGCCAAAGAAGAAATTTAATCAGAGAAGTGAGAATATGCAGAAAAAAAGGGAAAAGAGTCCAAGGAGAACAAATGATCAATAGTTTGGTCATTAAGCACAGTCAAGGACTTTTAGCTCCTTCTCAAGGGCTAGGAATAATATTCTGAGTCATATCCAGTGAACTGTCTTATAGATAGAAACCTCCACCAGGTGGAAGAAGTTAACTACATGATGACCAGACTGTGGCCATGACATAAGCTGCCATCCCAAGAACTGGCCTCAATGAAATGGGAACCAACCAACCCTGGAAGTGAAGAGTAGCTGTACCTAAAACAACTAAGATGATGCTAGTCAGACCACTGATGATCAATTTCCAGATGACTGTCACAGCTGACTGTGCTGTTATTGCAGGTCGTCCCCTCCTCCCTCTGTCTATAAAAGATCTTGCCCACTGACTGGGGGTGAGGGTACTCAGTCTTTGGACAGGTATTCCTCTCCTTGCCAGCATCCAAAATAAAGCAAACTTTCCTTTCCACCAATCTGATCTCTTTACCGGCTTTTGAGAAACAATCAGCCAGACTCCGCTGTTATAATTTCTCTGGGATAAGCCACAGAGGAGTTTTCCCTGAATCCAGCTGAAAACAACTTTCCTTCCTAAACAAGTGTCCAGAAAGAGTCCAGGAATCCAGGACCAAACCCACGGTCAGTGACGAGGGAAAGGACAGCGGGGCTGCTGCTGGAGCTCCGACCCCATCTCCGCTCGCAGGAACTTCCCAAACAACAGGGCGCCTGAGTGTTTAGTGGACTTTATGGTAACATCCAACATCTTACCGTACTCAGCCCTGTTCTTTTCAAATATAATCTCAATCCTCAGAAGACCACCACTACGAAAGAACTAACCCGAGGAAACAGGCAGAGAGATTACACAAGCCGCTCAATAATTTGCCCAAGAAAGCGACAGAGCTGGCCCCTGGTTCCCCGAGGAGGGCTGAGGGAGCAGAGCGCGGGAGACCCTCAAACTCGACGCAGGACGCGAGCCCGCCCCCAACTCGCGACTCCAGGGGAGCGCCGCGGCTCCCTGCCGCTCCCCGCCGATCGCCGAGGATTCCCTGCCCCAGGAGCGAGGACCGGGTCTCTGCTGGCCCCACGCAGAGGCCGGCAAGGATTGCAGGGACGCTGGGTTAACTCACCTCCCGGGAAGCAATCTCGGCCCCAACCTGGCCTTCCCAAAGCGGAAGTGCCTTGGGCTATACACAGTTCCCGGACTACACTTCCCAGAATCCCCACGAAGCGCCTCAGATTTCACGCAACTCCCGGACTACATTTCCTAGAATGAAGTTCGCCCCTGCTTCCCACCAGCTGTCTTGGGTTTTGACTGGAGAAGGTTCGGATTTAAAGTCGCAGGTGCTGGACCTGTCAAATTCCTTTCTGTTTTATTCAGTTATTAAAACTTATGAGAAAATAATGCTGTAAATGCGAACTTTAAAAAAATGCAGCCGTATAAGAGAGAAAAGCAAGGCTTGCGCTACCAAAATAAATTAAAAAACAATTTTTTTAAGGGAAGACAAAAGGTGGACTAAGAAATGGGAAATATAAAAGTAACTTAGGCTGGGCTGCCTAACACAGAACTTATGGAACACTGGATTTTTCACTTGCTTCGAATTCTGGCTCCCCAAATATCGGCAACAAAATTTGTTAATGAAACAGAAACGTAGTTTATTGCTTACCGCAGTAAGGAAGAACACCTCCACAGAGCTTCAGCACCTTGACGGTGTGCACAGAGCCCGGAAGCCAAGGTTGGAATTTACTGATAATTGGAAGTTTGATTTAAGGTGAGTTTTTCAGTGCAGAAGAGGAATGGGATTGCTTGACGGTCAGGATGCTGTAGTCCAGGACTGGTGGGAGCAGCAACGATTTTTGTGAGGTGAGGAAACTACAGCTGAAATTGTTGACCCTCTCTTTAGATGAGATGGAAGAGTGGATGGGTGCTTGTGGAAGTTTCTCTAAAACTCAAGCAATTTACTTGGGCAAGAATCTTTTGGAATAATAATGGCATGACAACAAAACTTACTAGTTATGTACTCTTGCCTGGAAAATCCCTTGGACAGAGGAGCCTGGTAGGCTGCAGTCCATGGGGTCTTGAAGAGTCCGACACAACTGAGCAACTTCACTTTCACTTTTCACTTTCATGCATTGGAGAAGGAAATGGCAACCCACTCCAGTGTTCTTGCCTGGAGAATCCCAGGGACAGGGGAGCCTGGTAGGCTGCCGTCTATGGGGTCACACAGAATCGGACACGACTGAAGTGACTTAGTAGTAGTAGTAGTAGTTATGTTAATATAAACAGTAAATTGTAGGAGGGAAGGTAGGGGTCACCAACCAGCTGGGGGTTGGTATTGTTAGGGGAACCACTGACTGAAACCACCCACCCTGGCCAGACATCAGAGTAACCACTTGCACGAGTTACCAGGACCAGGAGATCATGGTAAAGAGTGCAGAACTAACAAGCTGCCACCAATCAGAAGACTTCGAGAAAGGTCAAAAGGAGAGAGAAGACTCCAGTCCACATGTCCTACCAACCTCCCAGAATCCTTCTGGTTGGAATCCATCTTGGCTGAGTAATGTGAGCACCACCAGGAAGGATCCTGAGTAGGAATGATTGGCCAGAGACAACCTGGAAACTAACCCAATTACTATAAAACCCGAGACTGAGAGCCACGTGGCAGAGCAGTCCTCCTGGGTTCCCTTAGCTGCCTGCTCTCCACCTGGGCGTCCCCTCCCAATAAAGTCTCTTGCTTTGTCAGCACGTGTGTCTTCTTCACATCCTAATGAAAGCTGGATGTGCTGGCCAAGAGCCTGGCAATGCAACCAGGCTGCTGAGACTTACTCCTGGCTCTGCCATTTCCTGGCTGTGTGACCCTCAGTACAAGCCATTGTTCAAGGAACCTCTCTGTGCCTCTCTTCCCTCTCCTGTAATGGATGGGTCATATGAGGATTATGCAAGCTGATACGTGCAAAGCGTTAGAGTCTCTGCCTATTAGTAAGTGCTTCATAGCTGCTAATAATTATCGTCATTATGATTAAAGTCACCATGTGATACATACAGGAACCACACATTTAGTGCTGGTTTGTTTCTAAAGAAACGTGTCTTAGATCATGAAAGTATTATCAATAATTATATGTCTACAACTCGATAACAAAAAAACAACCAACTGAAAAATGGGCAGACCTAAAGAGATATTTCTCCAGAAAAGAAATACAGATGGCCAATAGGCACGTGAAAAATATGCCCAACATCAATAATTATTCGAGATATGCAAATCAAAACTACAATGAGTTACTACCTCGCGCTGGTCAGAATAGCCATCATTAAAAAGTCTACAAATAACACATGCTGGAGAGGGTGTGGAGAAAAGGGAATCCTCCTACCCTTTTGGTGGGAATGTAAGTTGGTGCAGCCACTATGAAAAACAGTATGGAGGTTGCTCAGAAAAAAAGTCGACTTACCATATGATCCAGCAACTCCACTCCTGGACATATGCCCAGACAAAACTATCATTTAAAAAGATACATACACCCCTATGTTCATAGCAGCACTATTCACAACAGCCAAAACACAGAAACAAATGCTTATCAACAGATGAATGGATAAAGATGATATGGTACATGTATATATGCGATGGAATACTACTCAGCCATAAAAATAACGCCTTATGCAGCAACGTGGATCCAATTAGAGATTAGCATGCCAAGTAAGTCAGAAAGAGAAAGACAAATGCCTATGATATCACTTACATGCAGAATCTAAACTATGGCACATATGAACCTATCTACAAAACCAAACAGACTCATAGGACAGAATTGTGGTTGCTGGGCTGAGGGTGGGCAGTGGGAGGGGGATGCACTGGGAGTTTGGGGCTGGTAGATGCAAACTATTACATTTAGAATGGATAGATAAGAACGTTGGTTAAAGTTGCTGGCCCCTTGGTCATAAAACAGTGGTTACCAAATATGTAAGCAGTTATTGTATTCTTTTTTTAAAAACTGTGCCGCATGTCTTGCAGGATGTTAGTTCCCCAACCAGGGATTGAATCCAAGCTCAGCAGTGAAAGCACGGAGTCCTACCTAGTGGACCACCAGGGAATTCCCAGTTATTGTATTCTTAATTGCCATTCACTCAGAAAAAAACAGTGATAGTTTTGCTTAAGAATATACTTGATGAAACAGTAAAAGTTATTAATTTTACCTGGTAACTCAGGTAAATTAGGCATTTGTTTATGGACAACACCCTTTTCTTGAAAGAACTGGGAAACTACAGTTGGTTACATCCAGGTATTTGGCAGAACTTTTGGAAGTGAGCACTGGCACTTCAGAGAAAGTTACTGTCAGCATCTGTTGCCAATGACCAAACTTATGCTTTCAAGAAACTATAAGGGGCTTCCCTGATGGTCCAGTGTGAAGACACCACACTTCCACTGTAGGGCGCACGGTTCAATCCCTGGTAATCCCTCATGCCATGCATTGTGTCCAAAAGAAAAAGAAAAAAAAAAGTATCAGAATTTTGGAAAATTTGTGTCACTAAGAGCTTGACAGGTTCCCAGTGCTTAAAGACTTCAGGTCTTTAAAGATAGAACTTTTCTGATGAGATGGGTGATGGTATGGACAAATGTGATTTTTTAAAGGTATTATGAAATCAATAAAACTCAGTCATTTCGTATTTTCCAAATGAGGGATGCATAATTTCACAAAACCACGAATAGATAAAAAGACTCAAAAAAGTACAGGACAAACCAAAGAATTTTAATGGAATAGAGTAAGAAGATACTCTGAGATGGTTTCAGGTTGTACACTGCAATAACCTTAAGAAACTATCACATACGGAACTTGGGTGCAGTATCAAAGGTGAGCATTACCTGTAAAGTCTATCAATCTTTTCTTTCTTAATTATAACTGTGGGGCTGGGTTTTTGTCATTACTTCAACCAAAATAATATATCACCACAGGTAACAGAAGATATGAAAATCCAGCTTTTTTTCTCATAAAAAACAAAAAGATTTGCAAAAATGCAAAACATTGCTACTCTTGTTAAATTTGTTTTTGGAAATACCGTTTTCTCATAAAAGCTAGTTCTGTTATTGGTTTATTTTAAAAATAAACTAATCAAAGTTTTAAAGTAATTTTTAAAAAGTATTACTATTCCTAAACAGTAAATAACACTTTTCATCTGGTCACCCTAAATGTAATTTGTACAAAGCCCTTAGACTGGAACTTAACTAAGGTGTAACTACTGGCATCCCTCACAACCAAATAAATAGTGCGAGTATCTTTACAGGAGAAGAATGCCAAGTCCTACTCACATGGGGCCCTGGGCCAGGAGCCGAGGGGTCAGTCACTCCCTCCAGTTCAGTTGAGTCCGGCTGTTTGCAACTCCATGGACTGCAGCACGCCAGGCTTCCCTGTCTATCACCAACTCGCAGAGCTTGCTGAAACTCATGTCCATCGAGTTGGTGATGCCATCCAACCATCTCATCCTCTGTCATCCCCTTCTCCTCCTGCCTTCAATCTTTCCCAGAATCAGGGTCTTTTCAAATGAATCAGTTCTTCGATTCAAGTAGCCAAAGTATTGCAAGGAAGTGACCACTCCCTTCACGTCAGTGCAAGTCCTTATGAAGTCAGGGCTGGGGAAGGAAAGGAATTTGTGAAATATCACCATGGCTCAAATGAACCACAGAAGGGCTTCCAACGCTACTAGGAAAGAATTGCTATTAATCCATTTTATAGATGTGCAAACAGGCATAGAGAGATTATAAAATTTATGCAATATTACACTGCTAGAAAATAGCTAACAGATGGGAGAGGTTAGCTGGGGGAACTGAGCATGGAAGGGACTGCAACCCGGGCCCCGCGCCCAACTCCGTGTGAGGATATCTCCCCAAACTCTAGCCGACTCCGTCTAATTGAACTAAAAATGTCGTCCTTACACCTCAAACATCCTTTTTCTCCTTAAACCCACAACCGGTTTGCTGCTGCTTGCAGAGCAACTCTTAAGTTCGGAAAAGTTGCCGGAAGCGAAACTGACAATCACTACAAAGGAAGAGTTAGTCACAACCTCGTCCGCCTGGGCCGGAAGTGCCTGCAACTACCAGGTGCCCTAGATCAATGTTTCCCAGAATACCCCGTCACGGCCCTTTGGGAACGGAAGTGCCTGGGACACCACGGAGTTCCAGCACTACACTTCCCAGAATGCGGGAGGAGACAACATCCACTGCCCGGGCCCTCTGGGCGGAAGTGCCCTGGAGTATTCTGAACTCCAGAGAGGTGCTTCCCAGAATGCCGCGGGAGACCGCTGTCCATGGTCCTGCCAAGTGTTTGTGGCTAAGGGGAGCGCCTGGACAACACTTTCTACAGTGGCCTAGGGCAGCGAAGACTACAGCCCAGTCTTCTAGGACGGAAACGTGGAATACTACTCTAAGTATCTGGGTTAAATTTCCCAGAGTCCTAGAGGGGAAAATATTCGATAGACATGGTTGTGGAGCCCAAATGGCGCCAAAAAAAAAAAAAAAAGCTCTAGCGGACTGAGCACCACTGACAGCTTGCCTGACCAGAAGTTTCTTTCTCCAGTTTCTAGAGTGGCTGCAAGGTAGTGCTTACTGTCATGAAGCCCTTGGGTGTTATGAATAAGTGGGTTCAATTTGGATGAATTCTGTGCTGCTGACTGAGCCCAGTTTTCCCTTTTATCACTCCCCCCTCTTTTTTCATGTAACTGTGGTGTTGCAGAAGACTCTTGAGAGTCCCTTGGACTTCAAGGAGATCCAACCAGTCCATTCTGAAGGACATCAGCCCTGGGATTTCTTTGGAAGGAATGATGCTAAAGCTGAAACTCCAGTACTTTGGCCACCTCATGCGAAGTGTTGACTCACTGGAAAAGACTGATGGTGGGAGGGATTGGGGGCAGGAGGAGAAGGGGATGACAGAGGATGAGATGGCTGGATGGCATCACTGACTCGATGGACTTGCGTCTCAGTGAACTCCGGGAGGTGGTGATGGACAGAGAGGCCTGGCGTGCTGAGATTCCTGGGGTGGCAAAGAGTTGGACACGACTGAGCAACTGATCTGATCTGATCTGATCCTAATAAGCTATTGTCAAGAAAATATCTTGTATAGGAGAGAAAAGTGAAGCTTGAACTATGGGAAGAAAATAAAAATTGTTACAGAATGGGAGCAATGTGTGAGTTAAAAATGGAGATCTTGAAAGAGCATTGGCCTGAACTGCATTGGAAAATTTAAGGAACACAAGATCTCAGTCTTACCTCGACTGGCTTGCCTTCTTTGTTCCATGTGTACCTGGATGCATCTGAAACTTCTACCAGTGTCAGCTGGTGTAGACTGTTGATTCAGAAGTATTCAGTTCAGTTCAGTCGCTATCATGCCGACTCTTCGCAACCCCATGGACTGCAGCATGCCAGGCTTCCCTGTCCATCACCAACTCCCTGAGCTTGCTCAAACACATGTCCATTGAGTTGGTGATGCCATCCAACCATCAGAAGTACTACAAAATCACAAAAAGACAAATGTTCATTAGGTCATAATGCAGAAGTATTTAAAATTCCTAGCATTTCCTTAGTTTTAATTTCTCACTTTAAAAGTGAATGAAAGCTACACTGGCAGGGAACTGGAGTAAACACTGCAACACTTAAAAGGGTAAATCGTATATAAAATCTTGAGAATATTTCTTTTTAATCTTGAGATATCACATCACCTACTACTAACCTGCTCTTGGCACAGTAAATCCAATGAGTTAATGATATGCCTTATTATTCCACATGCCAATTGAAATCAGAGAGGCCATGATTTATCATGTGAAATAGGGGCTCAAGTCTAGAAAAACTATACAACAACAAAACTGATTACCACCAAAATTGAAAAATCTCACAAAATCCAAAAAGGCTGTCCTGTCTACTTTTCAATGGCATAAGAATGAAATAATCTATAGTGAAAACTTAAAAAAAAAAAAAAAACACTGGAGAAAAAAGTTAAATGTGCATAAACACATCTTACAAATGAAACATTATTGACATGCTTCCCCATGTGCTTCATTTTTTCCTTTCTTTTTTAATAACTGACATAAGTACAAATCCATGACATCTTGTCACTTCTCCCTAAAATATTTTCATATATTTCTCAAAAATATAGGACATTTATTTTCATAACCACAATCTAGGTGGCTCAGTGGTACATAATCTACCTGCAGAAGCTGGAGACGGGTTCAGTTCCTGGGTCGGGAAGAGCCCCTGGAACAGGAAATAGCAATCTGCTCTAGTATTCTTGCCTGGGAAATACCATGGACAGAGGAGCCTGGAGTGTTACAGTCCATGGGGTTGCCAAGAGTGGGACACAAGTGAAAATGCACTCATGCATGTACTCACTATCACACTGAACAAAATTAATAGTCTCAATAATAATTTACTCTATCCTTACTTTAAGTTCCAAATTCTTCCAAGTGTTTTACACTCTTTAAAAAATCTATATCAAAATATGTTCATTCAATGCATGATTTTTGCATAAGTCTTGTGACCCTCCTGCATCTTTATATTGTCCACTTTTTTTTTTCACTAGAAAAATATTTCATTCTAGTAAGTGTGTAGTTCCATCTCATTGGGGTTTTAACTTGAATTTCCTTGATGATAGTGATGCTGATTCTAATATGTCCATATGTCTAATACATTCTTTGGTGAAGTGTCTGTTCAAAACTTTTGCTTATATACTTTTTTTAATGGGTTATTTTCTTGGTGTTGAACACAAGTTCTTTTTTAGTGTTATGTTTCACAAATATTTTCTCCCAGTCTGTAGCTTCTCTTTGTATTTTTACAAATGTCTTTTGAAAAGCTGAGGTTTAAAATTTTGATGAAGCCCAACTTATCAAATTTTCTTGTATGGATCATACGAAAAACTTGCCTATTCAAGCTGACAGGTGATGAAAAAAACTGTCCAGTTTCTTCAAGAACTTCTTATTATTTAGGATTAAAAATTTCATTGAAAATCCATTTTGAGTAAACTTTTTATACAGTGTGGTGTATAGGTTAAGATTCACTCTTTTGCATGTTGATGTTTAATTATTCCTGCACATTTCAATGACATACTGTTTCTCTCATTGAATTGCCTTGGCATGTTTTTAAAAATATCAATTGACCACATATATGGCTCTATTTTTGGACTCTATTTAACATCCTACTGTTCTATATGTTTATCGATTTACACACTGTCTCAATTTACAGTAACTGTAACTTTATGGTAAGTCTTGAGATCAGATATTATGAATCTTCAAATATTGTTCTTCATTTTTTATATTTTTAAGGCTATTCTTGTTTCTTTGCTTTTTGCATAGATTTTTTTAAATAGCGTGTCAATTTCTGCAACATCTCCTGCTGGGATATTGAGCAGGACCATGGGCTTCCCTTGTGGCTCAGCTGGTAAAGAATCCACCTGCAATGTGGGAGATCTGGGTTCGATTCCTGGGTTGGGAAGATCCCCTGGAGACGGGAAAGGCTACCCACTCCAGTATTCTGGCCTGGAGAATTCTATGGACTGTGTGGTCCATGGGGTTGCAAAGAGTTGGACACAACTGAGTGACTTTCATGTTCACGTTCATGTTGCACTTAAAGATCAATTTAGGATAAATGGCTTACCAATATTGACTCTTCCATTTTATGGAACAAGCTCTTTATTTGTTTGATTAGTCTTTTAATTCTTTCATCACTAATTTTACTGTGCAGTATAGAGATCACACACCCCCATCCCAACCACCAAATTATATATTGGGCACTACTGTAATTGGTACTATGCTGTGTGCTTAATTGATCAGTGCTACCCGACTCTCTGTGGCCCATGGACTGTAGTCCACCAGGCTCCTCAGGATTTCCCAGGTAAGAATACTGGAGCAGGTTGCCATTTCCTACTCTAGGGGGTCTTCCTTACCTAGAGATCAAACTGCATCTCTTGGCATCCCCTGCATTCGCAGGCAGATTCTTTACCACTAGTGCCACCTAGGAAGCCCTTAACTGTAATGCTTTTTTGGGTGTGCCAGTCTCTTAGTTGTAGTATGTGTGATCTTTCATTGCAGCACATGGGCTTCTCTCTAGTTGTGGCCTGTGGGCTTCAGAGCCCATGGGTTCAGTAGTTGTGGCAGGCAGGCTTAGTTGCCATGCAGCACGTGAGATCTTAGTATCCCCACTAGGGATCGACTCTGTGTTTTCTATCTTGGAAGGTAGATTCTTAACCAACGATGATCAGGGAAGTCCCTGCTTTTTTCAGTTTCCAATAGTTCAAGTATAGTGATTTTATGGGTTTTTTTTT
>NW_011494885.1:1371501-1378308 GCF_000754665.1 Bison bison bison
GTTTTTTTTTTTTTTTTTTTTTGGTCCATGACCCAAGGCAGGCAGGATGTGGGATCTTAGTTCTCCGCCCAAGTTTTGAACCCAAGCCCCCTGCAGTGGATGCAAGGAGTCTTAACTACTGGACCACCAGGGAAGTCCTGATTTTGTATATTTGTATATTGACCTGTGACTTTGCTAAACGCACTACTTCTACTAGTTTTTCTGTTGATTCTTTAGACTTTTCTACATAATCTTGCCTTCCGTAATTAGAGAGTTTTGTTTCTCCCTTTTCTATCTGTGTATCTTTTCTTTTTCTCACTTTGGTGCACTGGCTTTTAGCTCCTATATGATGTTGACATGGGTGGTGAGAATAGAAATCTTTCACTTCTTTCCAAACTTTGGGTGAAAGCTTCAATCTGTTCAGTTCAGTCACTCAGTCATGTCCAACTCTTTGTGACCCCATGGACTGCAGCACACTAGGCTTCCCTGTCCATTACCAACTCCCAGAGCTTGCTCAGAACTCATGTCCATTGAGTCCATGATGCCATCCAACCATCTCATCCTCTGTCATCACCATCTTCTCCTGCCTTCAATCTTTCCCAGCATCAGGGTCTTTTCTAAGGAGTCAGTTCTTCACATCAGGTGGCCAAAGTATTGGCGCTTCAGCATCAGTCCTTCCAATGAATATTCAGGAATAATTTTCTTTAGGACTGACTGGTTTGATCTTGCAGTCCAAGGGACTCTCAAGAGTCTTCTCCAACACCACAGTTCAGAAGCATCAATTCTTTGGTACTCTTTATGACCATAAAGCTTTCTTTATGGTCCAGTTCTCACATCCATACATGCTGCTGCTGCTTCTAATTTGCTTCAGTCATGTCCAACTCTGTGCAACCCCATAGACGGCAGCCCATCTGGCTCCGCCGTCCCTGGGATTCTCCAGGCAAGAACACTGGAGTGGGTTGCCGTTTCCTTCTCCAATGCATGAAAGTGAAAAGTGAAAGTGAAGTCGCTGAGTTGTGTCCGATTCTTTGCGACCCCATGGACTGCAGCCTACCAGGCTCCTCCGTCAGGCTCCTCCATCCATGAGATTTTCCAGGCAAGAGTACTGGAGTGGGTTACCATTGCTTTCTCCACACCCGTACAAGACTACTGGGAAAATCATAGCTTTAACTAGATGGACCTTTGTTGGCAAAGTAATGTCTCTGCTTTTTAATATTTTGTCTAGGTTGGCCATAGCTTTTATTCCAAGGAAATGTCTTTTAATTTCATGGATGCAGTCACCATCTGCAGTGATTTTGGAGCTCAAGAAAATAAGGTCTGTCACTGTTTCCATTGTTTTCCCATCTATTTGCCATGAAGTGATGAGACCAGATCCCATGATCTTAGTTTTTTTAATGTTGAGTTTTAAGCCAGTTTCTTTTTTTAAAGCCACTTTATCATTCACCATTAAAAATAATGCAATCGAGGGACTTCCCTGACTGTTCAGTGGCTAAGACTTCTCATGCCCAATGCAGGAGGCCCAAGTTCAATCCCCGGTCAAGGAACTAGATCCCACATGCATGCCACAACTAAGAGTGCACACATAGCAACGAAGATCCTGTGTACCACAGCTAAGACCCAGCCCAGCCAAATACATCAATATCGTTAAAATGATGCAGTCCAATGTTGTAAATCAACTATACTATGAAAAAAGACAACAAATTTGGTATACTTCTCTGGAAGATTTTTTTTCTTTTATCAGACTTGGAATATTTGATTCACAGCATTTTGTTTCAGAATGTTAAAGATGTTACTCCACTGTCTTTGGGCTTGCATGGTTTTTGATGAGAAGTCTCCTCTTTTCCTCATCTCTGTTCTTTGTATGCATTGTGGCTTTTTTCTGTTAATATTTCCTCTGCATTGTTCATTTTCAATATGAACACTGGCAATAATGCACCTACTTTTAGAGGTTTGTTTTGTTTGCTTTTAAATTCTTCTTGTGTAGAGTTCTAGGATTGGGCAAAGTCTTTTATTGTTTAAGAAAAAATTCCCACCATCTCTTAAAATATTTTCCTTCTCATTCTCTCTCTCTTCTCCCCCTGGGTTTCCAATTACACATAAATTAAACCACAAAAAAATTTTCCCACAGTTCTTGGATACTTTATTCTGTTTTCTTCACATTTTGTTTGTTTGGATTATTTTCATTGGCCTTTATTCAAGTTCCCTGACATTTTTCTCAACTGTTTTTAGCCACTTACATGTTCTTCAAAATAATCCTTTGTTGTAACACTTCTTTACTCGCATTTCCCATTTGATTATTTATTAATTTCCACTGAAATTCCCCCATCTGTTCATGTACATTGTCTGCCCCTTTCATGAAAACATTTAACACATCAACCAGAAATATATAAAATTCTTTATTTGGTATTTCTAAAATATGGTCATCTCTAAGTGAGGTTCTGATGGGTCTGCTGTCTCTTAGCAGAGAGTTGCATGTTCTTTTTTTAAAATCTTGTAATTCTTGATTTGAATGCCAGGTACCATGTATCAAACAGTAGAGACTTAAGTAAATAGTATTTTTGCTGGAACTGGGCACACCTGTTTTGCTGGGATGTTGAATCAGTCTCATTGAGAATTAAGTTGAAATTGGATTCTGTTTTTACAATAGTTATCTTCCATACACTGCTTCAAATTTTTCTAACATTCCCTTGTTTTAGGGTGGGTGCTGGAGGATTTTCCTCAATGTTCCTGTCCACCTTCAGCTTCTGGCTATGCCTGTGCCCTGTGACACAGAAGGATTCTCCATCCACGTTCTTCTCCTTTTCCCTACATAGCCTGCTACTGGCCTGTCACTAGGAGAAAGCTAGACTGTTTATGGGGACCAGGGATGTTCTTTATTGAGTTGGTTTAGTCTTACTCTTGAGTGGGGATTGGAGTGATCAGAGACTTTGTGCATTTTGGGGAGCTAGGACTACATAACACTAATAATGAGACAAACTCTCTTCTCTAGGCTATGAACAAAAAAAGCAGGTGATATTGCCTCTTTGTGAGGAAAATGAAGTCCAGAGAAAAGAGAATTAAAGAAGAGCAACATAATGCCCTTTTGAGTGACCCAGACCCGAGTCTTACCTTACCAGTATCTTTTCACTTAAATGAACTGAGAAAAAATGTTGGTTTAAGCAATTCTGTAGGTTAATGAAACTCTGTAGGTTACAGTTTGTTAACCTACAACTAAAAGTATCCTGAGTGAAAGAACCCCCATGAGCTCTCATGATCTTCCCTTGGAAATGAGAGTACTAAAACACATTAAAAGCCCTGAATTTCTGATGATACTGTGAAACTTGAACTAGCACCTTGGAAACCAGATTAAGCCTGTGCCTTGGTCACCCCACTCACCTAACAGATTGATATATGACAGAAAAACTATGGAGCACCAATTTATACTATGTCTGAGTTGTACCAGGTTGTTTAAGGCTGCATGGGCTTTGAGACCTAAAGAAAATTTTATAGGAAGTTAAAGCTGCTGACACCTAATCTATCTGTATCCTCTAGAGACCTCTGAACATTATCTTCAGGAGCTTTATTCTTTAATTTTGGCTGTAATGCCATCTAAAGAAATAGAACAATCACATTATGAGTTCTTAACTATAAGGGACAATGTCTCAGTACTTTATTACTTTGGTAAGACATTAATTGTGAATTTTAAAAGGTACGAAAAAGACTAAGCTAAAATTCTGCTTGCCACAGAAAACCACTGTATACATGATAGTGAATAATCTTTCACAGATTATCTATTAAGCATGTATTTGAACATATATGTACATAGACCAAAGGTAACTGGATATTATGAAGGTACAATCTGCATTTTTTACTAAACAATATGCATGAGCTTTCTCTGTCATTTTACATTGATTCTATGTTTCCCATAGCACCATATTATAGGAACATTGAGAAATTTATCTTATTAATTTGCAGTTTTAATAATTACCCTTATGTACATAGCCTGTTTAAAGTCACTTTATCATAAACTATTATTCTATGATTTCCAGACACTGACTGGTTCAGAATTGGGAAAGGAGGACGATAGACTATATACTGTCACCCTGCTTATTTAACTTATATGCAGAGTACATAATGAGAAATGTCAGGCTGGATGAATCACAAGCTGGAACAAAGATTGCCAGGAGAAGTATCGGCAACCTCAGATATGTAGATGATACCACTCTAATGACAGAAAGTGAAGAGGAACTAAAGAGTCTCTTGATGAGGATGAAAGAGGAGAGTAAAAGAGCTGACTTGAAATTCAACATTAAAAAAACTAAGATCATGGTATCTGGTCACATCACTTTATGGTAAATAGGTGGGGAAGGAATGGAAACAGTGAGAGACTTTATTTTGGGGGGCTCCAAAATCACTGCAGATGGTGACTGCAGCTATGAAATTAAAAGACACTTGCTCCTCGGAAGGAAAGCTATGATAAACCTAGACAGCATATTAAAAACCAGAGACATCATTTTGCTGACAAAGGTCCATCTAGTCAAAGTTACGGTTTTCCCGACAGTCATGTACAGATGTGAGAGCTGGACCATAAAGAAGGCTACGTGTGTGTGCACATGCTCAGTCATGTCAGACTCTTTGCAGCCCCACAGGCTATAGCCCACCTGGCTCCTCTGATCATGGAATTTCCCAGGCAAGAATGCTGGAGTGTGTTGCCAAACAAGGCTCTGCACTGAAGAATTGACGCTTTTGAATTGCAGTGCTGGAGAAGACCCTTGAGAGTACTTTGGACTGCAGGGAAATCAAACCAGTCAATCCTAAAAGAAATCAACCCTGAATATTCATTGGAAGGACTATTGCTGAAGCTCCAATAATGTGAAGAGTCAACTCACTGGAAAAGATCCTAATGCTGGGAAAAACTGAAGGCAAAGGGAGAAGGGGACAGCAGAGGATGAGATAGATAGCATCACCAACTCAATGGACATGAATTTGAACAAACTCTGGAAGATAGCGGAGGAAAGAGGAGCCTGGCGTGCTGCAGTCTATGGGGTCGCAGAGAGTTGGACATGACTTAGCAACTGAACAACAAAAATGTACACTTTACATCTTTATACATATTGTACGACTCTGACAAATTTGTATTTTTCACTTCCTCCAATAAAATGCATTGTTCTTGAAGATCCAGATTAGCAAGCAAAAGGAAATCTTATCCTAATAATCAATACATTTGAAAAAATGCCTAGAAAAATTCAATATTTCTCCTTTCCTTACTAAAAATAAAATTATCATATGATCCACCAATCCCACTCCTGGTCATACATCTGGACCAAACTATAATTCAAAGAGATACATGCACTCCTATGTTCAGAGCAGCAGTATTCACAACAACCAAGAAATGGAAAGCAACCTAAATGCCCATTGACAGATGAATAGATAAAGAAGATGCAGCACATATATATAGTGGAGTATTACTCAGCCATAGAAAAGAACGAAATCATGCCATTTGCAACAACGTGGATGCAACTAGAGATTATTACACTAAACGAAATGTCAGAAAGAGAAAGACGAATGCCATATGATATCCCTTACACGTGGAATCTAAAATATGACACAAATGCACACATCTACGAAACAAAAAGAGAATCATGGACACAGAGAACAGACCGGTGGTTGCCCAGGGGTTGGGGGAGGGATGGAGTAGGAGGCTGGCTTAGCAGACATAAGCTTTTATATATACAATGGATAAGCAGCAAGGTCCTACTGGATAGCACAGAGAGCTATATTCAATATCCTATGATAAACCACAATGGAAAAGAATATTTTAAAAGAAATTTTTAATTGATTTGCTTTGCTGTACAGTAGCAATTAACACAATACTGTAAATCAACTATAGTTCAACTTTTTTTCCTTTCTTTGCATGAGTGGGAAAAGTATGGTGATATAAAATTTGACAAAATTAAAGTCCTCCAAACTTGTCACCGATCCTGCTAAAGAGGTCTGAATTGGACAAAGGCTATATAGAAACCAGTCAGATCAAAAGGATTTTAATGGAAATATGGAAGCTAGAAAAACAAATATTGTAATTTGAACATTTATTAAGAAAGTTACTGTTACTGTTAGTAACCATTTCTGACACTTTCCAAATATTATAGTAAAACTGTCTTAACACACAGGGCAGGAGTAAAAATTCAGTTATGTAAAATGCAGCATTTCATTTTTGCCAAGTTAACCAGAAACACTGTTTTATCAGTTTGTATTGTCCTTTTAAAGTGCACATAGGTATACACACACACACAGAGCTAAACTTAACCCGATAGTACACTGTAGAGAAAGAGACCAAACGCTAAGAAATTCAGCCCATCCCTGCTGATGAGGGACAAATGGGGAGGACCAATCCTGGGGGGGTTAAACCAAATTCATGTCATTTAAGACTGCGATACTGCCCATGTTCTACATTTCAAATAATGTTTATGCTTACTTATTTGCTTACATTAAGACTTGCAGGATCCCTCCTCCAAATACATTTTAAATTATTTTTGGGGGAAAATCAGCATTTCAAACATGACAACTTTACATACTTTTAGTCATTTAGCAAAAAAGTACTGAGCACCTACATTGAGTTGGAGATGTAGCAATGCATGAAACCCCTTCTCTTAATAAGCTTACGTTCCAGTGGACGTAAATGTAGGTATGCGCATCATTGTATAAATTCGGAGAAGGCAATGGCATCCCACTCTAGTACTCTTGCCTGGAAAATCCCATGGGCAGAGGGGCCTGGTGGGCTGCAGTCCACGGGGTCGCTAGAGTCGGACACGACTGAGCGACTTCACTTTCACTTTTCACTTTCATGCA